>NC_140996.1:136117070-136484395 GCF_052327205.1 Somniosus microcephalus | reverse complement strand
GGCGAGCCTCGGGAGATCGGGGGGGGGGCAAGCCTCAGGAGATCGGGGGGGGCGAGCCTCGGGAGATCGTGGTGGGGGGGGGCGAGCCTCGGGGTGGGGGGGGGGGCGAGCCTCGGAGATCGGGGGGGGGGGCGAGCCTCGGGAGATCGGGGGGGCCGGGGCTCAGGAGATCCGGGGGGGCGGGGCTCGGGAGATCGGGGGGCGGGGCTCGGGAGATCGGGGGGCGGGGCTCAGGAGATCGGGGGGGCGGGGCTCAGGAGATCGGGGGGGCGGGGTTCAGGAGATCGGAGTGGGGGGGAGCCTCCGGAGATCGGGGAGGGGGCTCGGGGACTCCCCCCCCTCCCCACTCCCTCTCCTCCCCCTTCCCCCACCCCTCCCCCCTCGCTCCCCACCTCCCCACCCCACCCTCCCCCCTCCTCCCCTCCCCTTCCCCTTCCCCCCTTTCCCTCTCTCTCTTCCCCCCCAGTCAATCTCTCTCTTCCCCCCAGTCGCTCTCTCTCTTCCCCCCCAGTCGCTCTCTCTCTTCCCCCCCAGTCGCTCTCTCTCTTCCCCCACAGTCGCTCTCTCTCTCCCCCCCCAGTCGCTCTCTCTCTTCCCCCCAGTCGCTCTCTCTCTTCCCCCCCCAGTCGCGCTCTCTCTTCCCCCCCAGTCGCTCTCTCTCTTCCCCCCCAGTCGCTCTCTCTCTTCCCCCCCCAGTCGCGCTCTCTCTCTCCCCCCCCGTCGCTCTCTCTCTTCCCCCCAGTCGTTCTCTCTCTTCCCCCCGTCGTCGCTCTCTCTTCCCTCCCCAGTCGCTCTCTCTCTTCCCCCCCAGTCGCTCTCTCTCTTCCCCCCCCATGGCTCTCTCTCTTCCCCCCCAGTCGGTCTCTCTCTTCCCCCCCAGTCGCTCTCTCGCTTCCCCCCCCAGTCGCTCTCTCTCTTCCCCCCCAGTCGCTCTCTCTCTTCCCCCCCAGTCGGTCTCTCTCTTCCCCCCCCAGTCGCTCTCCATCGCTTCCCCCCCAGTCGCTCTCTCTCTTCCCCCCCAGTCGCTCTCTCTCTTCCCCCCCAGTCGCTCTCTCTCTTCCCCCCCCAGTCGCTCTCTCTCTTCCCCCCCCAGTCGCTCTCTCTCTTCCCCCCGTTCGCTCTCTCTCTTCCCCCCCAGTCGCTCTCTCGCTTCCCCCCCAGTCACTCTCTCGCTTCCCCCCCAGTCGCCCTCTCTCTTCCCCCCAGTCACTCTCTCGCTTCCCCCCCAGTCGCTCTCTCTCTTCCCCCCCAGTCGCTCTCTCTCTTCCCCCCCCAGTCGCTCTCTCTCTTCCCCCCAGTCGCTCTCTCTCTTCCCCCCCCAGTCGCTCTCTCTCTTCCCCCCCAGTCGCTCTCTCTCTTCCCCCCCAGTCGCTCTCTCTCTTCCCCTCCCAGTCGCTCTCTCTCGCTCTTCCAACAACAACACACCCTCGAAAAAGCCTCGGCACCGCCAGGCACTTCAGCTAGTAAGAAATAAATGGAACAATACTTGTCAAGTGAGCTGCTGACAATTAGCTTAATTTCCTGCATCAGTTATTCTATTGCAGCATTACTATAATTAGTATTAAAATAGGATTATTAATATTCATTTTGCACATGAAGGGGCACAAAAAGTTTCCATGCAGCGCTAAACAAGTAATGCAGGATTTACATTTGCTTCTATGCTTCTGCAGTTTTAAAAAAAAACGATATTCAAATATACATTCCTGACTTTGTTCTCCTTTCAAGAGTCGGTATATAATATTATACAATTAAAGACTTTAGGAATAAAAATTAGTTTGTAATTAATCTGTGGGTTCAGACATCATACATTGTGTGGACAAATTTCAGGAGCTTTATGAAGTTCTGTGAACCTCCAAGTTAACTCACAACCATATACTCACTCACTATCATCTCCAACTTTTTACAGTGGGCATACTGTTATCCTAATAATGTGAAAACCTGGCTAGTGACATTTAAAGTAAAGCTGAAATTACACCTGAAAGATAGAGAGGAAATTGGAGTGTCATCACTGCAGAAAGAGTCATGCTATTCACAGGAGGATGCAATAAAGCAATTATTCTGAAGTTCCGGACCATAGTTATAAGGGAATAAAGAAAATACTGAAGATTTTGATTGTTAAAAGATAAGTCCTAATATGTCAGTTTAGATTTTGGAAGTGCACACCTTATATTTCAAACATAAAGAATCAAATGATGGGCACTGAATTGCTTTCCAAATCTAAATGTAATCCATACTGGCCCAGTTATGATTAATTTGCCAATATCCAAATTCAGAGATTTTGCAATACCGTTCGCTTTCAGTAAATGCCACTGCAGAATTTGAGATAGTTTTGAATTTCCACCACAGGTTTCTGTGCACCATTCTATTCTGGAGGCTGGAGGGAAAGAAATGTGTTTTGACAACAAGATTCTGTTTAACCAGTTCATGAATCAGTTTCATGATTGTCTTGTGAATGGGGTGGTAACATTTTTGTTCCTGAAAACGTTATCCTCCCCCACCAGAGTAGCATTTTGAAAAGGGTTGGGATTTTGATAATGCTAATTTCAGTATGTCCAAATCTGAAGTGTGAATTTATCCAAATAGCCATCTCTAAATATCTAGATTAAATCTGTCGTCTATGTATTGATTTATTTCACAATTAAAGGCTGACCTTACCAGAAGAGAGGGGATAAATCTAGACAGATCTAGCCTGCTCATCTCAGCCTTGCTGTAATGAATTGATTAGCTGAGTAATTGTCATGCAGAGTTAAAGGTTACTGGGGAGAATATGTGCCTTCAGAGAAATATTGGAACTGATATTGTAGTTATGGGTGTGCACTGATTTACAGTGTACAAAATGTACAAGTGCAGGCAAATATCATGATTTAACCCAATCCACTCATTAGGATTTGCTTGATCCCAAATGAAACTTCATTACAGCTATAGTATCCAATATATTATATTTATCAGTAAAAACCATATTTGAAACCTAATGCATGGAGAATTCATGATTTATAAAAGCTTTCCTTTTTTTGCAGTGAACTTTGAAATACCCTTTTATTTGCTGATGGTATTGACCTTTACTATGCCCTACTGTTGAAGTGGAGATTCTGAGCTGTGCATTTATTTACTAATATTATTGACCTCTACTCTATGCTACAAAGCTCTAAGATTGACAACAATTTCTATTGCAGTGCATAGATTAGCAGCTAAACAATAACACCTGCTTCTAAATCTTCATCTCTATCACAAAATAATTACTTTCCTAACCAACTGTGTTTCAAATAGATTTTCGTCCAATAAGTAAACTTTAAAAGCATAACATCCAGTTGGTGAGCCAGTATAGCTTTGCAAAAAGAAACTAAAGCGCAATGGAACAATATATTTCAAGATCACATAGATATGATGCAATTATCTATCTATATATATAAAAGGATTGATCTGTCTGTCTGTCTGTCTGTCTATCTGTCTGTCTGTCCTTCGGTGTGTCTGTCCGGCTATACACTCAAAAGTTATAGAGCGTACCTACGCGTGCGTTACGTCCAAAGAAAGCTTACCATTCCAGGACGGTCGTAAGTGTATTTACTTTTCGGTCGGACAAAAATTGTTTGCGCGTTATACAAAAAACCTTCAAAATTAAACTCATTATCTGCTAATTACCATTGATTGACTGACGTCAAGGTCGACCAATCCTGTGCCGTCATGATTGACCAATCCTACAGTTCAGTCACCTGATGGTTGGCCAATCGGTGTGTGTGTGGGCGGGACTGATCGTTTTCATCTCAGGGATCTGGCAGCCATTGCTTCAACTACTTCCAGCTCAAAATCTGCTAATCCAGCTTTTAAAAAGTTAGTATCTCTTTTAAAAATAACATAAGATTTACCAAAAACGTTTTTTAAGTACTTTCACTTTCATCTTTCAAGGTATTAAAAGGTAGAAATGTTGCCCGGCAGCACATTCACAGAGGGACAGACAGACAGGCCCGAAAGCCTGGGACTTGATTTAAAATGTTGCCCGGCAGCAGATTCACAGAGGGAGACAGAGGCAGGCCCGAAAGCCTGGGACTCCATTTAAACCGCCCGGCCCAAAACAGCCCTGGCAACGCGGGGCCCCCCCAGCTAGTATAAATATATACTAGTCGGTCTCCGAGTCAAGTCCAAGTGTGATATTTAGGTCAAGCAGGGTTAGACAGTAGGAGGATAATTAGACCAAGACAGGGCAGGGAGAAGTGGGAAGGGGAGGAGAGAATGGGAGCAGGGAAGAGGGATGGAGGAGTCTGAGAAGAGTGAAGAAGAGGCTGAGAGGGGAGACAAGAGGAGGGTGAAAGTAGAGGAGAGGCATTAGCGGGGAGAGGGCATGAAGAGTTGGGTGGAGAGGTTTGATGGAGGAGAGAAAGGAGTGAGGAGGGGATGGGGATGGGGGAGGAGCTAGGTACAGGGATGCAGGAGAGGAGGGAGGAAAATCAGATGGAAAACACCCTCAGCTGGGGTTGGTGCTAGGTGGGAGAGTACAATGCAGATGTAAAGTAGCTCAAGGGTGGGGGGAAGTATTGAAATGTTTCAGAATGAGGGGGTTTGAAGGGCTAAACAGTGCCTCAGTGTGTGTGTGTGTGGGAGGAGGGGTTGGTATAGGGATGTTTAGTGCCTCATGGAGGGATTGGCTGCATCAGACACTAAACATTTCAAACCCCACCCCCATCCCCACTGCATCCTGCAAATCTCCTCCCACTTCTCTTAGGGTTCTGACAAAAGTTCATCAACCTGAAACGTTAACTCTCCACAGATGCTACCTGACATGCTGAGTGTTTCCAGCATTTTATTACCTCTTTGGGCCTCTTCTAGCTCCAGCTCCTCTTACCTGGTGGGAAAGTCTCAACTCTTTCCACACTCAGGCCATCAGTTGAAATAGCAGTCGAGCCCCGGTGCTTTCCCATTGCTCAGGAGCAAGTTAAAATGGAAAAGAGCGGGACTTCGGCGGGAAACTCCCCGGGCGATTTTAACAACCTGCCCGCCTGGTTTTTACCAGGCGAGCAGGTTTAAAATCGGCTCTTAGGTATAATCTTCAAGCGAAGTGAGGTTAGTGGGTGAGGGACAATTGGACCAGGGCTTGCAGAAGTAATTCGGTGCCTATTGTAAAGTCATACATCTGTCCTTATTTTTATAGAATGCTTTAATTTTATATTATTATTTATAGTTAAATAATAGAACTGATGGTGATTTGGGAAGCACAGATGCAGATTTGGTTGGACCACGGCAATTTCTCTACAGTACAGTTGAGGTGCTGGGAATGCAAATGTGAGGTTCTACAGTGCCACCACTGGTGGAATGATGTAATTGCAGCATTGAAAGTTTACATAGACAGTTTCCATTCTAAATATGGACATTATAATTAATAATAGAAAAAGTTGACACAAAAGTGTAAAAAAATGAGACAAGAAGTAAGGTTTTGTTGACAGGAAATGCATACAGATGTAATGTTTTTTAATATATTATTGATGTTACTGTTGTTACTGGTCGATAGATTTTTTGAATATTAAGGGAATCAAGGGATATGGGGATAGTTCAGGAAAGTGGAGATGAGGTAGAAGATCAACCATGATCTTACTGAATGGCGGAACAGGCTCGAAGGGCCAAATGGCCTACTCCTGCTCCTATTTCTTATGTTCTTATGTTGTTTCAATTTACTGCTATTTTCTTTCACTGCTTACAAGAAGCAGGTATTTCTGTGCTTCTCTCATACTCCTTTATCTCTCCCTTCTTTCTTTCTCTCCCTTCAATCAGCGGTGGTTATAAATTGAATCTGTACCTATAATTGGGTACAGGCCATCTGCAAACCCTTCAGCAGTTATTTTGGTGAAAGGGTGAAAACATTGCTAAATGGGTACTGTGCTGATAAGACAAGCCTGTTTGAAAGTCTGGTTTTAGCATGCAATTTTTGGCCTAATTGTTGATTACCATAATTTGAACTTGCCTAGAGGAGCTAAATCAGACACCTGCAGGTTTATCACTCACGTGCTGATTAGACACAATTTTCCTGGAGCAGTATATGTGGGCTCCATGCACCCACTTCCACTGAAGGTGTGGAGTGGGCTGGCTGACACACAGCGTCAGGTTTCAGGGTGGGTCAGGGACCGAGTGAGAGGCCGCACAGGTTCTTGGAAGCGGCATTGGAGGTCCTGGTGGAGGAGGTCTAGAGGAGGAGGGATGTCCTGTACCCACAGGAGGGACGGAGTCCACCTCGCCCTCCTGTTCCTCTCTCCTGCAGCAGCTGGTACTGTTCTGCCTGGCCTCACGTCCTCCTCCCATTCCTCCTACAGACCAAAAGGGACCCCAGCAAGGTGCCGATGACCAAGCACTCCCTTTCTTCTGGTGACTCCTATAAGGTGTTCGATAAGGTACAGTAGCACAGCACTCAATCATTTTAGGTAAAGTCCTCAGAGAATTTCCACAAAAGTCCTCTGCAAACTTCCAGCAGCAAGTGAACAGTAAAATGTGATATGCCTTTAAGTAGCGCTTGAAATCCTCTGCAACAACTCGTTTACTCCCAATCAGCTGGTTGCTGCTAGGAGAGGGCATTAGGTCAAGCGCTAGTTACCAAAATGGTGTGTAGCCTTGTTAATGAGCACTAGCAGGCAATTTAAATGGCAATCAGCTGCTTAATTATCCTCCGGGTGGCCGTTCCTAGCGCAAGCTTCAACTCCTTTACCAAGGTGGCGTCTTATGCTAAATACGGGCTAAACCGGCGTTTCAGCTTAAGACCCCAGCTTTGCCACCTTGGAGGCTCTTTAGCGCCTAAAGTATCTGGGGAAAATCACCCTCTTCAAGTCTCAGCTGCTCTATGAAGAGCTTGAAATTTATTTCTTATTAAGTTGGAGTTAGCTTCCATGGGCATAATGAAAGAGCACACAATGCAGGTGTATTATGTCAACAAATTACTTTGCCAGTACCTACTGACAGTTTTGAATATACAGGAACAAGCTGATAAATTTAATTTAAAAAAAACTATAGAAAACAGAATTTTAGGGAATCATTCCGACCTCCATGTTTAGTGGAGAAATACCACCAGTTATGTTCAAATCCCTCCACGGCCTAGCCCCTCCATATCTCTGTAACTCTCTGCAGCCCTACAGAGATCTCTGCGCTCCTCCAATTCTGGTCTCTTGTGCATCCCTGGTCTTCATCATTCCACCACTGGCGGCCGTGCCTTCAGCTGCCTAGGCCCTAAGCTCTGGAATTCCCTCCCTAAATCTCTCCGCTTCTCTCCTCTTTTAAGTCGCTCCTTAAAATCTACCTCTTTAACCAAGCTTTCAGTCACCTATCCTAATATCTCTTTATATGGCTCGGTGTCAAATTTTGTCTGCTATCACTCCTGTGAAGCATCTTGGGACATTTTTACTACTTTAAAGGTGCTTTATAAATGCAATTTGTTGTTGTTTGTGTTGGCTACTCCCTGTACACATACTTCATCTCTCCAACACTGGGCTTCTCTTTGTCTCCCTTTCCCTTAGTCCCATCATTGGTGGCCACTTATTAATAAGCAATATGCTCCTGCCCTCTGTAATTCCCTGCCTAGTTCCCTCCATTTTTGCCACTTCTAATGGCCTTATTAACCTGTATCACTACTGGTTTTAAAAACCCTTTTTTCATCCATGCTTTTGGTCTTCCACCCTAGCCCTCTCTTCATCTATGCCTTTGGTCCCATAATCCACTCCATTTTCTCCTTTCGCTCAGAATCTACTCTTTCTTTTCATCCTTAACATAAAGTGCTTTGAGACATTTCCCTCCACATGAAGTGCTATAGAAATGGTAATTGTTGCTACCAACTCAGTACATGATCTGCTGCATTTATTTCCTTCAGCCTCAAACCGCTTTCTGCTCTTCTTTTTCTATAAGTTGCCTTACATGATGCACAACTTCGATGGTCAAAGCATGATCATTTGTTGATCAAAGAAAGAAATAAACATCTATGGTAGATGAATAGTAGTATCTTGTTCTATATTACTGTATTACTGTATTTAGACCACCTCATAGGATCTGACCCGGGTTGTGATTAGGTCTAAGACAGTTTGTTTCCAATTACCCAGTTCTGTTTCAATGGAAATCAGCAGTGGGTAGCTGGAGCTCCACAATGGCTGTAGAAATAACAAAAACCACTGCAAAACTTAATGGAACATGTTACCACACGGACAGCATGCAAGTAAATCAAGAGTGTATGATGCGTTTATCCAGCTTCTCCTTAAATGCATCTATGTTATTCGCCTCAACTACATCTTGTGGTAGCGAATTCCACATTCTAACCACTCGCTGGGTAAAGAAGTTTCTCCTGAATTCCCTACTGGATTTATTAGTGACTATCTTATATTTATGACCCTTAGTTCTGGTCTCACCTGCAAGTAGAAACATCTTCTCTACGTTTATCCTATCAAACCCTTTCATAATCTTGGGTTTCAGCCGTGGCTCAGTTGGTAGCACCCTTGCCTCGGAGTCAGAAGATTGTGGGTTTGAGTCCTACTCCAGGGACTTGAGCACAAAAATCTAGGCTGACATTCCAGTGCAGTACTGAGGGAGTGCTGTACTGTCAGAGCTGCCATCTTTCGGATGAAACGTTAAACCGAGGCCCCATCTGCTCTCTCAGGTGGATGTAAAAGATCCCATGGCACTATTTCGAAGAAGAGCAGGGGAGTTATCCCCGGTGTCCTGGCCAATATTTATCCCTCAACCAATATCAATTAAAAAAACAGATGATCTGGTCGTTATCACATTGCTGTTTGTGGGAGCTTGCTGTGTGCAAATTGGAAGCTGCGTTTCCCACATTACAACAGTGGCTACACTTCAAAAAAGTACTTCATTGGCTGTAAAGCACTTTGGGACGTCCGGTGATCATGAAAGGCGCTATATAAATGCAAGTCTTTCTTGTTTCTTTTAAAGACCTCTATTAGGTCACCTCTCAGTCTTCTCTTTAGAGAAAAGAGCCCCAGCCTGTTCAATCTTTCCTGATAGGTATAATGGACCAGAACTCCGGGTCCCCACGGGCGAGTATGCGCTGGGTACTCACGCGTAGGCCCAACGGAAGTGTCAGTTTCGTGCATGCACTGCGCATGCGCGGGAAACCGGAACTTCCGTTCCCTTAAAGGAAGGGGTTCACAGGTCGAACGCGTGCACCAGACAGGCAGCGCGTACGCCTGGAACTTCCGTTTTTTTTGCAGGTTTCTCCGGGAGGGTAAGTCTCCAGGAGCTACGCTTGTAAAAAGCAGACGTAAGGCATTTTTTCCACAGCTTTATTATTTTTAAATACTTTAAAGAAAGGTAATTTATTTTTAGCCCAGTTAGAAAATGTTATTAATTTTTTCAAAAATTTAAATTATTGTTTAAAATACTTATTTTATGTAATTTATAGTTATTTTAAAAATGTGATGTTTTTTAAAATGTATTTGAAGTTTTAGTGATGTTTTGGGGCTGAATTGTATTCATAGATTTGACAGGTCTTCCTGTCAAATCTAATAATAGATTCCCTGCTACCATTGGCTCTCCATGGCCCATGTGATCCCAGGGGACGCTTCGAACTAACTGCGCCCCTGGGATACGCAAGCACTGCGCGCCGGCAGTTGGAGCAGGCCCAGGATCGGAATCCCACGCGGGCCCACAGCACAACGGCCGGCACGCTAGGTAAGTGCAGGTCGGAGGCTTGCACCCGCGGGAAGCCTCCGACCCGAATTTCTGGGCCAAACTCTCAGTTCTGGTATCATTGCAGTAAATCGTCTTTGCACCTTCTCCAGTGCCTCTATATCCTTTTTATTAAATGGAGACCACTACCGTGCACAGTACTCCAAATGTGGTCTAACCACGGTCTATACAAGTTTAACATAACTTCTCTGCTATTCAATTCTATCCCTCTAGAAATAAACCTCAATGCTTTGTTTGCTTTTCTAATGGCCTTATTAACCTGTATCACTACTTTAAGTGATTTGTGTATCTGTACTCTCAGATCCCTCTGTTCCTCTACCCCAATTAGATACTTGGAGGGAGAAATTCCCCTAGAGAGCTGTTTGGGGCACTAAGTGAAAAATGTTTGGAAAGTTAGCGCCAGGCTGTATCTCAATCTTCTTCTTAGGCAGTCCCTTGGAACCGAGGGTGACTTGTTTCCACACTAAAAATGAGTTCTCAGGTGACTGATGAGTCCAATGTGGGACCTACAGTCTCTGTCACAGGTGGGGCAAATGGTGTTTGAAGGGGCGGGTGGGTGGGGTGCTTGGGTTGATGTGCGCTCCTTCCGCTGTCTGTGCTTGGCTTCCGCTTGCGCCCGGTGAAGAGACTCGAGGTGTTCGGCACCTTCCCGGATGCTTCTCCTCCACTTTGTGCAGTCTCAATATTCCACTTAACACATACACTTTGTTTTCGAACTTCCATACCATACTACTTGTCCATGACAGCATTAGTAGCAGTGACAACCGTACAGTAATTGTGGAGACGAAGTCCCGTCTTCACACTGTGAGTATGACTATGTCAGGCTTGACTAGTCTGTGGGACAGCTCTCCCAATTTTGGCACAAGTCCCCAGATGTTGGTGAGGAGGACTTTGCAGGGTCGACTGGGCTGGGTCTGCCGTTGTCGTGTCCGTAGCCGGTGCCGAGCTGGGTGGTCTGTCCATTTTTATTCTTATTATTGTTTCTTGTAGCAGTTTGTTACAACTGAGTGGTTTGCTAGGCCATTTCAGAGGGCAGTTAAGAGTCAACCACATTGCTGTGGAGTCACATATAGGCCAGACCAGGTAAGGACAGCAGATTTCCTTCCCTAAAGGACATTAGTGAACCAGATGGGTTTTTATGACAATCCGATAATTTCATGGTCACCATTACTGATACTAACTTTTTATTCCAGATTATTTAATTAACTGAATTTAAATTCCCCAGCTGCCGTGGTGGGATTTGAACTCTGTCTAGTCCAGTAACAGTACCACTGTGCTACCGTTCCCTTGACAAACTTGACACACAGCTCTTATGGCTCTTTTTCACCAACTTTTTCACCAAGGCAATCGTTCCTTAAATTATAACCCATTCGCATCAGCACATTATTTTAGCAGATTGATGTCTTCATGAATTTCAATATAGTCGCCACATAAACTCAGTTGTAAAGTATTGCATAGAGTCTTGCAGAACACTTCACTCAAGCTAAAATAACCTTTCAAGGCAATGCTACAACTCAGTATAGAATTGGGATATTAACGTAAATGGAATAGACACAAAATATATTTATATTTAAGCACTGCAATCAAGCAATGGTTTATTGGAGAACATTGTCCTGTAATTTGCGGTCAATGGCAAAGCAAAGACATTCGCCGCTGGGCCCGAAGAAAGCTTCCCATAAAGATCTCGTGATCTCTGTGGCGAGAAGTTCGTCTTTTTCGATGTTCAATTGCGATCAGTGCAGTGTAGTGGGAATTCCATAGTGCGAGCTGCTGTGACGTCAACAAGCTGCCTAAGCAGCCAATCACAATGCAGAATTCTCACAGTGAACAGGAAGTGAAGGAGCTCCTTTTATTCTAACTTTTTAAAAATATTATAGAGAGCAATACAAAGATTGGAGCTCTCCCATGGGGAAAAGGTAAACCTGAAATAAATATGAACAAACTTAAAAAAAATATAATTTTTTTTAAAGTTTCTTAAAACTTGTAATTTTTATTGAAATGGTGAAATTTGACACCCCACAAAATTAAAATTAGATTTTCAGGGTCATAACATTTGTTTAGCAGTCAATACACCCCAGTTACACCTAATCCACCAAGGACTAACTTTTAATGGGGTAATTAACATATTACCGCGGAAAAGCTGAAGTTTACGTCAGTTTCACTGATTTCCCTGATTACACTGATTGAAAGTGCAGCCAGTGTCAGAGCAGTGAATGATTGACCGCAACTTCAGGATTTCAGTGTTAGGATGCACATGCGCTAAATCCTGAAATTGCGATCAGTTTCAAAGGGGTATTAACAGCAAATGCTATTTGTTCAATGTTATTGCCCACCGCACATTCCGGGTCATTAAATTTATAAAGCTAAACTGAGCAGATAATAAATGCATTCTCATAAACGTTGTATAATTAATACACTGTTGAAACCGTAAATGCATAACTCACACACAGATGATGGGGTGGGTGGGGTGTGGCGGGGGGGGGGGGTTGAATTCTTAACAACAGCACACATTGAAATTATTGAAATCAAACACAGCCAGAATTATTTAGTTCAGCACATCATGACAGTGTGAATGGTGGCAAGGCAATTAATTTCATCTTCTACTGTTTCTTACTGATCTGTCACTAATCAGCTAAGAAGTTCTTGATATTTCATTTTCATGCCAATTTTAACCCAGGAACTTGGCATATTGCTAATCTAAAAGACATACGAAAAGGCAATTCCCCCATGTAAAAGCCCACTACTCCAGTTTGAAACTGTGGACACAAGTATTTTGCTATTTGAGCAACCCATGAGATAATAATGAATTCTGTTGCCATTTGGTCTAGAGACACCAACTTCGTGCTGCCTGCTCATTATGATTTCTGCGTGAGGCCAGCGTTCCCCATGGTGTTCATTAGCTGCACACATCAGCAGGAGGCCCAATATCGTTAGTAACTTGCACTACTTAAAGCTAGCCTGCATCCCTTAAAGGGGAGGTGCATTGTGGCTGGAGCAGGTGTTGGGAGTCATTCTGCAACTGAATCTGATCTGGGAAAGAGAGAAGAATGGCTGAGCATGGGAGAGAGCAGACCTCCAGGTTTTCAGACACTGCACTGGAGGTCTTGGTGGAGGAGGTGGAAAGGAGAAGAGACATCCTGTATCCTCAGGGGAGTAGGAGGCCCTCCAGGCACATGATGAGAAAGCAGTGGGAACAGATAGCCGCAGAGGTCAATGCCAGGAGCATAGCCTCAAGGACCTGGATGTAGTGCCGGAAGAAGGTTAATGACCTCACGAGTGGTCAAGCTCAGTGAATGCATCTTCAAATGCCATATCCTACCAACTGCACCACTAGCCTCAGCCACTGCTCAATTTACCACACTCCCATCACTCACCTACCAACCGTCTCTATCAATCAGGACTCGTACCTAACATTCATATGCTTCAACTCACCCTCACACAATTAGCACTGTTGCAAGCCTCACACCCACATCTCACAGCTTGCATACACTGGCAGCTATTCAATCATGACAGCCACATCACCCAAACATATTGCACGACACTCACTGACACACTTCCCTCTCTCTTGCTGGAGAAGGTGGTGCACAATCAAAGGCAGCAGGAGTTAACTAGAGGAGGAAAGGTGTGCCGGCATGTTCTAACCCCCATGGAGGAGACGGTGCTGGCCATTATGGAAAGGGCCATTGCTAAGGCCATGGCCATCGGCGGGGCTGAAGCCATTGAAGATGACGGTATCTTCATACCTAATCCTCCTTCTCACATCCCCCTCATCCCTAACTCTCTTCTGACTTACAAGCTGTAGATGGTCTAAGCATGCACTTCTTACTTTCTCCTCTCCCCTCACCACAATCCAACCCTTGACCCGCTTTCATTTCAGATACCCAAGAACTACAACCTGCTCAGGCAGTGGTGGAAGAGAAGGAAGACAGTGAAGATGAAGACACACCATCACTCGATTTCACAGCTGCAGTCACCACTCAGATACTGACACTGCGCGTAATTTAGAGGATAGCATAGAGGTGGGATCTGCATGTGGTGAGACACTGGACACAAGTGCACTGCAGCCAGGGCAGGGGGAAAGGATAGTGCAGGTGCCAGCTTACCGAGGGCGAGGTAGCATACTAGTTCTGCTGCAGAGGACTCAGATGAGCACTTCAATGGGCCAGGCTACAGAAGAAGGATGTTGGGTGTACACAACAAAATGCTTGGTGCATTGGGAAGCCTGCCAGAAAGCCTGAGTTCAATATCAAGGAGCATGGAGGAGTCCGGTACCAACTTGGCACAGGTCTTTGTGCTGAGTTTGGAGCCCATCCTTTCCAACATGGAATGAGTGGCCACCTCCATCTACCCACCTGTGGAGCCAGCCATGATGCAGCGTCTGATGGCCGATGCCTTATCTTCCATTACAGCACAAGCAGCATCCACAAAATGTCTGAGTGCTGCAGTGGAAGATCAGACGGGTGTTATGCAACCTCAGCTTGCTGCCATCATGGCTCTGGATACCAGTGTGCAAAGCAGCTTCCAGGGTGTCACAGCACTCCTGCAATCTGTTCTCCAACAGATCTGTTCCCTAAAGACCCTCTGCGGATATGGCCTTCCGCTGAGAGCTAGTCTCCCCCTTCTCCTCCTTCTTCTAGCAGTTTGTCCTGCTCTGCGTGACCTCTGCTCATTTTCCCAGTCATGCTCAATGCCAAGAGAATGCCCTACTAGGCCACCCAGGTCTGGAAGCAACTGCTTTGTGCACAAGCCTTTAAGTCACCAAAAAGTACTTCAGCACCAGCACCTGTAAACTATTGAAACTTTTAACAAGTATGAAAATGCACAGAAAGCACATAGAATTGCAGCAATAGCCAGAAGAAATAATTCAGCGTATAACCTGTAAGTAGTTGATGATCCCTTTAAATAGCGCTGCTGGGGGCGGGGTCCTTCAGCCATTGAATGTGTGTTTAGCTGTGAGAAGACATAGGCTGGAGTGTGGAGCTTCAAAATGGCAGCAGTGGTGTCATATAAGCATGTCAAATGATATCGTAATCTGCCTGCTCTGCATGCTGTCAGTGGATATAGGTATGTACGCGCTAACCCCTTTACCAATATGGTGTCCGGCGCACTTTGCGGCAGAAGTGTGCACGCGAGCCACAGACGCCATTATGGAACTTTAAAGGGCCTCTGAGCGCCCAAAAGAACGGGTGCTACCACATCCAATTTCGCCCCACTTGTGGGTAGAGTTTCCGCTGTGGGTGCAACCAGGAAATTACGCCCAAAAATGTGCTTGAAATTGCGTTGGTTAGGTTACGGTTCAAGTTTCCGATAAAAATCATTTGCACAATCACAAATGTAAAATCTTCCACAAAGAAGCACAATCGAGCAGCGTAGTAGAAAGTAATCATTTATTTTATTTTATTTCCATTAAAAAGTATTCATTCATGTATTTAAGAGTGGTAACATAGTCCATTGTTATTACTACAGCTGAAAATGGGTTTATCACAAAAAATAATCATTTTTAATAAGTGTCCAGTCCTCCACCTGAGTAACCTGATTTAAAATCAACAACAGCAACAACTTGTATTTATATAGCGCCTTTAACATAGTAAAACGTCCCAAGGTGCTGCACAGGAGTATTTTAAGACAAAAAATTTGACACCGAGCCACATAAGGATAAATTAGGGCAGGTGACCAAAAGCTTGGTCAAAGAGGTAGGTTTTAAGGAGCGTCTTAAAGGAGGAAAGAGAGGTAGCAAGACAGAGAGGTTTAGCAGGGAATTCCAGAGCTTAGGACCGAGGCAACAGAAGGCACGGCCACCAATGGTTGAGCGATTATAATCAGGGATGCGCAAGAGGGCAGAATTAGAGGAGCGCAGATATCTCGGGGGGTTGTGGGACTGAAAGAGATTACAGAGATAGGGAGGGGTGAGGCCATGGAGGGATTTGAAAACAAGGGTGAGAATTTTGAAATAGTTGCGCTGCTTAACCGGGAGCCAATGTAAGTCAGCGAGCACAGGGGAGATGGGTGAACGGGACTTGGTGCAAGTTAGGACACAGGCAGCCGAGTTTTGGATGACCTCAATTTTACATAGGGTGGAATGTGGGAGGCCAGCCAGGAGTGCATTGGAATAGTGAAGTCTAGAGGTGACAAAGGCATGAATGAGGGTTTCAGCAGCAGATGAGCTGAGGCAAGGGCGGAGACGGGCGATGTTACGGAGTTGGAAGCAGGCGGTCTTTGTTATGCTGCGGATATGTGGTCGGAAGCTCATTTCAGGGTCAAATATGACTCCAAGATTGCGAACAGTGTGGTTCAGCCTCAGACAGATGTTAGGGAAAGGGATGGAATCAGTGACTAGGCAGGGACCGAAAGCAATGGCTTCGGTCTTCCCAATATTTAATTGGAGAAAGCTTTTGCTCATCCAGAACTGTATGTTGGTCAAGCAGTCTGACAATTTAGAGACCGTGGAGGGGTTGAGAGAAGTGGTAGTGAGTAGAGCTGGGTGTCGTCAGCGTACATGTGGAAACTGACGCTGTGTTTTCGGATGATGTCGCCAAGGGGCAACATATAGATGAGAAATAGGAGGGGGCCAAAGGTAGATCTTTGGGGGACACCAGAGGTAACAATGCGGGAGCAGGAAGAGAAACCATTGCAGGTTATTCTCTGGCTACGATTAGATAGATGAGAATGGAACCAGGTGAGTGCAGTCCCACCCAGCTGGACGACGGTGGAGAGGCGTTGGAGAAGGATGGAGATGAAAATGACTTTAAAAAAACTATATGGACTCATTTAGTACTTTCATTGGTGTACACTAGTCAGTTTCTTAGTAAATGAAATATATTATGATGTGTAAAAACTTAAAAAACTTGCCTACCAGTGCCTGTGCACCCAAGACAATGCAATTAGAAATGCTTTCCCTAACCAGCGCAATTGGCGGAAATTTGCAATGTCAACCTGGGGGTAGGGTCAATTTTGTGGGAGAGGCTTGATTTGGCTGAACTGATCTTGAACAAGGGTAAAAGGCGGCATAAATTTGAACTTGAATGGTTTTGGACATAAGTCACTTACATGTAAAATTCCCCAATCTTTTGCGCTGGTTCCGCCAATTCTGCCTGGATTGCGTTGATATTACTGGCGTAAAGGAGCAGAAACTCTACCTCCTACATTTAGAGAACTAGCCAGAGCATAAGTGGGTAGCTCTGAAATGAATGAATAAATTATTTGCACAATTTCAGTGTAGACTTGAATGGTAGGGAACCACTTTTTAATGCTAGTGCTCAATATGTGGAAAAATTATCGCAGAATTAGGGCTTACACCACAAGTGCTTTCTCTGGATTGAGTGATATATAATTTCACTGTTTTAAGCATCTTAATCCAGCCGCTCAAATCATCAGCTGATGGAAATCTTGCCTGTCATAAACATAATTCTTCATTGCTACCTCACCCAGCTTTAACATGTTATTTAGCTCTCATTCTTTATTTTCTTTCTTAACAGATCTCTTCCTCCATTTTTCGTTCCTCCTTTTGCCCAGTTATATGACTTGGAATCTGACTCTCTACTTCTGTTCCCTTTTTGATTGATTAAGGGTATGTACACCTACTGTTTCAATGTTCTTCCCTCCTCTCCCAAAGGCATTTAGTCATTCACAGGTATGGTTTTACATATGTTGACAGGTTGTTTGACTGTGAAAGGCATTACTCCTCCTGTTCTGTTACAAGATTTTATAAAAATGATAACTTCTATATTAATGCTTTAATATGAAAACCTAGACTGGAAAATCACACAACTTGTGGTGCAAGTCAAGCAAATGATTTACAAGCAGCATTCAATTACACTGTGATATTGGTTTACAAAATCCATGCACTCTTTTGGGCTTGTGAGCTATATGGCGTTCAATGACATTATATTCATCTTCAGGTACTGTTTATCCTCTAACTGTATGGAACCAACAAAACAAGTGTAAAGGGCTTTTATGCCAACATAGAGTGGTGTTATCACTGGATAATTTCTGAAACAGAAATGCTAATTGTTTTTCTCGAATCTATTATTTTTCTTTGAAACAAAACCCTGCCGTTGGGTGTGAACAGCCTAACCCATGAAGCATAGCAACAGTAGTGTCACAAAACCATTTCACAATAGACTGCAGTGTTAAAGCCCAACGATGTTAAGCTACGCCAGGTCAAAATGGTCTAGGTAGCAAAATTCATGTTCAGTCCTCATTAACATGATTGTAGTCTTGATCTCAGTGCTAAAACCGTGGCTTACCACTCAACAGGTGGGCCCATGTCAGGTCCAGTCTAATTCCCAGTCATGTTTGGCACAGGCTTTATTCAGTACTTAAAGGTGCTTAAAGGAAATGCATTGAGGCTACAGCACCTCATTGTCAAGCCACTTACAACTTCACCTGGAAGAAGAGGTAGTGGAAACACATGGCTGAGCCTCTGCACAGGGAGAGAGCCCTCAGATTCTCAGATGCGGCTCTTGAGGCACTGGTTGTGGCCATGGAGAGGAGGCGGGCTGTCCTCCTCCAGCAGACTGACAGAAAGCCCTCACCACACACATCTTGAAGGCTCCGGCAGACTGCCTACGTGATGACCAGCATTGTGGTGCTCAGGTTGGCGATCCAGTGCCTAAAGAAGTTTAATGACCTCACACGGCAAGTTAAGGTGAGTGAAGGCTTCAGCAAATGTCATATCCCACCATCTGCACCATTAGCCTCACACACTGCTCAATGCACCACACACCCAGCAATCTCTACCTTTCACCACTCACACCTCACAATCATAACTTCACTTCACCCTCACAACCTTACCACTGCTGCAACACTCACACCCACATCTCACACCTTGCACACACTGATAGCTATTCATCCATGGCAGGCACATCACCCAAACACATTGCAACCGCACTTCTCTTTCTCTTGCAGGCCAAGGTGGCGCATAATCGGAGAGAGCAGTGGCAGACAAGCGAGGGGCAAGCTGCCATCCAGGACCAGCTAGAGGAGAGTGTGCTGGAGATCATTGGGCAGCAGATAATGGAGGCCGTGGCAACCGGCGAGGTTGAACCCCTTTGGACAACAACCATGTGCTCATTCCGAATCCTTCTTCTCGCATCCCACTTCCCCCTCATCCCAAAATCTCTTCTCACTTTCAAGCTGCTGATGCTGTATGCATGCATTTCTTGCTTTCCACCCCTCCCTCACCATAACCCAACTCTTGTGCCTTTCTGTTTTCAGCACCAGACCAGCCTGTCCCTGAGGCGATGCACGAGAGCGAGAGGAGAGAAGGAGATGATACAGTGTCACTGTATCTGTCTTTCACAGACACCAGCTCAGAAACTGGCACTGCTCGAACTTTAGAGGCTAGTGTAGAAGCGGGATCTGCACAGGGTGAGGCACCGGGCATGAGTGGGCTGCAGCAAAGCCAGGGGGAAAGGGTAGCTCGGGGGCCAGTTTCCCAGTGGGCAAGTTCATGTGCAAGTTCTGCTGCACAGGACTCAGATGAGGACCTCGATGGGCCGGCTTTCAGAAGAAGGGTGATAGGCATGCACACCGAATTGCTAGGTATAATGGCAAGCCTGCCAGAGAGCCTCTTGACAATGTCAAGGAGCATGGAGAAGTCCGCCTCCAATATTGGATGGGGCTTTTTGCAGAGCTTGGAGCCCAGGATTCCCAGGCTAGAAATGATGGAAAAGTCCCGAAGAGACCATGTTGACTCAGACATGATGCTGGGTGTGATGGGCAATGTCGCGGCTGCCATTGCAGCACAGGCGGAAGTGACCCAATGTCTGAGTGCTGCAGTGAAAGCGCAGACTGCTCTCATGCAGTCTCAGCTTGATGCCACCCATGCTCAGACTGCTGTCATGGAGTCTCTTCCTCTTGCTCATCTTCTTCTTCCTCCTCCTCCTCTCCATCGTCCTCCTCCTGAGATGGTCCCGCAATCCCTGGTGGCAAGGGCTGCGGCCTTGCGATGGCCAAGTTGTGAAGCATGCAGCAGACCACCATGAAATGAGACTCCTGCTCCGCCGAGTACTGGAGGGCTTCTCCCAAGCGGTCAAGGTAGCGGAACCATTGCTTCAGTAGCTTGATGGTCTGCTTGATGATGTTCCTGGTGGAAGCATGGTTCTCATTATATGAATGCTGGGCACAAATGGTGGGATTGCGGAGGGGAGTGATCAGCCAGGCGCTGAGCAGTCACCTTCAAGTTTCATGTGGTGCTGGCACACCGGACTGACGCAGGATGAAAGCATCATGGCTGCTGCCAGGGTAGTGGGCACTGACCATCAGGAATCGCTGGACATTGTTGCACACCAACTGCACCTTAAGTGAATAGTGGCCTTTGCGGTTACGGAAGATCTCAGGATTGTTATGCAGCGCCTGCAAAGCCACGTGTGTGCAGTCGATGACGCCCTGCACCATGGGGAAGCCCCCTATCCTGGCAAAGCCACATGCGTGCTTGCCCTGCTTCTCACTGCTCAGAGAGAAGAAAACGTAGTCCCTTCTCCTGGTTTAGAGAGTCTCAGTGACTGCCCGGATGCAGCGATGGATGGCAAACTGGAAGATGTTAGCTATGTCTCCTGCTGCAAACTGGAAGGATCCGCTGGTGAAGAAATTGAGGGCCACGGTGACCTTCACTGCCAACTGGGAGACTCGTGTTCCCACTGCTCTGAGGCTGCAGGTCTGGTTACAGGAGGTGGTGGAGTTCTGTGACCACCTCCTTGGTGAAGTATAGCCTCCTAATACACTGCTCCTCGCTTAAGTGGATATAAGAGAAGTGCTCTCGGAAGACCCTAGGTGGGTAAGACCTCCTGTTGAGAGCCCTCCTCCTCCTCCCTCTGCATGCACCTTCTCAACTTCGCTGCCTCCGCTCCCTCTCCCTAAGATACTCGAGCACAAGGGGACTGTCAGTAGAGCCCGCATGACTGTGAGCAAGTGTTGTGAGCAGAAGCCTTTAAATAAGAATGAAGGGATTCTCCACTTGCCCCAACACTCCCTGTCACCTTAGGACCTTGAAGGAAGTTTATAAAGCTGCTAGAATTTCAGAAAGTTGCACAGAGCCAGTCAAACTGCAGAAATATGTCAGGTGCAAGTTGTTGTTGATGATCCTTTTAAATACCACTGCTGGAGTCTGCTTCCTGCTTGTCAATGCTTGCTCAGCTCATCGCACTTGAGGCATGCCAATAATTGGAATGGCGAAGTCGAAACTTGCATATCGGGTGTCAGGTGAGCGTTGCACACTCACTGACGGCACAATCTGCATAATCTACATATCCCTAGCGAGCGCGGACATCGGCAACCATCCAAAAATGGCAGCCACCATTGGATCCACCGGCAGTAGGCGGAAGAGCAGCAGCCGCCAACTTTTTGCCCAAATCTGCTAGTAATGGGTGGCGTTAAACCCTCGAATATCTAGACCATAATTTCCTTGAACTGTTGGGTTCTTTCTGACTGTTGTGCCAGTAATTTCTTTGGGGGGTTCTCTCGATCTCTTGCCCTATTATTGGTGGAAATTTCCCTCCAGATGGCCTGCGCAGCTGCATGTAACTGACAGCAAGGGGGAAAGGCTTAGGACGCCAGCTGATTTCCCTGCATTCCTTCCTCTGTGCCGCCAATGAGGGGGAAAACAAGATGAAGGCCTTGGTAGGGGACTACGGCAGTGGAAGGAATCATTTTGATGGATATAATGTAGGCGATCTGGTGATCTCTCCCTCTCCTAACCCCTCCAACTGCTGACTTTTCTACCACTGAGCTTATTCAGAGCCAATTTAATATATAAACATGCACAATTTTGGAGGTTTCTACCCCATTTAACATTGGTGTCACTCTCAGGTGAGTTAACACGTGGCTAAAGTGCTGGTGTGGGAAAGAGGGGTTCCTTTTCATGGGACATGAAGGAGCTGTACCGGGACCAGTGTTCTAGCAGAAAGGGTAAATAGAGAGGTGGCAAAAGCGTTAAACAAGAACAACAACAACTTGTATTTATATAGCGCCTTTAACGTAGCAAAACGTCCCAAGGCACTGCACAGGAGTATTTTAAGACAACAAATTTGACAACGAGCCACATAAGGATAAATTAGGGCAGGTGACCAAAAGCTTGGTAAAAGAGGTAGGTTTTAAGGAGCATCTAAAGGAGGAAAGAGAGTTAGAGAGGCGGAGAGATTTAGGGAGGGAATTCTAGAGCTTAGGGCCTAGGCAACAGAAGGCACGACTACCAAAGGCTGAGCGATTATAATCAGGGATGCTCAAGAGGGCAGAATTAGAGGAGCACTTATTGTGGGACTGAAGGAGATTACAGAGATAGGAAGGGGCAAGGCCATAGAGGGACTTGAAAACAAGGATGGGAATTTTGAAATCGAGGCGCTGCTTAACTGGGTGCCAATGTAGGTCAGCGAGCACAGGGGTGATGGGCGAACGGGACTTGATGTGGGTTAGGACATGGGCAGCCGAGTTTTGGATGACCTCAAGTTTACATAGGGTGAAATGTGGGAGGCCAGCCAGGAGTGTGTTGGAATAGTCAAGTCTAGAGGTAACAAAGGCACGGAGGAGGGTTTCAGCAGCGGATGAGCTGAGGCGGGGGTGGAGACGAGCAATGTTACGGAGGTGGAAATAGGATGGAGGGAGGGATCTACAAGAAATGAAAAAGCTTAAATATAAACAAAACAAGAAAGGAGAGCATGGGACAGACATAAATGGCCAGGGAATAAATAGAGTTATAGAACAGGAGTGTAAAAAGATGGTTAAAAATAAAGTGAGAGGAACTGCTATTAAACATGAGTTAAACTGTCTGTACAAGAAAGCATACAGTGTCTGTAATAAAACAGGGGAACTGAAGGCAATAATATATTGCGAGGAACCAGACATGGCTACAGAAAAATCAGGACTGGGAATTAATCATTGCAGGGTATAATATATTTAGAAAAGATAGTGAGTCTTATAATGTGTACAGGTCTCCTTTCTAACCCAGTACGTAAAGAGCTTAACAAGGGAGGATTGGCTACTGGATCTGGTAATGGGGAAAAAGGGGAGGTGGAGTAGCTGTACTTATTAGAGATAACATAATGGCAGTAGAAAAAAGAAACACAGCCATCAGTAAGACAGAAATAGAATCCATGTGGATAGAGATAACATAAAAAAGGATCAATCACACTAATAGGGATAGTCTACAGATCACCTAGTAGTGGAAGGGAGGTGGAGGATGGAAGTAATAAATTAAGGAAATGAGTAACAAACATAGAATAATAATCATGGGGGATTTCAACTACCCTGAAATTAACTGGCCAGAAGAGGTAGGTAAAGGGGGTAAGGGAATGGAGTTCTTACAATGTGCACAGGACTCCTTTCTAACCCAATATGTAAGGAGCCCAACAAGGGAGGATTTGCTACTGGATCTGGTAATGGGGAACGAACCAGAGCAGATAAGAGAAGTAAAAGTAGGGTAACATCCAGGTAGTAGTGTCCATAATATAATACGGTTGAGCATAATAATTGAGAATGACATAAGCATGACAAAAACCAGGGTAATAGATTGGACAAAAGCTGATTTTTAAGGGGCTGAGAAGAGAACTTGGGAAAATAAAATGGACACCAATATTGGCAAACAATTATGTAAAACAGCAATGGGAAACATTTAAAACGGTATTCAACAGAACAAACTAAACACCAACGAGACACCAGGGATGAATAAAGACATAAGGGAAAAATTGAGGGTAAAGAAAGTGTCAGTTGTGGCTCAGTTGGTAGCACACTCGCCTCTGAGTCAGAAGTTTGTGGTTCAAATCCCACTCCAGGGACTTGAGCACAAAAAGCTAGGCTGACACTCTACTCTAGTGCAGTGCTGAGGGAATTCTGCACTGTCGGAGGTACCGCCTTTCGGATGAGACGTTAAACCGAGGCCCCGTCTGCTCTCTCGGGTGGATGTAAAAGATCCAGTGGCACGATTTCGAAGAAGAGCAGGGGAGTTATCCCAAGTATCCTGGCCAATATTTCTCCCTCAACAAAAAAATACTATTACAAAAAGAAATTACTGCAGATGCTGGCAATCTGAAATAAAAACAGAAAATGCTGGAGATACGCAGCAGGTCAGGTAGCATCTGTGAAGAGGAAAAACAGAGTTAGTGTTTCAGGTCGATGATCTTTCGTCAGAACTGGAAAAAAGCAGGAAATGGAACAGATTTTTAAGCAAGTGCAGGAGCTGGGAAAGGGGGGAGGGGATGAAAGAACAAAAGGGAAGGTCTGTGATAGGATAGAAGGCAGGAGACATTAAGAGATAGTCAAGGCAAAAGGAGATGGTAATGGGACAGGTTAAGAAACAAAGGATGGCTCTAGATGAAGTGTGAATTGCACTGGCAGAATGAAAGACAGCTGCCATGTGGTAGAGAAGAAAAAAAGACACAGGCAAAAAGTGTGGATGAAAAATATATATATTATAGGGGCCGAGGTTATGATCTGAAATTGTTGAACTCTATGTTGAGTCCAGAAGGCTGTAAAGTGCCTAATCGAAAGATGAGGTGCTGTTCCTTGAGCTTACGCTGAACTTCAGTGGAACAATGCAAGAGGGTGAGATCAGAGTGGGAGTGGTGTGAAGAATTAAAGTGACAGGCGACCGGAAGCTCGGGGTCCCCCTTACGGACTGAACGGAGGTGTTCCGCAAAGCGGTCACCCAATCTGCGTTTGGTCTTCCCAATGTAGAGAAGACCGCATCATAAGCAGCAAATACAGTATACTAAATTGCAGGGAGTACAAGTATATCGCTGTTTCACCTGGAAGGGGTGTTTGGGGCCCTGGAAAGTGGGAAGCGGGGAGGTATAAGGGCAGGTGTTACATCTCCTGCGCTTGCACGGGAAGGTACAAGGGGAAGGGGTGTTGGGGTGATAGAGGAGTGGACCAGGGTGTCGCGGAGGGAGCGGTCCCTTCATAATGCTGAAAGGGGAGGTGAGGGGAAGATGTGTTTGGTGGTGGGATCACGCTGGAGGTGGCGGAAATGGCGGAGGATGATCTGTTGAATGTGGAGGCTAGTGGGGTGAAAGGTGAGGACAAGGGGAACTCTATCGTGGTTCTGGGAGGGAGAGGAAGGGGTGAGGGCATAAGTGCGGGAAATAGAATGGACACGGTCAAGGGCCGGGTCAACCACATTGGGGAGACCAAATGCAGATTGGGTGACCGCTTTGCGGAACACCTCCGTTCAGTCCATAAGGGGGACCCCGAGCTTCCGGTCGCTTGTCACTTTAATTCTTCGCACCACTCTCACTCAGACCTCACCGTCTTCGGCCTCTTGCATTGTTTCACTGAAGCTCAGCGGAAGCTCGAGGAACAGCACCTCATCTTTCGATTAGGCACTTTACAGCCTTCCGGACTCAACATCGAGTTCAACAATTTCAGATCATAACTTTGGCCCCTATAATATATATATTATTCATCCACACCTTTTGTTTGTGTCTTTTTTTCTTCTCTCCCACATGGCAGCTGTCTTTCATTCTGCCAGCACAATTCACACTTCATCTAGAGCCATCCTTTGTTTTTTAACCTGTCCCATTACCATCTCATTTTGCCTTGAATATCTCTTAATGTCTCTTAACCTCTCCTGCCTTCTATCCTATCACAGACCTTCCCTTTTGTTCTTTCATCCCCTCCCCCCTTTCCCAGCCCCTGCACTTGCTTAAAAATCTGTTCCATTTCCTGCTTTTTTCCAGTTCTGATGAAAGGTCATCGCCCTGAAACGTTAACTCTGTTTTTCACTTCTGAGATGCTGCCTGACCTGCTGAGTATCTCCAGCATTTTCTGTTTTTATAACAAAAAAACAGATTATCTGGTCATTTTCACATTGCTGTTTGTGGGAGCTTGCTGTGCACAAATTGGCTACTGCGTTTCCCACATTACCACAGTGACTCCACTTCAAAAGTACTTCGTTGGCTGTAAAGTGCTTTGAGATGTCCAGTGGTCATGAAAGTCTTTCTTTCATACACTAAGTACATGGGGAGCAGAAGAGAGTATGACTATGGGGGCGAAATTGGGTGCCTTTGCACCTCCCGTTAGTACCCCCCAGGGGAGCTAACAGGGCACAAATGGCTTTGCGACCGGGTGTGGTACTGACATCGACTCCCGCCATATTTGGCTGGAGTTTTGCGGCGGCGCTATGGCATTGCACCCCGATCTCCTTCGCCCGGAGATCATGACGACAGCGCCCCGGACCCGAAATTGACTTCCGCCCCCTGCAGCAGTGCCGGTCGAAAACACCGACAGCTGCAGGAGGTGTGCATCAGGCGGCCGGCCGCTTCGGGGGTGAGGTAAGTAAAAAAAAACTTACTTTCTTGTTCCAGTTTTTTTCGCGGGTTCCAGCCTGCAATCGATCAGCCCGGCACTCTGCTTGAGTGCCGGGCTGATCGTGTGGGATCACGGCTGCCTTGGTGGTCCAGGTAGGTACTATTTATATTGCAGCGCCTGCAGCGATGGCCCTTCCCTTTAAGGGAGGGAAGGAGCCTTTGAACGCGGCAGCGCTGCACGGCCCAGTGTACAGTGCTGCTGAAGTCTCCGCCCCGCTTGCTGCTGATTGCGCTCCAGAAAAGAAGTGGCGCGCTTGATTTAGCGCTCCACTTCCTTCTTGGAGCGCAAACGGTGAATTTTTCAAACTTTTAAAAATTACTGCACCGAAAAGGGCAATAGTGAATTTCTCCCCCTAGGAGAGAAGTCAAAAAAACAATTAGGAGGACAAGGAGGAACTATGAAATTAAATTATCAAGGAACACAAAACAAAATAGTAAAATATGCTGCAGACACAAATAGAAAAAGGAAAGTTGGGATGGGAATAGGGCCACTAAGGGACGGTCAGGATAAAATCACAGGCAGCGATAGCGAAATGGCAGAAATATTAAATAATTATTTTGCTTCAGTATTTACCAGGGAGATGGATCAGGTGGACATGAAATCGGAAGATGAGAGTAGAAATTATATAACCACATTTAAAATAAAAAAGGAGAAATATTAAATAAACTGATCAAACTCAAAGAGGATAAAATCCCTGTTCCGGACAGATTGCATCTGCGCATTTTAAAAGAATCTAGGAAAGAGATTGCAGAGGCAATATTATACATACATTTAATAATTTGTTAGAAAATGGTGTAGTGCCAGAGGACATCTAATGTTATACCTGTACTTAAGAAGGGAGATAAAACATGTCCAGGGAACTATAGATCAGTCAGCTTAACATCGGTAGTAGGAAAAATAATGGAATCCCTAATAAAGGAAAGCATAGAAAAGCATCTAAAAACCAAAAATATAATAATGAATAGTCAACATGGATTTCAAAAGTGAAAGTCTTGCTTGACCAACCTCAATGAATTCTTTGAAGAGGTAACAGAGAGAGTAGACAAGGATAATGCAGTAGATGTAATATATCTAATTTTCCAAAAGGCATTTGATATATGGTTGATTCTTAGCTGCGCTATGAAACATAGAAACATAGAAGATAGGAGCAGGAGTGGGCCATTCGGCCCCTCAAGCCTGCTCTGCCATTCAATGAGATCATGGCTGATCATCCAAATTCAGTACCCTGTTCCTGCCTTCTCTCCATATCCCTTGATCCCTTTAGCTTTAAGAAATATATCCAACTCCTTCTTGAATATATTTAATGAATTGGCATCTACTGCCTTCTTTGGCAGAGAATTCCACAGGTTCACCACACTCTGGGTGAAGAAATTCCTCTTCATCTCTGTCCTAAATGGCTTACCCCTTCCTTAGACTGTGACCCTTGGTTCTGGACTCCCCGACCATCGGGAACATCCTTCCAGCATCTAGTCTGTCTAGTCCTGTTAGAATTTTATAAGTTTTGATGAGATCCCCTCTCATTCTTCTAAACTCCAGCGAGTACAAGCCCAATCGACCCAATCTCTCCTCATACGTCATTCCTGCCATCCCAGGTATCAGTCTGGTGAATCTTCGCTGCACTCCTTCCATGGCAAGAACATCCTTCCTCAGATAAGGCGACCAAAACTGCACACAATACTCAAGATGTGGCCTCACCAAGGCCCTGTATAACTGCAGCAAGACATCCTTGTTCCTGTACTCAAACCCTCTCGCTACGAAGGCCAACATACCATTTGCCTTCTTAACCGTCTGCTGCACCTGCATGCTTACTTTCAGCGACTGGCGCACAAGGGCGCCCAGATTTCGTTGCACTTCTCCTTCTCCCAATCTATTGCCATTTAGATAATAATCTGCCTTCCTGTTTTTGACACCAAAGTGGATAACCTCGCATTAATCCATGTAATATTGCATCTGCCAAGCTTCTGTCCAATCACCCAACCTGTGCAAATCATACTGGAGTTTCTTGGCATCCTCCTCATAGCACACACGCCCACCCAGCTTTGTGTCGTCTGCAAACTTGGAGATATTACATCTAGTTCCCTCATCCAGATCATTAATATATATTGTGAATAGCTGGGGTCCAAGGGCTGATCCCTGCGGTACCCCCACAAGTCACTGCCTGCCATTCGGAAAAAGATCCGTTTATTCCAACTCTTTGCTTTCTGTCTGCCAACCAGTTCTCTATACAAGTCAACAGAAAATGCTGGAAAAACTCAGCAGGCCAGGCAACATCCGTGGAGAGAAAATAGAGTCGACGTTTTGGGTCTAACCCTTTTTCAAAACTGGAAAGGAAATGAAATAGATCGAAAGGCAGGGCTGGGAGAGAACAAAAGAAGTGAAGAGACATTAAGAGGTATTCAAAATGAGACGAGATAGTGATAGGACTAGTGGAGACAAAAGACGGCTCTAGATTAGGTGTGAAATGTTCTGGCAGAATGAGAGACAGCTGCCATGTGGGAGAGAAAAAAAAGGGGGGGCAAAGGGCCAAAACAAAAATGGGGATAAAATATAAGCAAAAATGTAATGGGGGCCGAGGTTATGATCTGAAATTGTTGAACTCGATGTTGAGTCCGGAAGGCTGTAAAGTGTAGATTTCACACCTAATCTAGATTTCATTTCCTTTCCGGTTCTGAAAAAGGGTTAGACCCGAAACGTCAACTCTATTTTCTCTCCACGGATGTTGCCTGGCCTGCTGAGTTTTTCCAGCATTTTCTGTTGTTATTTCGGATTTCCAGCATCTGCAGTATTTTTCTATCTCTCTATCCAAGTCAATACCTTGCCCCAAATCCCATGTGCCTTAATTTTACACACTAATCTCTTATGCGGGACCTTATCGAAAGCCTTTTGAAAATCCAAATACACCACATCCACTGGTTCTCCCGTATCTATTTTACCAGTTACATCCTCAAAAAATTCCAGTAGATTAGTCAAGCACGATTTACCTTTTGTAAAACCATGTTGACTTTGTCCGATCCTGTCACTTTTTTCCAAGTGCTCTGCCATTACATCCTTTATAATGGACTCTAGCATTTTCCCCACTACCGATGTCAGACTTACCGGTCTGTAATTCCCCGTTTTCTCTCTACCACCCTTTTTGAACAGTGGGGTAACATTAGCTACCCGCCAATCCATGGGTACTGTTCCAGAGTCTATCGAATTTTGGAAGATGACCAGCAATGCATCTACTATTTCTAGGACCACTTCCTTAAGTACCCTAGGATGTAGATTATCAGGCCCTGGAGATTTATCGGCCCTCAATCCCATCAATTTCCCTAACACCATTTCCCTACAAATACTGATTTCTATCAGTTCCTCCCTTTCATTAGGCCCTATGTTCCCCGACATCTTTGGGAGGTTATTTGTATCCTCCTTTGTGAAGACAGAACCAAAGTATGTAATTAATTGGTCAGCCATTTCTTTGTTCCCCATTATAAATTCCCCTGATTCTGACTGCAAGGGACCTACACTTGACTTCACCAATCTTTTTCTCTTCACATATCTATAAAAGCTTTTCAGTCAGTTTTTATGTTCCTTGCAAGCTTACTCTCATACTCTATTTTCCCCCTCTTAATTAATCCCTTTGTCCTCCTTTGTTGCATCCTAAACTGCTCCCAATCCTCAGGTTTACTGCTTTTTCTGGCCAATTTATATGTCCTCTCCTTGGATCTTATGCTATCCCTAATTTCCCTTGTTAGCCACGGTTGGGTCACCTTT
This sequence comes from Somniosus microcephalus, assembly GCF_052327205.1. Classification (NCBI taxonomy): domain Eukaryota; kingdom Metazoa; phylum Chordata; class Chondrichthyes; order Squaliformes; family Somniosidae; genus Somniosus; species Somniosus microcephalus. The sequence goes on along the minus strand of NC_140996.1, from coordinate 136,454,680 downwards.
TTTGTTTTATTTTTATGCCAAACTGGGATGAACAAATTCTGCAGTTCATCCATGTGATCTTTGAATGTTTGCCATTGCCCATCCACCGTCAACCCTTTGAGTGACATTCCCCAATCAATCCTACCCAACTCGCACCTCATACCATCATAGTCTCCTTTATTTAAATTCAGGACCCTAGTCTCTGAGTCAACTATTTCACTCTCCATCTTAATGAAGAATTCTATCATATTATGATCGCTCTGACCCATTACTCCTTTCTCATTACATAATACCCAGCCTAAGATGGCCTGATCTCTAGTTGGTTCCTCGACATATTGGTACAGGAAACCATCCTGTATACACTCCAGGAATTCCTCCTCCACAGTATTGTTACTAATTTGGTTAGCCCAATCTATATGTAGATTAAAGTCACCCATGATAACTGTTGTGCCCTTATTGCACGCTTCTCTAATTTCCCATTTAATGCCATCCCCGACCTCCACATTACTGTTTGGAGGTCTATATACCACTCCCACTAATGTTTTCTGCCCCTTGGTATTTCTCAGTTCTACCCATACAGATTCCACATCATCAGAGCTAATATCCTTCCTTTCAATTATGTTAATCCCCTCCTTAACCAGCAATGCTACCTGTGGTGATTATTCTTGTTTTATAAGAAGCATTGTAATTGGTTGCCTGTTTTCCTGACTTGAGATATATGCTCTAAACTTATTGGTTAGTTGATTCCATGTGACCTGTGGTGGCCATCTTAAATTCAGTTTCTACAGTTTGGTTGAGACTGGGTGCTCAACATGTACTGCTGGTTTTTTAAGGTTAATAAAGCCTAGCTTTTGAAAGGCAATCTACTCTTTATTTCAATTTATTAACCTTTTGCTATAATGGAACGATATCTTCGACCGGAACGATTTAATGCTGACCCTAATTCTGCAGGAGTGGATGATCAATGGAAACATTGGTATCGTACATTTAAAAACTTTTTGGGTGTGTTGGATCAGCAATCTCTGAATAAGTTGGATATACTAATCAACTACATTGCTCCGGATGTGTATAAGTATATTTTGGACTGTGAAACTTATGAATTGGCTATTGCTACGTTGGAATTTTTTTTTGTTAAACCCAAAAATGAGGTATTTGCACGTCACCTTTTATCTGCCCGTAGGCAGCAGGCGGGAGAATCCTTGGATGCTTATTTACAAGCACTCCGGCGCCTTGGTGCTAACTGTAATTATAAGGCCGTGTCTGCAGAAGAACATAAGGAAGAGTCGGTACGGGATGCATTTATTAATGGATTACTGTCTAGATCAATTCGTCAGCGGATATTAGAAAATAAGACCTTGGATCTTAAGAGTGCTTTTGAGCAAGCCTTTACATTGGATTTGGCTCAGAGAAGTTCGGATTCTTATGCTCTTTTTGATCGGCCTGCGACCGTGGTTTCGGCAGTTCCGGATGAAAGGGAGTCACGTGGATTTAATAGGAGTGGTTTACCAGATTCTGAAACAGTTTCTACTTCGGCAGCTGTTGCCTCTAGGATTCAGAAGTGTTATTTTTGCGGGAACGCCCGGCACCCCCGTCTGAAGCGCCCTGCCCGGGAGGCTGTGTGCAGTAAATGCGGCAAGGGAGGTCATTATGCACGTGTTTGCAAATCGGTTGCCTCCTCTGCGACCATTCAGCCTTTAGATGGGGCGTTTATTGCATCAGTTTCTGCCGCCTTTTCCCATGGCCTAAACAAAGCTATAGTTATGGCCCAAGTTAATGGGTTAGAAGTGAAGGCCCTTATAGATACGGGCAGTACTGAGAGCTTTATAAGTCTTCAGTTTATGAGGGAGAAGCGTTTGAAAATTTCGCCTGCTTCCTATCAGGTGTGTATGGCTCCGACGACTCTCACCTCACAAGTAGCTGGTTGTTGCCTTGTGAAATTAATTCTCCTAGGTAATACGTATACTGATATACGCCTAGCCGTTCTGCCTAATCTCTGTGCGGACATTTTGATTGGTCATGATGTGCTTCAATTACATGAGTCTCTGTCTTTCTTTCGGAGGAACCAAGCCACCTTTGTCCATTTGTGGATTAACTTCTTTATTTATTTCTCCATTATCACTTTTTTCCAATTTGATGCCGGACTGTAAGCCAATTGCTACCAAGTCAAGAAGGTATAGCAGTCAGGATAAAGAATTTATTAATTCTGAAGTTCAACGTCTTTTATCGGAAGGAATCATTGAACCTAGTTTTTCGCCCTGGCGGGCACAGGTAGTTGTCACCACTAATGAGAGACATAAGAAGCGAATGGTGATAGACTACTCTCAAACTATTAACAGGTATACTCAATTAGATGCGTACCCCCTGCCTAAGATTGATGAGCTTATCAATAAAGTATCTCAATATAAGGTTTTTAGCACTATTGACCTAAAGAGTGCTTATCATCAGATCCCTATCGCTAAGAGGGACAAACCATATACGGCCTTTGAAGCTGGCGGCAAGCTGTACCAGTTTTGCCGAGTACCATTCGGTGTTACTAACGGTGTCGCCTGTTTTCAACGGGCAATGGATGCTTTTATAAGTGATAACTCTCTCTCTGGCACCTTCTCATATTTAGATGACATCACGGTGTGTGGCAAATCAAGGGTGGAGCACGATTTTAATCTAGAAAGATTCCTTCAAGTTGCGGAAAAAGTTGGCTTAACTTTCAATAAAGAGAAGTGTATCTTTTCGACCACTGAGGTAAATTTACTGGGGTATATTATCTCGGGAAACAAGATTAAACCAGATCCAGAACGGCTGCGACCACTGATTGAGTTACCTTGCCCTACTAATTCTAAGGCCTTGCAACGAGTTGTTGGACTGTTTTCTTATTATTCTAATTGGATTGCAAACTTCTCGCAGAAGATCCGGCCCCTTATTCGGGTTACGACATATCCTCTATCATGGGAGGCCAGGATGTGTTTTGATAATCTTAAAAAGGATATCCTTGGAGCAGTTGTGCATTCTATTGATGAGCAGGTTCCCTTTGTGATTGAGACGGACGCTTCCGATTTTGCAATTGGGGCTACCCTGAACCAAAATGGAAGACCTGTGGCCTTTTTCTCACGTACTCTGAGCAATAGTGAGCAGAGACATTCATCAATAGAGAAGGAGGCGTACGCAATAGTAGAAGCACTGCGTAAATGGAGACATTATTTATCTGGGTGACATTTTACGTTAGTAACTGACCAAAAATCTGTGTCCTTCATGTTTGATGTCAAACATTTCGGAAAGATTAAGAATGATAAAATAATGAGGTGGAGGATTGAGTTGGCATGCTATCATTTCGATATAGTCTATCGTCCGGGGAAGGATAATGTTGCCGCTGATGCGCTGTCGAGGGCTTATTGTTCTGTGCTTCACGGAGGTACGCTTATTAATCTTCATAATGCTTTGTGCCATCCTGGTGTTACGAGGATGATACACTTCGTACGCAGTAAGAATTTGCCCTTTTCAGTTGAAGGCGTCAAGCGGATGACTTTGTCATGCTCTGTCTGCGCCCGGTGTAAACCGAATTTCTTTAAGCCTCAACGAGCTCATCTTATAAAGGCTACTTCTCCCTTTGAACGCCTGAGCGTTGATTTTAAGGGGCCTCTTCCTTCAACGACTCAGAATCGATATATATTTACTGTTGTGGATGAGTTTTCAAGGTTCCCTTTTGCTTTTCCTTGTGCAGATGTATCAGCTGCTACAGTTATTAAATGTCTGACTCAACTTTTTGTCATCTTTGGGATGCCTGCGTATATCCATTCGGATCAGGGAAGTTCTTTTATGTCTTCCCAGTTGAAGGAATACCTCCAGAGTCGGGGAATTTCTACTAGCAGAACTACTCCGTATAATCCCCAGGGTAATGGACAGTGCGAACGATACAATGGGGTGATCTGGAAGGCAGTTATGTTGGCTTTGACATCTCGGAACCTTAAGAATACACAGTGGGAAATGGTACTGCCTGATGCCCTGCATTCCATTAGATCATTGCTTTCAACGGCTACTAATGTGACCCCCCATGAAAGGCTCTTCAACTATCCGCGGAGATCCACTACGGGACATTCGGTACCTTCATGGCTTACTATGCAGGGACCTGTGCTGCTCCGACGCCATGTTAGACTGTCAAAGTATGATCCTTTAGTGGAGGAGGTGGAGCTACTGGAGGCAAATTCCCAATATGCTCACATTCGATTCCAAGATGGGAAAGAAAGTACGGTTTCAGTTAAAGACCTAGCTCCTTGTGGTGACCAGCCCTCTCCTGAGGACATTAACAATAGCCATAATTCAGATAATGTTGATGTCGTCACAGATACTACGAACATTTCCAATCCTATTGCAGACACTTACAATTCTCTTAGTCTGCCCCCGATGGATGTTCATGACACTCCCAATCCGGAAACCGTTGATAATCGGGATATTGCTAGCCTCCCTGCAGAAGATATTTCTGTGTCTCCTGGTGTGGGAGGGCAAGGAACTCCACCAAGGCTAAGAAGGTCGACACGAACAAGATATCCGGTCGACCGATTAAAAATGGACTTTTAAAATAATTAATAATTTAATAGTAAAATTTTAAAATTGTTGAAGGCATTACACATGTATTACTCTAGTCATAAATAACTAATTGTAAACTGTAAAGGCTACCTAGGTTGAAGTATATTTTAAAAGGAGGGGTGAATGTGGTGATTATTCTTGTTTTATAAGAAGCATTGTAATTGGTTGCCTGTTTTCCTGCCTTGAGATATATGCTGTAAACTTATTGGTTAGTTGATTCCATGTGACCTGTGGTGGCCATCTTAAATTCAGTTTCTACAGTTTGGTTGAGGCTGGGTGCTCAACATGTACTGCTGGTTTTTTAAGGTTAATAAAGCCTAGCTTTTGAAAGGCAATCTACTCTTTATTTCACTACCCCACCTCTTTTTCCTTTCTGCCTATCTTTCCTGAATATTGAATACCCTTGGATGTTGAGTTCCCAGCCTTGTTCACCCTGGAACCATGTTTCCGTAATCCCAATCATATCATATTCGTTTACCTCTATTTGCTCAGCTAATTCATCCACCTTATTATGAATGCTCCTCGCATTAAGACACAAAGCCTTCAGGCTTGTTTTTTTAACGCTCTTATATCTTTTAGAATTATTATTTACTGTGGCCATGTTTGATTTAAACCCTTGATTTCTCTGACTGCCACTTTTGTTTTTCTCCTTCCTGTCTTTTGCTTTTATCCTTGTTTCCCTTTCCTCTGTTTCCCCGCTCAGGTTCCCAACCCCCTGCCATTTTAGTTTAAACCCTCCCCCAGAGCACTAGCAAACACTCCCCCTAGGATATCGGTCCCGGCCCTGCCCAGGTGCAAACCGTCCGGTTTGAACTGGTCCAACCTACCCCAGAACCAGTTCCAATGTCGCAGGAATTTGAATCCCTCCCCCTGGCACCATTCCTCTAGCCACGTATTCATCTGAAATATCCTTCTATTTCTACTCTGATTAGCACGTGGCACTGGTAGCAATCCTGAGATTACTACCTTTGAGGTCCTATTTTTTAATTTACCTCCTAACTCCCTATATTCAGCTTTTAGGACCTCATCCCATTTTTTACCTATATCGTTGGTACCTATATGCACCACGACAACTGGCTGTTCACCCTCCCCCTCCAGAATGCCCTGCAGCCGCTCCAAGACATCCTTGGCCCTTGCACCAGGGAGGCAACACACCATCCTGGAGTCTTGTTTGTGGCTGCAGAAATGCCTATCTATTCCCCTTACAATAGAATCCCCTATTACTATAGCTCGCCCCCTCTTTTTCCTCCCGTCCTGTGCAGCAGAGCCACCCCTGGTGCCAGGAAGTTGGCTGCTGCTGCCTTCCCCTGGTAAGACATCCCCCTGAAATGGCTAGCAAGCCACTCAGTTGTAACAAACCGCTACAAAACACAATGGCCCAGAAATTCGGGTCTCCGCGGGTGAGTATGCACAGGGTACTCACCCGTAGGCCTAATGGAAGTGCCGGTTTCCTGCATGCACTGCGCATGCACGGGAAACCGGCACTTCCATTCTCCTGAAAGCAGGGGTTCAGAGGTCGAACGCGTGAGCGGGGTGGGCTGCGCGTGCGCATCAAACTTAGGATTTTTTTTTTTTTTACAGGTTTTCCCGGGAAGGGAAGCCTGCAGAAGTTAGAAATGTAAAAAGCAGGCGTAAGGCCTGTTTTTTACAAGGTAAGTGGTGAATTAATTAAAATTAAAACATTTTTTCCACAGGTTTATTATTTTTAAATACTTTAAAGCAAGGTAAGTTTATTTTTAGCCCTGTTAGAAAATAAAATTATTTTTTTCAAAAATTTAAATTATTGTTTAAAATAGTTATTTCATTTAATTCATAGTTTATTTAAAAAATGTGATTTAAAAAAAATGTATTTGAAGATTTAGTGATGTTTTGTAAGAAGAAGGGGCCTGTAGTATTTCTAAGTTTGACAGCACTTCCTGTCAGACTTATGAATGGAGCATTCCCTGCTCCGATTGGCTCTCCATGGCCCACGTGATCCCAGGGGATGCATCGACCTAACTGCGCCCCTGGGATACGCAAGCACTGCGTGCTGGCAGCTGGACCAGGACCCGGATCGGAATTCCACGGGGGCCCACAGCTCAACGGCCGGCGCGCAAGGTAAGTGCAGGTCGGGGGCTTGCACCCGCGGGAAGCCCCCGACCCGAATTTCTGGGCCAATAATAACAATGAAACCGGATGTACCACCTGGCATCGACCTCGGCACCAATTATGGACACGGCAATGGCACACCCAGCCCAGTCGACCTTGCAAAGCCCTCCGCACCAACATCTGGGGACTTGTACAAAAATTGGGAGAACTGTCCCACAGACGAGTCAAGCAATAGCTTGACATAGTCATACTCACAGAATCATACCTTTCAGCCAATGTCCCAAACTCCTCCATCACCATCCCTAGGTATGTCCTGTCCCACCGGCAGGACAGACCCACCAGGGGTGGTGGCACAGTGGTACACAGTCGGGAGGGAGTGGCCCTGGGAGTCCTCAACATTGACTCTGGACCCCATGATGTAGTGTCCGTGTGTTGATAAAGACACTGAAGACAGGAGTTGGTTCATAGGTGTTTACTAAGCAAGTCTGGGGGGGGCCTCTAACGGATATACACAATATACAGGCTTATATAGCCCGAGTGGCAATTACCGGCATTACAGCACACCTGGGGCTCTTAAAGGCACATACACTACAATTCCTCCCCTTTTAGCTAACCAGTACATCATATTTTAAGTACTTATTAATTACATGTTATAAGAAAAATAATATACACATTGCTGTAGTTAATTAGTTATACGTCAGTCTCTCAGGAGGCTTCCTGACTCGGTCCGGATAACGCCTCGGGGGTGTAGTAGTTTCTGGTGGTGTAGTAGGTTCTTTTGGCAAGGCTGATTCGGCTTGAATGCCAGTGTCGGGTTCATCGGGTTCCAGTATCACCGGATCGGAGGTAGATATGGGTATCTCTACTTCATCGTTAGACGTATAGAGTTGTGGTGTAGGTTGTCCCTTTTCGGATGGCTTTATGATTTGGTCAGCATGGCACCGTATTATACTTTCTCCGATGTCCACGGTATACATCAGTGGTCCTAGTCATGTGCAGATAGTTCCAGGCTGCCATTTCTCGGTACCGTAGTCCCGGGCCAAAACTTGTTGGCCTATCTGGAAGGTTCTAGTTGGCCTTTCATTCATGCCTTGAAACTGCCGGTTCTCCACGTCCGTTCTGATGTTGGGCTTGACCAAATCCAGCCAGCATCTTAGGTTTCTATTGAAGAACATCATGGCGGGAGTTTGGTTGGTAACCATATGTGTTGCATTCCATTATGCAAATAAGAAGTTATCCGCCTTGTGCTGAAGTTTTATGTCTTCATTACCCATGGCCTTTATGGCCTTCTTGAAGGTCTGGACAAACCTTTCAGCCAATCCATTGGTGGCGGGTTGGTATGGGGCAGACGTGTAGTGCTTAACCCCATTGTTTTTTAAGAACTTACTGAATTCTTCGGACACAAATTGCGGTCCATTATCAGAACAGATCTGTTCCGGCAGCCCATTCCTGGCAAATATGGTCCTTAATACTGTGATGGTTTTTTCCGTGGTGGTGGAGGACATCTTTATTACCTCCGGCCACTTGGAGTGTGCATCAACCGCGATTAAGAACATTGAGTCCATAAATGGACCAGCAAAGTCGATGTGCACCCTTTGCCAGGGAGATGAGGGCCACTCCCATGGATGTAGAGGGGCTTGTGGTGGAGCGTTTTGGACCTTCTGGCATCCTAGGCAGCTCTTGGTCATTTCTTCGATGTCTCCATCGATACCTGGCCACCATACAAACGCCCTAGCTAGGTTCTTCATTTTCACTCCACCCAGATGCCCCTCGTGAAGCTCCTTAAGCACTTTATCCTGGAGTTTGGGTGGGATCACCACTCTGGATCCACACATCAAGGTTCCTCGGCACACTGACAGCTGTTCTCTTCTTTGCGAGAATGCTGGCAACAGTGGTTCGCCATGTGCTGGCCATCCCTTCACTGTTAAATCGTAGACCTGTGAGAGAGTCGGGTCATTTCTCGTCTCCCTTTCAATGGCAGAATGTGTTACTGGTAGACATTCCACTATGGTAGAGTGGAACATCTCTACTGGGTCTACTGTAGGTGCCTCTTCTACCGTTGGCAACGGTAGGCGTGATAAACCGTCAGCATTCCCATGCTGTTTTGATCCTTTGTATTCTATGTTGTATTGGTGTGCCCCTAGAAAAAGGGACCACCTCTGTAGCCTTTGCGCTGTCATAATGGGAACACCCTTTTTAGGGTTGAATATGGAGATGAGGGGTTGATGGTCAGTCAACAAGGTAAATTTTTGTCCGTGTAGGTAATGGTTGAATTTCTTCACTCCCCATACCAGGCTGAGTGCTTCCCTGTCGATTTGGGCATAGTTACGCTCAGCTGAGTTTAATGAGCGTGACGCAAACGCTATCGGCCGTTCTGAGCCATCAGGGAATTTATGGGATAATACTGCTCCTATGCCGTAAGGGGATGCATCACACGCCAGTCTGATTGGCAGTGATGGGTTGTAATGAGCCAAAACTTCTTCGGATGTGATTAAGTCTTTGCATTTATGGAAGGCACGTTTACAGTCTTCGTTCCATTTCCAAATCACTCCTGTTTGTAGAAGTTCATTAAGAGGGTGTAGAAGAGTTGATAAGTTCGGTAAAAATTTATGATAGTAATTTATTAATCCCAGGAACGACCTTAATTGTGAAACATTTTCAGGTGCTGGGGCTTTTATGACCGCTTCAATTTTTTCAGGTGATTTATGCAACCCTTCATTATTAATTATGTGGCCACAATATGATATCTGATTTTGGAAAAATTCGCACTTGGGGCGATTTGCTCGTAGGCCCCGTTCTTTCAGCCTAGTGAGCACCTGCTCCAAATTGGCAAGGTGCTCGTTGTTGTTTTCTCCTGTTACAAGGATGTCGTCTAGGTTGCATTGAGTCCCCGGAATCCCTTGCAGGACTTGCTCCATAGCTCTTTGCCAGATAGCTGGAGCTGATGCTACTCCAAAAACCAGTCGATTGTACTGGTACAGGCCTTTGTGCGTGTTTATCGTGAGATACTTTTTAGAGGCCTCCTCAACCTCCATCTGTAGATATGCCTGTGCCAAGTCAATTTTGGTGAAACGTTTCCCTCCGGATAGTGAGGCGAAAATATCTTCTATCCTCGGAAGAGGATACTGTACTGTGTGAAGGACCGGGTTTACAGTCACTTTGAAGTCTCCACAGATGCGAATTTTTCTCTGTTCTTCAGATTTATCATTATTCAATGCTTTTTTTATGACTGGAACGGTGGATGTTGCCCACTCGCTCCAATCTATTTTGGATAATACGCCTGCCTTTTCCAAATTCTCCAGCTCTGCCTCGACTGCTGGACGAATTGCGTATGGCACCGGTTTTGCCTTAAAAAATTTGGGAATTGCTGCATCTTCCACTTTTATTGAGGCGGTGATGCCTTTCAAGGTTCCTAGTTTCTCTTGAAACACTTCTTTGGCGTTGGCCAAGATGTCTTTTAATCGTTCAGGTATGATGTCATCATTGTTTTTTTTCTTACTGGTCACCGTCAGTGCCTGAATGGAGTGCCAGTCTAAATGTATCTTTCTGATCCATTCACGTCCCAACAACGGTGGACCACCATCTTGTAGAATGTATAAATACAACTTTTGTATTTCTTTGCCGTTGTATACAACAGGCACCCTTATTTTTCCTTTGGGGTATACTTTCTGCCCCGTATATGTTTTTTAAGATAATGGATGTGTCTTTTAGAGGTATATGCGAAAATAGCCTCTCGTAATCCCGTCGATTTATTATGGTTAGAGCTGATCCTGTATCTAGCTCCATTTTAACTGGGGACCCTGCTATCGTGAGGGTAACCCAAATGGTTTGGTAATCATCTTTGGCAAGTACATTATGTAATTTGAGACAGCTTAGTCTCTTGTTTTCGGAGTCACTATCGCTCTTCTGGTCTTCGGAGCTACTGTCAGTCATCATTTGTACCTTCCTGTACTTTCCTTTATTGATTTTTTTTTTCCTGTCTGTGGATTTATTTTGTCCAGATCGGCATACCCGTGCAATGTGTCCAATCTTTCCGCATTGCCTGCATGCTTTGTCCTTGAACCAGCAGTCCCTCTGGTTATGGGTGGATCTGCCGCAGCGATAACATCTTTCGAAACCCTGTGTCATTTCATGGGTGCCAAAGTCCTGTGTCTTTTGTTGTATCTCTGCAGCTCCTCTTGCTGCTGCTTCGTATGATACAGCCATACTGAAAGCTTTGTCCAATGTTAAATCTTTTTCAGAAAGCAGCCTTTTTTGTGTCCCTTCACTTAAGAGACCGCAAACGAATTTGTCTCGAAGATAATCTGATAGTCCTGCCCCGAATTGGCAGTACTTTGATAGCTTTCTTAATTCGGTTTGGTAATCAGCGTTACTTTCATTCTTGTGTTGATTTCTCTTGAAGAATTTGAATCGTTCCGCTATCAGCAGCGGTGTTGGGTTTAAGTGCTCCTGCAGGGTATCAACAATTTCTTTAAAATTCTTGTCCTTTGGTTTGGCTGGAGTGATTAAATTTCGTAACAGCCCGTATGCCTTTGCGCCCATTAGGTTCAGCAGCACTGAAGCTTTTTTTTCATCTTCTATTCCATTTGCAGTGCAATATACCTCTACTCTTTCCACGTATGTGGTCCAATCTTCTATTTCACTATCAAAAGCATCAATATTGCCAGACTTAGGCATGTCAGAAAAGATATGGCGCTTCCCGTGCTTTCCCGCCGCTGCTGCCAATGACAACGCTGTTTCCCGCGGTTTCCGTTCTTTAAAAATGTTTTTATTTACAGTTGGAGACTCGTTCCCACCGGACTTTCTCTCCAGGTCTGAACGCTGACCTGCTTGCCGCGCCGGCCGTCTTCCGAGTGCTCCCTCCCAGTCCGTTATTGCTTGCCTCCGATTTCGCTGCCTGTCTCAGCTGTAGAGCCAGCCGCTGGAGCCCCAGCCTGACGCCCAGGAAGGATTAGCGCAGTACCTGCCACCAGCTTCTCTCACTTTCTTGAGTCTTCTGGACGCCCGAGGAATCGATGTCCTTGAGGTGCTGCTGAATTGCAGGTAAGTCCGTTTCCACTTCGTCGCCACTGTAGGGTCCGTGTGTTGATAAAGACACTGAAGACAGGAGTTGGTTCATAGGTGTTTACTAAGCAAGTCTGCGGGGGGGGTTCTAACGGATATACACAATATACAGGCTTATGTAGCCCGAGTGGCAATTACCGGCATTACAGCACACCCGGGGCTCTTAAAGGCACATACACTACACATGAAGTCTCATGGCTTCAGGTCAAGCATGGGCAAGGAAACCTCCTGCTGATTACTACCTACCGCCCTCCCTCAGCTGATGAATCAGTACTCCTCCATGTTGAACACCACTTGGAAGAAGCACTGAGAGTAGTAAGGGCACAGAATGTACTCTGGGTGGGGGACTTCAATGTCCATCTCCAAGAGTGGCTCGGTAGCACCACTACTGACCGAGCTGGCTAAGTCCTGAATGACATAACTGCCAGTCTGGGCCTGCGACAGGTGGTGAGAGAATCAACACGAGGGAAAAACCTACTTGACCTCGTCCTCACCAATCTACCTGTCGCAGATGCATCTGTCCATGACAGTATTGGTAGCAGTGACCACCGCACAGTCATTGTGGAGACGAAGTCCCATCTTCACACTGAGGACACCCTCCATCGTGTTCCGTGGCACTACCACCGTGCTAAATGGTTTAGATTCAGAACAGATCTAGCAGCTCAAAGCTGGGCATCCATGAGGCACTCAACCGCAGCAGAATTGTAATCCACCACAATCTGTAACCTCATGGCCTGGTATATCCCTCCCTCTATCATTACCATCAAGCCAGGGGACCAACCCTGGTTCAATAAGGAGTGTAGAAGAGCATGCCAGGAGCAGCACCAGGTGTATTAAAAATGAGGTGCCAACATGGGGAAGCTGCAACACAGGACTACATGCCAGCTAAAAAGCGGAAGCAGCACGCTATAATCATGGCTAAGAGATCCCACAATCAACGGATCAGATCAAAGCTCTGCAGTCCTGCCACATCCAGTCATGAATGCTGGTGGACCATTAAACAACTAATGGGAGGAGGAGGCTCCATGAATATCCCCATCCTCAATAATGGTGGAGCCCAGCACGTGAGTGCAAAAGACAAGGCTGAAGCGTTTGCAACCATCTTCAGCCAGAAGTGCCGAGTGGATGATCCATATCGGCCTATTCCTGAGGTCCCCACCGTCACAGAAGCCAGTCTTCAGCCAATTCGATTCACTCCACGTGATATCAAGAAATGGCTGAGCACACTGGATACAGCAAAGGCTATGGGCACCGACAACGTCTCGGCTATCGTGCTGAAGACTTGTGCTCCAGAACTAGCCGTGCCTCTAGCTAAGCTGTTCCAGTACAGCTACAACACTGGCATCTATCCGGCAATTTGGAAAACTGCCCAGGTATGTTCTGTCCACAAAAAGCAGGACAAATCCAACCCGGCCAATTACCGTCTCATCAGTCTACTCTCAATCATCAGCAAAGTGATGGAAGGTGTCATCGACAGTGCTATCAGATGGCACTTACTCACCAATAACCTGCTCACTGATGCCGAGTTTGGGTTCCGCCAAGACCACTCGGCTCCCGACCTCATTACAACCTTGGTCCAAACATGAACAAAGGAGCTGAATTCCAGAGGTGAGGTGAGAGTAACAACCCTTGACATCAAGGCAGCATTTGACCGAGTATGGCATCAAGGAGCCCTAGTAAAATTGAAGTCAATGGGAATCGGGGGGAAAACGCTGCATTAGCTGGAGTCATACGTAGCACAAAGGAAGATGGTTGTGGTGGTTGAAGGTCAATCATCACAGCCCCAGGACATCGCTGCGGGAGTTCCTCAGGGCAGTGTCCTAGGCCCAACCATCTTCAGCTGCTTCATCAATGACCTTTCCTCCAACATAAGGTCAGAAATGGGTATGTTCGCTGATGACTGCACAGTGTTCAGTGCCATTCACAACTCCTCAGATAATGAAGCAGTCCATGCCCACATGCAACAAGACCTGGACGACGTTCAGGCTTGGGCTGATAAGTGGTAGGTAACATTCGCGCCACAGAAGTGCCAGGCAATGACTATCACCAACAAGGTATTCTGCGGCGAGTGTCTCATCTCCTGACTCCCCAAAGGCTTTCCAACATCTACAGGGCACAAGTAAGGAGTGTGATGGAATATTCTCCACTTGCCTGGATGAGTGCAGCTCCAACAACACTCAAGAAGCTTGACACCATCCAGGACAAAGCAGCCCGCTTGACTGGCATCCCATCCACCACCTTAAACATTCACTCCCTCCACCACCTTGGTTGCAGTGTGTACCATCTACAAGATGCACTGCAGCAACTCGCCAAGGCTTCTTTGGCAGCACCTCCAAAACCCGCGACCTCTTCCACCTATAAGGACAAGGGCAGCAGCTGCATGAGAACACCACCACCTCCAAGTTCCCCTCCAAGTCACACACCATCCTGACTTCGAAGTATATCGCCGATCCTTCATTGTCATTGGGTCAAAATCCTGGAACTCCCTACCTAACAGCACTGTGGGAGTACCTTCACCACACGGACTGCAGAGGTTCAAGAAGGTGGCTCACCACCACCTTCTCAAGGGCAGTTAGGGATGGGCAATAAATGCTGGCCTTGCCAGAGACGCCCACATCCCATAAACGAATAAAAAAAATGGTACCACATAATAGACTAATGAATAAGGTGAGAACATGCAGAGTCAGGGGACAATTAGCAGGATGGATAGCTAGCTGGCTGAAAGACAGATAGCAGAGAATAGGGGTAAAGGGTAGCTATTCAGAGTGGCAGAAGGTGGGAAGTGGGGTCCCACAAGGATCAGTGCTGCGACCACTCTTGTTCACAATTGATATTAATTATTTAGACTTTGGCATCAAAAACACAATTTCTAAATTTGCAGACAACATCAAATTGGGAGGGATAGTTAACACTGAGGAGGACTACAACAAATTACGAGAAGACATTAATAAACTTGAAGAAATGGCATATAAATGACAAATGAATTTTCTACATACAGGAAACTTTGTGCTATCCGGCACCGACGGGACCGAGCTGCTGCCATACACTCCAAACTGCCATACACTCCAGAGCTAATGTTGAAACATACGGAGATTTTCATCTCCGCATGAATCAACAAACCCTGTTGCTCAGCAACAGCCTCTAAACAGTTGACAAGCGTCTCTGTAGCGTCTGTAGCTGAAGCTGTTGCTTAGCTACAGACCTTGCACAGCTTGACTGTTCAAAAAAAGCAAAGAAAAGAATAAAAAACGGCTCCTGATTTTTGCCGGTGGCTCCAGCTTGCCGGACGGTTCGCCTCCGGATAACTCAAAGTTTCCTGTAGATAATTGTGAGGTATTACATTTTGGCAAGAAAAATAAGGAGGTCACATATTACTTGGAAAATAAGAATCTAAATGGGGTAGAGGAGCAAAGGGATCTGGGAGTACAAATACACAAATCACTAAAAGTTGGGATGCAGGTCATTAAGACTATAACGAAAGAAAACCAAGAACTAGGGTTTATTTCTAGAGGGATAGAATTGAAAAGTAGAGACGTTATGCTAAACTTGTACCGAACATTGGTTAGACCACACTTGGAGTTCTGTGTAGTTCTGCTCGCCAAATAATAAAAAGGATATAGAGGCACTGGAAAGGGTGCAAAAAAGATTTAGAAGGATGAAACCAGAACTGTGAGGTTATACCTGTCAGGAAAGATTGAACAGTCTGGGTCACTTTTCTTTTGAAAAGGGAAGGCTGAGGGGTGACCAAATCGAGGTCAGAGAGTCATAGAATCATAACGGCACAGAAGGAGGCCATTTGGCCCATCGAGTCTGTGCCAGCTCTCTGCAGAGCAATCGAGTCAGTCCCATTTCCCTGCTCTACCCCCGTAGCCCTGCAAGTTTATTTCCCTCAAGTGCCTATCCAGTCTCCCCTTGAAAACATTGAGTGTGTCCGCTTCCACCACTTCCGTCGGCAGCGAGTTCCAGGTCCTTACCACTCGCTGCATAAAAAGGATTTTCCTCAAATGTCCAAAACCTTAAATCTGTGTTTCCCACTCCTTGTACCATCAACTAGTGGGAACAGCCTTTCCCCGTCTAGCCTATCCAAACCCGTCATAATCTTGTACACCTCTATCAAATCACCCCTCAACCTCCTTTGTTCTAATGAAAACAAATCCAGCTTCTCCAACCTATCCTGGTAGCTAAGATCCCCCATCCCTGGAACCATTCTGGTAAATCTCCTCTGCACCCGCTCAAAGGCCTTCACATCCTTCCTAAAGTGTGGTGACCAGAACTGGATGCAATACTCCAGTTGTGGCCTAACCAGCGCTTTATAAAGATGCAGCATAACTTCTCTACTTCTGTACTCAATACCTCTATTTATGAAGCCCAAGATCCCATGGCCTAGAAATTGGGTATAGCCCCGCTTGAGGCGTTAGAACTGGCGCTGCGCAAAGTTTATAGCCAGACGAAACTTATCGCCGCCTGGCGCAATATTGGGTCACATCGCTCCCAAAGGGGATTGAGGTGCGAATTCAGACGTTGCACGGGCCTCCTAAGGCGCAAAACTTCCGGCGCTACCCAATATCGGCGCAGACGGGCGCAGCGCAGGTGATCTCAATTACCGATAACCACGAGACTTCCAGGCGCCGGCCAGCTCTTAAAGGGATGGGTCAGTCAGCCTCAGCTTCCACACTCAACACCCTGTAGGCCTCAGAATCGGTGCTCTTCCTTCTCTGGCGCAAAAAACTTGGTCAGGATGGAGAAGGTGAGACAGAGAGCAGAGCACTTCAGCACTGAGGCTCTGGAGGAGTTGGTGTCCGCAGTGGAGCGCCGTCGAGATGTTCTGTATCCTGACAATGGCAGGAGGCCGAATCAAAAGGATTACCGCTGGGCTTGGAGGGATGTTTCTCAGAGGGTCAACTCCAGCAGCATGGCGACCAGGAGCCCTGTTCAGTGCAGGAAGAAATTCAACGACCTCACTCGGGTCGTTAGGGTGAGTGTTGTTTATGCAAACTTCTGATTCCCTCCATCTGCACCTGACTTCGCGCACCCTGTTGCCATGATGCCCCAATGGCCATCTGTCAGCAAGCACCCATGGCCCTTTCTGGGCACACACATGGACATTTGACTCAAGGCATCATGTAAGGGCTCTTGCACCATGGGGGGCATGAGATGATCTCTCAAGGCATCATGTAAGGGCTCTTGCACCATGGGGGGCATGAGATGATCTCTCAAGGCATCATGTAAGGGCTCTTGCACCATGGGGGGCATGAGATGATCTCTCAAGGCATCATGTAAGGGCTCTTGCACCATGGGGGGCATGAGATGATCTCTCAAGGCATCATGTAAGGGCTCTTGCACCATGGGGGGCATGAGATGATCTCTCAAGGCATCATGTAACAGAGCTTCCCCTTCTTTCCCCTGCAGTCCAAGCTGGCGACGATTCGAAAGGACCAGCGTCGAACCGCTGGCGGACCTCCACAAGTGGTAACTCTCACGGATCTCGAGGAGAGAGTGCACCAGATTCTTGGAAGACGTCTGAGTGGTCCTGTTACCACTGCAGCTGCCGACCCCCTTCTCGACAGCGAGGGTAAGGCTCTCACCTTTTTCAGCTGTCTCCTTCCACTTGGTCCCCCCGCCAGCATGCTTTCTCAGTGTGCAGCCATGTCAGAGCCTTGCTGCAATCTGGCATGCCTTGCCGCCAACCTGACCTTTTGCTAAAGCCACTCTTCCACCTCCCTGCTTTTAGATGCTGCATCACCAACTCGGGATCTGCGCCCTGAAGCTGCCAGTGCCAGTGCCTCCGGAGGTGAGGATCAGGAGGAAGCCGGAGCATCCGTTCCAACTTCAGGGGAGCGTACACATCTGCAGACTGGGGATAGTAGTTCCCTGGAGGGGAGGGGGGGGGTGGGCTCTGCTGATGAGCCAGTTGCCGGAACAAGCGGCATGCAGCAGCGCGGGGGGGGTAGGCAAGTTCGGCCACCGGCTCCCCGGAGGGCAAGGCAGGGAGTGATGACTGCTGCACAGAGTGCAGAGGAGGTGCGTAGCCTTGCTGAAATGAGCACCCAGGCCCGGCTCAGGCACACTGAGCTGATGGCTGCAGTGGGGAGGATGCCTCAGTCGATAGAAACACTGGCAAAGAGTGTGTTGGACTTTGGAGCAGCAATGGAGAGGACTGTCCAGGGCTTCGGGGCAGCAATGGAGAGGACTGCCCAGGGCTTCGAGGCTGCTATGGAGAGGACTGTCCAGGGCTTCGAGGCTGCAATGGAAAGGATTGTTCAGAGCCTCGGACAATCCCTGGCAAGGTCTGTCCAGGGCTTGTCCGAGGCAGTGGAACGGACTGCTCTGGCCTTGTCCGAAGCAATGGAAAGAACTGTCCAGGGCTTCTCTGAAGCACTGGCACCTGCCACACAGGTCCTCACTGCTGCCACGCAGTCACTTGCTGGCCTCGTCCACACCCAGATTGAGGCAATGCGAACTCTCACTGCAGTCACCCTATCTGCATCAGCTAGGATCACCCCGGGCCCTTCCAGTACCATACAAGGCCAGGAATCAGTAGAGCAGGCGATTGTGGCGGTTGAGCCGAGCCGGTCCCCTCAGAGAGCCAGTGTGTCGTCCGACCATGGTGCAGGTGTCCTCTCTCGGCAGGTGACCATTGCTCATGCCACCGCTGGTACGTCTGCAGTGCATCTGCCACCACCTGCAGGGCACACTGCTTCCAGCCATGCTCAGATCAAGCAGCCTGCGTCCGCACCCTCCAAGACCAGAGGTCGGCCAGGCCGTCCCTCAGGGGCTTCTGTGCTTCCACACAGTCAGCAGGCTTCCCCCAGCCTTGACCCCGCCACTGGGGTTCAATTACGTAGGAGCAGCAGGAAGGGAAGGGGCCGACCACGAAAGAGAAATCGTTCTCCATCAAGGGGCCAGCAGTAGAGGGAGGTGCAGAGACGTTTCTTTGGCCAAATTGAAGGACTCCCTCACCTGTTGTGATTGTTGGAAATGGTTTGTTTAGTTTTGCGGTTTTGCCAAAGAGTTAACTGTTATTTTGTTAGTTATGGTTTCTGTTGACATGACGTTGTTATGCTGGAAGGAAGGACTTTTGTGACAATAAAGAAAAGTTTTAATTTGCAATGGTACACGTAACTATTTACAGTCATGCTGGCCTTCAGAGCCTTTCAAAGATCCGCAGTGCGCAGGACGAATGACACCCATCATTCTGCCAGAGGGGCCTGGAACCGAGTCCTGATGAGCCTCTGACGGATGGCCCTTCCACTTGCAGGAGCCCTCCCATCTTCCTCCTCCTCGTCCGCATGCACCTCCTCCTCCTCCTCCTCCTCCTCGTCCGCCTGCTCTGCTGGACCTTGAGGGACAGCTGGCATTGGCTGGGTGCGTCGAATCGCCAAGTTGTGGAGCATGCAGCAGACGATGACGATGTGACCCACTTGCTCCGGCAAGTACTGCAGGGCTCCCCCCGAATGGTCCAGACAGCGGAAACGCTGTTTGAGCACACCAATAGTGTGCTCTACAATGTTCCTGGTCGCCTGATGGCTGCTGTTGTACAGCTCTTCTGCTGGGGTGGCGGCCAAACGGAGTGGTGTCATGAGCCATGGGCAGAGAGGATAGCCCTTGTCCCCAAGAAGCCAGCCTCGTGGGCGAGCCGGCCCCTCAAAAAGGTCACAAACTGAGGTCTGCCGCAGAATGAAGGCATCGTGGCTGCTCCCTGGGAATTGGGCGTAGACTGCCATGATCATTTGGCAATGGTCACAGACCAGCTGCACATTGAGGGAGTGGAAGCCCTTGCGGTTGTGGAAGTCCTCAGGATTCAGCAATGGCGCCCGCAAAGCCACGTGTGTGCAATCAATCGCCCCCTGCACCATGGGGAAGTCCGCAATAGCAGCGAAGCCCTGCGCGCGCTCCGCCTGCTTCTCCAGGCTCAGAGGGAAGTTGATGAATTGACGCCTTCATCTATAAAGGGCAGCTGTAACTTGCCGGATGCAACAATGGACTGCAAACTGAGAGATATTCGCAATGTCCCCAGTGGCTGCCTGAAAGGATCCGATGGCATAGAAATTGAGGGCAACAGTCACTTTAACGGACACCGACAAGAGAGGTCCTGCACCGTAGACGCGGCTGCAGATCCTGAGCAAGCAGGTGGCACAGCTCAGTTACAACCTCCTTCCCAAATCGGAGCCTTTGTACACACTGCTCCTCTGACATTGCAAGGTATGAGGCCTGCTGCCTGAATACCCTCGCAGCGTACCCTCAGATTGGCCGACCTCCATTGCCCCTCCTCCTTCTGGCCAATCCCGGCCCTCTCTCCCGCCGTCTCTCTGCCCCTTCACAGTGTCCGGCCATGAGGACATTGCCATCCAAAGCAGCTCCCATACCGATGCCAGTCGGTCCAAACGCTGTTAGGTGTAGCGCTCCAGCTGCTCCGGACAGGTTTGAAGGTCCCAAATATTCTAAGACTAAATTCCAAAAAATCTGCTCCACAGTAGCTCACCAACTCTCTCCAGCAACGATCACAATGAACAGGCCAAGTGGCTGCAGCTTTTATACTAGAGCTGTCCCCTTTAAATAGCGCCCCCCGACTACGAGAAGGGCCTGGTAGCGTTCCATTGAACTGTCACTAACAGTGCTAGGCGCAAAGGTTCTGGGCGCCATCCAATATCTGGTCCGGGGCGCCAAAAAGGCGTTGCACACTGAAATGACGTCATGATCTGCCTGCGCCCGCGGGCACGCGCAAAGAGTTAGCGCCGGCGCTAAAACAATACTCAATATGGGAGGTGGCGCAATATTCACTGCGCCCACCCGAACATTGGGTAATGCCCCAATTCTCGGGCTCTTTAGGCGCTAATCGCTGGCGCTACCAACCAAATTTCTAGGCCCACATGCTTTGCTAACCACTCTCTCAATATGTCCTGCCACCTTCAGGGACCTATGCACATTAACTCCCAGGTCCCTCTGTCCCTGCACACTCTTTAAAACTGTGCCATTAAGTGTATATTGCCTCTCCCTGTTCCTTCTGCCAAAATGCATGACCTCACACTTCTCTGTATTACATTCCATCTGTCACTTGTCTGCTCATTCTGCTAGTCTTTCTATGTCCTGTGGCAGTCAATTGGTATCATCCTCATTGTTTACCACACCCCTAAGTTTGGTGTCATCGGCAAATTTAGAAATTCTACTTTGTATTCCAATATCCAGGTCATTTATATGTATCAAAAAAAGCAGTGGCCCCAGCACTGGCCCTTGGGGAACACCACAGTCTACCATCCTCCAGTCTGAAAAACAGCCATTTACCACAACTCACTGTTTTCTGTCCTTAAGCCAATTCCTTATCCAAGCTGCCACTGACCCACCTATTCCATGAGCCTCAATTTTGTTAACCAGATTTCTATGTGGTACTTTGTCAAAAGCCTTCCTAAAATCCATGTATACAACATCCATTGCATTTCCTTCATCGATCCTCCCTGTTACTTCATCAAAATATTCAATTAAATTAGTGAAACATGATCTGCCTTTTAGAAATCTGTGTTGGCTCTCCTTAATTAGCTTAAATCTCTCTAAGTGCCCATTAATTTTTTCCTTGATTATTGTTTCTAAAACTTTACCCACCACTGATGTTAAACTGACCGGCCTATAGTTACTAGAATTATCCTTACACCCTTTCTTGAACAATGGTGTCACATTTGCCACTTTCCAATCCTGAGGCACCTCCCCCATATCTAGGGAAGATTGGAAAATTATGGCAAGCTCTTCCGCTATTTCCTCTCCCAATTCCCTTAGCAACCCGGGTTACAAGCCATTTGGACTAGGTGCCTTATCCACTTTAAGCATACCCAGCCTTTCTAGTGCATCCTGTCTATCAATTTTCACCCCTTCCATTGCTTCTACCTTTTTCACTGCTACCGATATTTTGTCAGCATCCACTTCCTTAGTAAACACCGATACAAAGTACTCATTGAGTATTCTAGCCTTGCCCTGCGCCTCTAAGCATATAACATCTTCTTTGTCGCTAATGGCCCCTGACGACATCCCTGTTTGTGTCCTCCTGTTCAATGTGCAACCAGGCTGCATTGGTCTCCTGGGGAGGTCTCTTCCGCCCATTGGAAGGGAGAACTTTTCTGCGTGCTGTGACTCCCTGCATAAGCATATGGAGGGAGTCATGGGGGAGCCTGGGTGCAGCCATGCACCTCTGTGCAGTGCTTGTCAGTGTTTGCAGCACCTCAATGCACAACTGTCAAAATCAATTTGCGCATGGTCCCTTTAAGGAAACTGGCTGACGACATCAGACCCAATTCCTTCAATTGGCCGGCAAACCCGCTGGGCGACCTTAACAAGCCCAAGCAACGTAAAATCATTCTACAGAGTGGGCTGGAGCCAGCAGCGGGATCGGGACCCGCCACTGATGTCACCCGCACCAGACCTGCCGAGGTTGGGAAAATCGCAACCTATGTTTCAGTTTGATGATCTTTCATCAGAACTGCTCTGAAAGGTCATTGACCTGAAAGATATATAGACCAGTAGATATGTGTGTGACAATCACAGAGGAATTTCTCTATTTGTCATTGTAGGGAAAATTCATGCTCGGATTATCTTAAATTGCTACACTGAACATATCGCCAAGAAATTCTTGCCTGCTAGCCAGCATGAATCCAGGAAAGGCAAAGGTACCTCTGATATGATCTTCACTGCCAGAGAACTTCAGGAAAAGTGTTGAGAATAAAACTTGGATTTTTACTGTTTCTTTGTTGATCTCACAAAGGCCTTCGATACAGTCATAGAAACTACTGGCCAAAGTTTCTCGGATACTTATAAGAAATTTGGCCTCACTATCAGTCAGAAAAAGACGGAAATTATATACCAACCTGCCCCTGGAAAACCTTATTTGCCACCCAATATTACCATTAAAGAGCACATACTGTCTGCAAAGATAGGCTGGTCACTTAGTTCGAACCCTTCTTCTTAGGCAGTCCCTCGGAACCGAGGATGACTTGCTTCCACATTAAAAATGAGTTCTCAGGTGACTGATGAGTCCAATGCGGGACCTACAGTCTCTGTCACAGGTGGGGCAGACGGTGGTTGAAGGGGCAAAAAAATTGGCAAAAGATGATCCACGATGGTACGACAAAGCTTGAAACAAGTCGTATCCAGCTAGCTGAAGAAGAGAGCCCAAAGGAAATCAAGGAAATTCAGCCCTCAGGTCAATCTGACATCCGATGTTCTGTGAGTGGGAAAACATTCCTTATGAAAATCGAACTTCACAGTTATATGAGATGATAATCATAGGCTGTCATCATTGACAATGATGGACAAACCTTAATCATCATATAGATAGGCCAGGTAGATTACTTAGAAGGTCAGCAGTGAAACATCAAGTAAAGTTAATATTCAAGAACCTTGTGGCAGATCCAGTTCACACTGGCATTTGGCGCAGCAGATGTGAATATTTTTTATTTTCTATCTTTGAAGAGAGATAGTTACGCCTGTTACTACTGTAAATTTACAGTGTGTCATTGCTACTATTTATTTAACCTTTTACTGTTTAATACATCTGTTTGACCTAAATCACAGTGTAGTGGAGTGTTTATTCTACTTCTTCCAAAGTTCAGGAAATCATCTGAGGGCACATGATAGCGTCAGTATGCCGAAATACAGTGAGAAGGGTTCTCCGTTTGATCTCTAGAATTGCTACAAATTAGCTAGATATTGAGCAGCGAGTGGTACATTCTGGCTAATGGGGACCGACGGCTCGCTAACAGAGAGGTTGACTGGCAGTAATTAACACTTAACACATCATTAAAAAGGTACTTAAACTGAAATGGGCAAGATTTAACTTTCTGTGGCGAGTTTAGTTCGTATCTACCGCCCAAGTACAGCAACTTTATGCCATTTAATGCATTTCAATGGTGAGGCAGACAGTGAGATGCCGTTTTTGTAAAGCTAACAGTAGAGTGGCGCATCTGGGACAGCAACTTTTGGATTTCTGTATTTAACCTTGCATCTGCCCTTGCCTGAAGTTGCTATAGCATTTATGCATAAATAACGGTGAGCGCCATTAGCCTCACTGTTATTTTGACGGCCCATTATGGCCCACACAAGTGCCAGGTAATGACCATCTCCAACAAGAGAGAGTCTAACCACCACCCCTTGACATTCAACGGCATTACCATCACCGAATCCCCCACCATCAACATCCTGGGGGGTCACCATTGACCAGAAACTTAACTGGACCAGCCACATAAATACTGTGGCTACAAGAGCAGGTCAGAGGCTGGGTATTCTGCTGACACCCCAGAACCTTTCCACCATCTATAAGGCACAAGTCAGCAGTGTGACGGAATACTCTCCACGTGCCTGGATGAGTGCAGCTCTAACAACACTCAAGAAGCTCGACATCCAGGACAAAGCAGCCTACTTGACTGGCACCCCATCCACCACCTTAAACATTCACTCCCTCCACCATTGGTGTACCGTGGCTGCATTGTGCAGCAACTCGTCAAGGCTTCTTCGGCAGCACCTCCCAAACCCGCGACCTCTACCACCTAGAAGGACAAGGGCAGCAGGCGCATGGGAACACCTGCAAGTTCATCCTCCAAGTCACACACCATCCAGACCTGGAAATATATCACTATTCCTTCATAGTCACTGGATCAAAATCCTGGAACTCCCTCCCTAACAGCACTGTGTGAGTACTTTCACCACATGGACTGCAACGGTTCTAGAAGGTGGCTCACCACCACCTTCTCAAGGGCAATTAAGGATGGACAATAAATGCTGACCTTGCCAGTGACGCCCACATCCCATGAACGAATAAAAAAAATTATGTTTGCTTAATCAGTGGGTAAATGCAATAGATGGAGTGAATTGACCAACAAGTCTGAGATGCAATCAATGGTCTGTGTTAAATTAGCTTATTTCAACTAAAATGTTGGTGGAGATACTACAACTGGTTTTACTGCCCACACGTTGGGAGAGGTAAAGCACTAGGTCCCCTGCTCCTGATAACTATTCAGTGATGCCTGTTAATAAATGCATAAGTGACGTCCAACGAGGGCAAATTGGGCTCTAATTGCTTTCATGATGAAATAGCCTGCCAACACTCACTGTCTAGACTTACTTATAAAGAATGGTCAGTAAGGTGAGATATTGGATCCATACTCAAGCACCAAGTACAATCTTCAGGAAAGGAGACATGAAAGGAGACATTTTGAGGGCAAACTAGAACAGAAAATGGAAATTATAAAAGGTACTATCCTTCAGGTTTAATATGTGTCATACATATCATGTTGACAATTTTTGTAACACTATGGCCTATAAATTTCCTACCTTAGCGCCACGTGTTCGCGCCGGATTTCTTCAGAAAATGGTGGTTGCCTCGCTTCCGGCGCGGGACACGGCGTCCACCATGTTGGTGGGGGCCATAGTGCTGCCATTGCCAATGCTGTCCTCTCAAATTCAAATGAGCAGATCATGACGTCAATCAGCGAGCAACACCTGATTTAACGCCACGACTGCTATTTTGGATGTCGCTGCATGCCTTAATTCCCTTGTATTCTTTCAGACCCGTCGCTATCCAAGGGCTCAGCCATGCCCCTTCCAAGAATGGCCTACACTGTCTATTCCAAGGGAGTGAGGTGTAGCTAGGAATGTGAAGTGTGTCTTGTGTTTGGTAGAGATGTTGGTAGGTGAGTGATGGGCTGGGATGCGGGGAGTGGTGGAGTTGTGCATTGAACAGTGAGTGCAGCTAGTGGTGCAATTGGTAGGAGACGGCTTTTGAAGATGTATTCACTGAACTTGACCATGGGTCTGAGGTCATGAAACTTCTTTGGGCCAGGTCCTGGGGGATGACACTGCTGGCAGTGACGGTCTCGGTGATCTGGTCCCACATCGGTGATCTGGTCCCACATTCTTCTTTCTGGAGGGCCTCCTGGCCCCTGTGGGTAGAGGACCTCTCTTCCAGTGTTGAGCCCCTGCACAAAGCTGGAGTGCTGTGTGCGAGACCCTGGGTGCCCTTTCCCTGGCTTGTTGAGCCATTTGTGTTAGTGCTGGAGCACTTTTACCATTTTCTACGTGCAGAAGGCAGTTCAGCTTTAAGAGCTGAAGACTGCCATTTTGGAATTAATTTAAAAAATTTTTCACAGGGCAGTTGAGCTCTAAGGGCTAAAGACTGCCTATTTTTAAATGATTGTTTTATTTTACAAGGCAGTTCCCTTTGATTTCTAAAATGACAGCCTAGCTTTAAGAAAATGCTGCCTTTCTCCAGGGACGCTATGGCCACACTATATTGCACCTCCTGCTGAGCGCACTGCCTGAAGCAGTGAGTTGCATGGTCGGTTCTGCGCTGCAATCATTTAAATCAACAGGCAGCACCCCAAAATAACGGTGCTACCTGCACTCTTTTTACGGGTGCGAGTTAACCTCGCCCCACAATGGCACCACCCATTTTCGGTCTTTATCGGAATTCTAGGCCTATATATTTATATTGTAGAGGATCTTTAACTTGAGACTGAAATTACATTATTTTCTGTTGAATAACTGTTATAATCCAAGCCTATATTAGGCATTGCACCCATACTGCAATGTGCATTTGAGCCAACAAGTGAAAGTAACATCATTAAAATTCAAGAAGAGGGTACATATGACAACTGATGCAGTGTTTATAACACTTTCAGCAGATTGGGGTTTAATTTGGTTCATTCCTGTGGTTCTATGATTGTATGGGTTTCCCTCCTTTTTTAGGACAAGCACAAGCTCTTTGCTTGCAGATTATAATACCAATGTGCAGTATCATTCATGTTTCCTAAAGTTGAATGACTCCTTCCACTAATTAGCTATCAATGAACTAAAGGCCAACAAATATTTTGGAATGAACATGCATTTTCTGACCAGAGGGTACATTTATTTAATTTAAAATTCCACCGCTATGTATGTTTTACCATTACAAAAATAATTCAGTATTATTTAGTTTAGAAAGTTTAGAGTGAGAAAAGGCCATTTGGCCCATCAAGCCCAATGCATCCAATGTGGTTACTAAACTATCAAGACTTCCCGTCCCACAATATCTGTTGAACACCTACTTTAAAGAATACAAAAAAATTTCACCTATTTTCCTATTAAGGTGGGGTACGGTGGTCTAGTGGTTATGGCACTGGACAAGCAACCCAGGTGTCATGTATTCAAATCCCACATGGAAAGCTTGGAAATTCAAGCATCAGGTAAAATGACCATAAAAGCTGCTGAATTGTTGCTAAAACCCAACTGTCCTTCAGGGAAGGGACCTACATGTGACTCACAATGTGGTTGACTCTTTATATGGTCAGTAGAACTATAGATGGGCAAAAAATACTCTCTTGCTAATGTTGCCTCTAAATAGCATCAATTGACACAGAATCATTGCCTTCTCTGACAGTCTGTTCCATAATCCCACTATTCTTTGAGGAAAATACTTTTTTGTAATCTCTTGCTTGGGGCTTGTCTTCTATTCCTATGCTCATTGTCCGATAATTAGCTTGCTTATTTCTCCTTTCCCTTTCTCTTCCTCATATCCTCTCCACTGTCCCCTCCTTTTCTTTTCTTCTCTCCTTCCCTGTCCCCCCATTTTTCCCCAGCCGCCCCCTCCCTGCTTCTCCCCTCCACAGTCCCTCTCCTCATCCCCTCACAGTTCCAAGCTCCTCCCACATCTCATATTTTGGTTGAAAAGTATCAACCAAAGTATCACTAATTTCCTCCTTTAAATTCTTGAGGGTTCTAAAATGTAGTTCACCATTGATATACACAACAAATGTCAATGACTCCAAGAATACTGAGACAAACAACAGAAAGCACCATAAAAAGTGATCAAACTTAGCAACACTCTCAAAAAGGTACAACAGCCCATGCACCCCATCCAACAATTTAACTAACCTTCCTAAAAGTTGTAAACCTGTTGTACTAATACAGTAGCAAAAGAACCAGAAGGGAGATGAGTTGTTAGGATCTGGAAAGCACTGCTGAAGCAGATTCAATAGTAAATTTCAAAAGGGAATTAGATATATACTTGAAAAAGAACATTTGCAGAACTACGGTGAAAGAGCAGAAGAGTGGGACTAATTACATAGCTCTTTCAAAGAGGCAACACAGGCATGGTGGACTGAATGGCCTCCTTCTGTGCTGTATGATTCTATGATATGGACAATTATGCCAAACATTGTATTAATGTATACTCCTGTAAATGCCATGCTTTAAAATGTATAACTGCACCAATATATAAATGAATGCATTAAAAAAAAATAAAAGGTAAGAGATAAAACTAAATTGACCTAAAATTGGAAAAATCAAATCACTGCAATTATTTTCAAAATTTCAGAAGGATATGGCTACTGATACATATATATATATATATATATATATATATAAGTATGCAATTTGAAACAAAAAGTAGTCTCCTTTAGCCTGCAGTGATCCATGTACTTGTCCACAAGTCCCTGTATTATGGGCAATGGTTCATAAACCAAGTGATTAAGTTAAAGTTGACAGCAACTCAGTAAATGGCAGTATCAGTCTATAATCCCAGACACCAGTTTATGACTGCATCCTACTTAGTCAGTCTGCATAAGTGAGAACTGTTTAGTTTTCTATGAATAAATGTAAAATATATACTTGCCCATAACCCTCACCTATAAATAGGCAAAGCTTGTTATTTGTGACAAAATGGCTTCTCAGCAGATAGAAGGTGCCATTGTACATGGTGTACTTAAACCTGCCATGATTTTGCTCCTGTGGTATTTGTAGGGTATTTTTATATTTATTTTGAGGCAACAATTATTTTAATGGGTATAGTACAATGGTAATATAATGGCAGTTTCATTACGAGATACTTCAAATTAAAAAATTGACTGCATATCAAATCTCAGTTACTCCCTGTGACACCTGGGGTTTTATTTATCACTAGCTGGAGTGCCCGGCGGTGCCGAGGGTTTTTTGAGGGCGTGTTGTTGTTGGAAGAGAGAGAGAGAGAGACTGGGGGTAGAAGAGAGAGACTGGGGGGAGAAGAGAGAGACGGGGGGAAGAGAGAGAGAGAGACTGGGGGGAGAAGAGACGGGGGGAAGAGAGAGAGAGAGACTGCTGGATTTAGTTCGGGATTAGTCTGGAGAGAGAGGGGGGGAAGGAACGCCTCAGGCCTGGCCCGATCGACCCCTGCGAAGGAAGGAAGGAAGGAAGAAGGCGAGCTCTCCCTCCTTGTCCCACCCCCTCAGTCTTTCCCTCCCTCACCCTCTCTCTCTCCCTCCGCCTGTCTCTCCCTACTTTACTCTCTCTCCCTCCCTCCCTCTCCTCTCCCTCCCTGCCCCTCTCCTCACCCTCCCTCCCCCTCTCCTCACCCTCCCTCCTCCTCTCCCTCCCTCCCCCTCTCCCTCCCTCCCCCTCTCCCTCCCTCCCTCCCCCTCTCCCTCTCCTCTCCCTGCCCCTCTCCTCTCCCTCCCCACTCCTCTCCCTCCCCCCTCTCCTCTCCCACCCCCTCTCCTCTCCCTCCCCCTCTCCTCTCCCTCCCCCCTCTCCTCTCCCTCCCCCCCTCTCCTCTCCTCCCCCTTTCTCCTCTCCCTCCCCCCTTCTCCTCTCCCTCCCCCCTTCTCCTCTCCCTCCCCCCTTCTCCTCTCCCTCCCCCTTCTCCTCTCCTCTCCCTCCCACTCTCCTCTCCCTCCCCCTCTCCCTTCCCCCTCTCCTCTCCCTCCCCCCCTTCTCCTCTCCCTCCCCCTTCTCCTCTCCCTCCCCCCTCCTCTCCCTCCCCCTCTCCTCTCCCTCCCCCTCTCCTCTCCTCTCCTCCCCCTCTCCTCTCCCTCCCCCCCTTTCTCCTCTCCCTCCCCCTTCTCCTCTCCCTCCCCCCTCCTCTCCCTCCCCCTCTCCTCTCCTCCCCCTTCTCCTCTCCTCTCCCTCCCACTCTCCTCTCCCTCCCCCTCTCCCTTCCCCTCTCCTCTCCCTCCCCCCCTTTCTCCTCTCCCTCCCCCTTCTCCTCTCCCTCCCCCTCTCCTCTCCCTCCCCCTCTCCTCTCCTCTCCCTCCCCCCTCTCCTCTCCCTCCCCCCCTTTCTCCTCTCCCTCCCCCTTCTCCTCTCCCTCCCCCCTCCTCTCCCTCCCCCCTCCTCTCCCTCCCCCTCTCCTCTCCCTCCCCCCTCTCCTCTCCTCTCCCTCCCCCCTCTCCTCTCCCTCCCCCTCTCCTCTCCTCTCCCGCCCCCCTCTCCTCTCCCTTCTCTGTCCCTCCCTCCCCCTCTCTGTCTGCCTTTCCTGAGAGCCCGGTCACGGTGAACCGAAGCCGCCGTGTGCGGATCAACGGCTCAGGGCCGGCCGGTGCGCGGCCTAACGCGTGAGGCCCGGCCGGACCCACCTTAGCTGAGGTGGCGCTCCGGGCCGCCGCCGACGTTGATGCACGCGCTGACTCCCGCCCCGCCAGCCTTTACTAAGATGGTGGCGATGGCTACGCTCGGCTCAGTCCCGCGCCGCCAACCTTTACCAAGATGGCGGCGATCGCGGGGCGGGACGGGCGGTGCCTAGCTCGGGCATGGCTGGCGAGGAGAGGCCGAGGCTTCGAGGCCTGCAGATGGGGTAACCCTCCAAGGTTGCGGCGCCCGGCGGAGGTAGCGAGTCAAGAGGAAAAAAAGAGGGTGAAAGGTAGGAAAATTAATCAGCTTAGAAAAAATATTTACAAATTAATTTACTTTTTTTAAAAACAATTTCCCCTCCACACACACAGAAAGTGGGAAAAATAAACACACAGAAAGTGGGAAAAATAAATCGTTAGGAATCAAGATGGCGGCCACTCACCTCAGCTCAGAAGGATTAGGCCTGCCCACACATGCAATGTATACTGTCGGAACAATTTTTGTCTGACCAAAAAGTAAATATGCCTATTAGAGTCCCCTAATGATCAGCTTTCTTTTGATATAACATATGTGTAGGTACGCTCTATAACTTTTGATTGTATAGCCGGACAGACAGACAAACAGACAGAAAGACAGACGGACGGACCGGTTTATATATATGTATATACTAGCAGGGAGTGCCCGGCGTTGCCAGGGCAATTTTGGGGCGCGCGGTGTCCCTGCCCCTGTCTGTCCCCTCTGTCAGGCCCGGTGCTGTTGTGATACAGGCGGTGCGGGGCCTAGCGCTTCAGGCCCGGCCGGGATCTCGGGCGGAGACGGACCCGAGCTGAGCTCCCCAGGGGATCGCGCAGTTGACAGCCGGCAGCTGCAGCTCGCCTGCCCGTTGCGTGTCTCGGGCCTAGCGCTTGAGGCCCGGCCGGGCTCTCGGGGCGAGACGGACCCGAGCTGAGCTCCCCGGCGGGTGGCGCGGTTGACGGTCGGCCGCTGCCGATGACCCGCCCGCTGTGTGGAAACTCACCTGCAGCTCCCGGAGTCGCAATGTGGGGGTCTGTTTGGCTGGTGCTGTCCCTGTGGGGATGAAAAAAATGGCGGCGAAGTTTAGGGAGACTGGAGGATTAGGTCCCGCCCGTGATGCACCGATTGGTCAACCATCAGGTGACTGAACTGTAGGATTGGTCAAGCAGCACATCAGTCAACGCTAATAAGAGGTAGGATTGGTCAACCACTAATGAGTGGATTTTTGAACGATTTTTGTATAGTGTCGGAAGAATTTTTGTCTGACCAAAAAGTACATACGCCTATGAGAGTCCCCTAATGATAAGCTTTCTTTTGATATAACATATGTGTAGGTACGCTCTATAACTTTTGATTGTATAGCCGGACAGACAGAAAGACGGAAAGACAGAAAGACGGAAAGACAGAGGCCTAGAAATTCAGTTGGGCCCCGTTTGGGGCGCCAAGCTCGCCTGGACGCTGGAATTACCGCTGCGAGCGAAGCCACTTGCGCCATCCCGATATTCAGTTTCCGCGCCCCAAACAGAAGCGGGCCACTACTCGAGGCTCCCTGCGCCCCGCTTGGGGCGCTCACACTGAATATCGCCGTGCTAAGGGCCACAGCGCCACACGCTGTGGCACGGCACGCTGCGGTACTGCAGGCCTTCCTCCCACTGTTAAGGGGGAGGTGCCTGCAACAGCGCGAACAACGGTCGCGAGTGCCGGCAAATGAGCCCGGCACCAAGGAGAAGTACCGGGCTCTCGGGAAACAGCCGGCAATGCCGCGGGGGGGGGGGTTTAGGAGGCCGTGGACGGAGGTGCTGGCAGGCGGCCGCCCTGCACCTCCACCTTAACTTGCGCCACTACCGCCACAGGTAGGCCCTGTGAACCGGTCGCGATTTGCGACCGGCGTTAAAGAGGCGGGCGCGACCAAATATGGTGATCGGGGCGGGAGCGGGGCGCTGCGCACACCGATGATGTCATCGGTGGCGGCGCAGCGCTACAGGCTAACGCCGCCATTAGCGCCCCGCTAAATATCGCGGGAGGTGTGGCCAGTGGCGCTAAAGCCACTAAGTGCCCTCTTTGGGCACTAACTGGTGGCGCAGCCCACTGAATTTCTAGGCCAGACCATTTTATATATATAGATAGACTAGCCGGAGTGCCCGGCGCTGCCGAGGCTTTTTTGAGGGCATGTTGTTGTTGGAAGAGAGAGAGAGAGCGACTGGGGGGAAGAGAGAGAGCGACTGGGGGTGAAGAGCGAGAGCGAGAGACTGGGGGGAAGAGAGAGAGCGAGAGACTGGGGGGAAGAGAGAGAGCGAGAGACTGGGGGGAAGAGAGAGAGCGAGAGACTGGGGGGAAGAGAGAGAGCGAGAGACTGGGGGGAAGAGAGAGAGCGAGAGACTGGGGGAAGAGAGAGAGCGAGAGACTGGGGGGGAAGAGAGAGCGACTGGGGGGAAGAAGAGAGAGAGAGACTGGGGGAGAAGAGAGAGAGAGACTGGGGGAGAAAGAGAGAGACAGAGAGAGAGACTGGGGGGAGAGAGAGAGAGAGACTGGGGAGAGAGAGAGAGAGACTGGGGGGGAGAGAGAGAGAGAGGGACTGGGGGAGAGAGATAATGGGGAGAAGAGAGAGAGAGAGAGAGAGAGACTGAGGGGAGAAGAGAGAGAGAGAGAGAGACTGGGGGAGAGAGAGAGAGCGAGAGACTGGGGGAGAGAGAGACTGGGGGAGAGAGAGAGAGGGGGAGAGAGGGAGGGCAGAGAGAGAGGGGGAGAGAGAGGGGGGGAGGGAGGGGGCAGACAGAGAGGGGGAGGGAGGGGGCAGACAGAGAGGGGAGGGAGGGGGCAGACAGAGAGGGGGAGGGAGGGGGCAAACAGAGAGGGGAGGGAGGGGGCAGAGAGGTGGAGGGAGGGTGCAGAGAGAGAGGGGGAGGGAGGGGGCAGAGAGAGAGGGGGAGGGAGGGGGCAGAGAGAGAGGGGGAGAGAGAGAGGGGGAGGGAGGGGGCAGAGAGAGAGGGGGAGAGAGAGAGGGGGAGGGAGGGGGCAGAGGGAGAGGGGGAGAGAGAGAGAGGGGGAGGGAGGGGGCAGAGAGAGAGGGTGAGGCAGGTGGGAGAGAGAGGGAGAGGGTGAGACAGGGGGGGAGGGAGAGGGGAGAGGGGAGGAGGGAGAGGGGAGGGTGGAGAGGGGAGAGGGGAGGGGGGGAGGAGGAGAGAGAGACAGAGGGAAGGAGAGAGAGAGGGCGAGTGGCCCACGGCCACAAATGGAGCCAAGCCCTGGGAACGGGCGTGAGCCGGCTTGAGGCAGTGAGAGACGGCCGGGCCCGGTGGCCGGGGTAACCCTTACCCCTCTTCCCGCCCTCCCAAGCCCCGCCCTCCCGAGCCCCGGCCCCCCCGCCCGAGCCGGCTTCAAGACCGCCAATTGCGGCTGGGTCTGCGCTGGAGCCAAGCCCCGGGAACGGGCGTGAGCCGGCTTGAGGCTGTGAGAGAGGGCCGGGCCCGGTTGCCGGGGTAACCCTCCACCCCCCTTCCCGCCCTCCCGAGCCGGCTTGAAGACCGCTGATTGCGGCTGGGCCTGCGCACCGCGTGGGGAAGAGTGAAGGAGAGACACCGCAGCTGATCAGCGCCTCAGAGCCGGCCGGTGTGCGACCTAGCGCGTGAGGCCTGGCTGGACTCAGGTCGCGCTCTGGGCCGACGTTGACGCGCGCGCTCCGGGCCGACGTTGACACGCGCGCTCCAGGCCGACGTTGACGTGCGTGCTCCGGGCCGACGTTGACGCGCGCGCTGACTCCCACCCCACCCGCCTTTACTAAGATGGCGGCGATGGCTACGCTCGCCTCAGTCCCGCGCCGCCAGCCTTTAGAAAGGTGGTGGCGATTGCGGGCCGCTTGTTGAGCGGGACGGGAGGTGCCTAGCTCGGGCGTGGCTGGGCAACAGAGGCCCAGGCTTTGAGGCCTGCAAAAACGGTGAAAGGTAGGAAAATTATAGAGCTTAGAGAAAAGATTTACAAATTAATTAACTTTTTTAAAAAACAATTTGTGTTTTAAAAGCAACTTTTTTTTTGCTGGAAATCTAGACTTGAAAAGAAACACGCAGAAAGTGGGAAAAAGAAACGAAGAGTTTGGAATCAAGATGGCGGCTACTCACCTCAGCTCAGAAGGATTAGGCCCGCCCACACATGCACCGATTGGTCAACCGTCAGGTCACTGAACTGTAGGATTGGTCAATCGTCACGTCACTCGACTCTAGGATGGCCCGCCCGCACGCGCAATGAACCCGCCCCCGTGACGCAGCGATTGGTCGACCGTCGCGTCGCTCGACTGTATGATTGGTCAAACTTGACGTCACTCGATGCTAATGAGCGGAATTTTGAACGTTTTTTGTATACCGTCGGCACAATTTTTGTCTGACCAAAAAGTAAATACACTTATGAGAGTCCCCTAATGATAAGCTTTCTTTTGACATAACATATGTGTAGGTACGCTCTATAACTTTTGATTGTATAGCCGGACAGACAGAAAGACAGAGGGAAAGACAGAGAGAAAGACAGAGGGAAAGACATACCGTTTTATATATATAGATACTAGTTGGGGGTGCCCGGCGTTGCCAGGGCAATTTTGGGCCGCGCGGTCTCCCTGCCCCTGTCTGTCCCCCCTCTCTCTCCCTGTTCCCCTCTCCCTGTGCTGTCCTCTCCCTCCCTCCCCTCTCCCTGCCTAGCACCTGAGGCCCGGTGCCATTGTGATAGCGGCCGTGCGGGGCCTAGCGCTTGAGGCACGGCCGGGCTGTCGGGCCGAGACGGACCCGAGCTGAGCTCCCCCGCGGATCGCGCAGCTGACGGCCGGCCGCTGCCGCTCCCCTGACCGCTGTGTGTGTCGGGCCCAGCGGTTGCGAGGCACGGCCCGAGTGAGCACAACTTACCTGCCGCTCCGGCAGGGCGGGAGCGGGATCGGGAGCTACAATGTGGGGGTTTCTTTTGCTGCTGCTGTCCCTGTGGGGATGGAAAAAATGGCGGCGATGTTTAGGGAGACTGGAGGATTGGGACCCGCCCGTGACGCACTGATTGGTCAACCATCAGGTGAGTGAACTGTAGGACTGGTCAAGCAGCACGTCACTCTACGCTAATGAGAGGTAGGATTGGTCAACTGCTAATGAGTGGATTTTTGAGGATTTTTGAATGTTTTTTGTATACTGTCCAAACAATTTTTGTCTGATGAATAAGTAAATACGCCTACGAGAGTCCCCTAACGATAAGGTTTCTTTCGATATAACATACGTGTAGGTACGCTCTATGGCCTAGAAATTGGGTTTTGGCGCAGCCAGGGCTTTAGCGCCGGAAGTTAGTGCCGGCGCTAAGTCCCCCTGCGCGCGCCAAAAATTCAGTAGCGCCGCGCCCAAACGGCTGCCGGCGCTACTGGAGGGTTTCAGCGCCTCCTAATGGGCGCTACCTGCCCCATTGCGGCGCCCGATGCGGTGCGGCAGGCTGGGGAAGTGCAGGCCTCCTCCTTCCGTTAAGGAGGAGCTGCCTGCACCCGACCGCTGGCCGTTGACGGCTGAATAAAAATGAGCCCGGCACCTCGGAGAAGTGCCGGGCTCGCGGCCCACATGCATCTGTGCCGCGGGGGGGTCTTGGAGGAGTCCGGGGAGGGAGGTGCGGGCAGGCGGCCGCCGGGGAAGCGGCCGGCCGCCGCGCGACCTTAATGCGCCGGCGCTAACTTCAGCAAGGCACCTTTTACAGAACGTTGCTTGCGGCTGCCACGGGCGAGGCGGCCGCAACTCAATTTTGGAGTTCGGGCGGGTTACCACGGCAACCGGGACGCTGCGCACACCGATGACGTCATCGGTGCCGGCGCAGCGCTACCGGTGCAACGCCGCTTTAGGGCCCCACTCAATTTTTCAAATGGCCATAACTCTGGCGCTAGTCCCTCTAGCGCCTCAAAAGCGGCGCTAAGGCTAGTGAATTTCTAGGCCTATAACTTTTGATTGTATAGCCGGACAGAGAGACAGACAGAGAGACAGACAGAGAGACAGACAGAGAGACAGACAGAGAGACAGACAGACAGAGACGTACCGGTTTATATATATAGATAAGATAACATGTGGCCATTCAGCAACAATGTAAGGTTTTTAATTTCAATTCGATGTGCAAAATCCAGAAATATGTTAAAATGAACATCTTCATGTTTTATAAACTATTTCTTGATCTGACAAATATAGAATCACAGTCTTTGGTAACTTATTCATCGGGTAACAATGTAATGTAATGTGTACCACATGAATCACAAATAGATTTCTACATAAAGCTATTGAAAGCTTAGAAACAGATGCCTCATCATGCCTTGAGTCCTTAGTCCTCAAGTAACTTGACAAATTAATGTAAGTTACCGAAGGATTCATTTGTGGGGTAAAATTATATCAAGAATTCTTGCAGATGTAGAAATTGTAAGTTGTGCCAATCAAATGTGCAATGACTAAAGAAACGTGAAGTTAGTACATTCAAGGACTAATGCACCATTAAGTGTTTATGTATATTGATTCAAATCACAAAATGAGAAAGACATTTTAAGACTAAAATTTTGGGATTCAATTCCACCTATAAATTAATTTATATTATAGTCAAATATACTTAGTAAGGTGACTATATAACAAACATAGGTGACTATATAACAAGCATAGATGCACAATTCCTGTCTAAAAAGCTTCACATGACCATCATACTTCAGGTATCACTTACTACCTGATGCACACATCAAAAAAGTATAAAACAAACCAAATAAGCTTTCCAGGAGCACAAAGAACAGCCAGAATGTCTGTAGGCTCTTAATAGCTTTGTTTAGTTAACAGCAATTAGAATACTTTTACTTAAAAGGACACACACTTTCTAGTACATTTAGAAGAATAATAAATTACATTTTACATGTTATAATATCCCTGTATTTGAAAAACAATGCATCCACTGATATAGACACACATGGGCAGACACCCAGTGGTTTTGCTTGCAATTATTCAAAAGATAATGGCCCGTATTTTGCAGTCAGCAGCGAACGAACGGCTCCCGTCATTCATTGCACTTACACTTGCCCACAGACTTTCTGTGGGCTTTTACACTGCGATTTGCAACAATTCGAGAGCCAAAACAACGCGGTGCCTTCTACAGGGGATCTGGGACCTGTGTGAACAGGACAAGCAACAGTGTATCTCCTTAACCAATCAGCTTGAAGAATCCTTACTGAGCCATGCAGGGGGCAATTTTAACACCCCCACCCCGCCAAAAAACAGGGTTTGGGTCAAGTGGGATGTTAAAAATGTTTAAATCTCTAAATCTCATACCTGAACCCAACGCACTCACTTCCAGCTTTAATGGAGGTAGGACGGGGGTCGCACGACCAACCCGTTCCCAGGAGGCAGGTCGTTCATTTAAATATTTTAATGAGGCAGTGTGTCTCAGATTTTATCTCTCTTCCAGCTTTAATGCTGGCTGGCCAGGCTTCTCGGGCCTTGGGAAACTTGGCAGCTAATGGGAGGCGAGGACTGCTGCATGGAAGAGATAAGTGCTTGTCCAGCACTGATTGTGAGCCAGGAGGAGCAGAAGTGCTTCACCCCCCGGCCCTCCAAGCAAACCTGTTTCCCACTGCCCATGATTGGATACTCCTCTGCGATCACTGACTCCCCACCCCATCACTGCCCCCACGCGATCTCAGCACCCCCCTCACGTGATCACCGGTACCCCCCCGCGTAATCAACGCCCCCCGCGTAATCAACGGCCCCCCCGCAATTAGCGAACCCCCCACCCCCTATCTTTGCCCTCGATTTCTCTCTGACCCCACTGCGATCACCCCCCGATCCTCCAAACCACGCTGTATGCCACCCCCCTCATGAACTCTACCCTGAGCAGTAGGAAATCTACCTGTTCCTGAGCTGTGGCCTTTTCTGGAGCGTTCCCCACCTGACAGGTAGCCAGAGTTATCAAGCCATTAAAAATTCTGGCATGTTTAGTGAGTAGCCAGTGGGTAAGTACCGCAACTTCACACCATTGCATGTATGTGAATGCTGAATCTATCAGCGAGGTACTGGTGTAGCAAAGCCTGCGGAGGAGCAGGGCAATTCGGATAGCAACTTCCTGAATTCTGTGTTTAATTGTGTATGTGCGGACACCAGAAGTTGCTGTCCGATTTACTCCTTAATAACAGTGAGCGCCGATAGCCTCACCATTATTATTACCGCAAAATCCGGGCCATGGACATAACAATAGGATTTTGTTACAAATATGGATCTACTGTAGATACCTTCTCAAGTTCACTAGTATCATTTGCTCCCAATCTAAGCATCTTGCTTTTATAGAGGTTGACTCACACTGCTCTATATATACTTGTATGATAGTGTAACCCAGGAAGAATATAATAGCATCCTGTTGTGATCTGGATTCGATATTCGTATCTATCACATGAATACTTCTTCAATCTCCCCAAAGGCAGACTGAGCAAACACTGCCGGCATGGACTGGTTTGGCCGAATGGCCTGTTTCTGTGCCTATGTAAAACACTTGTGTTGAGGCCTGTTACAAATCAATAAGCTACTTTATTTTACAGTAAGGTGAACATACAGAACGACAATCACAATTGGACTTACTTAATTCAAATAATATAGCCTATCTTTGCATAATGATACAAAATAAGGAACATGTATTGCTTCCTCACATCAGTGGGTCATCTTATTTAACATCAAATTTAACTCTATTTCTGATTTTCTGAGCCTGGGTGAAGTTTTCACTTCTGGAATTTGCGGGGGTTCAGTGGGCGTGATCGGTGGTAGGTCAGGTGCGTAAGTGGTTTTTTTCCTCAGCGGGTCGGGACCCCGCTGTGAACCCGCAGCCACACGCCTTTACCAAATCTCAGCACTGAGCAGACCCGACACGCAACGGCGGGGGAGGCAATTAAAATCATTAGTGGCTTATTTACAGCCACTTATCAATGTTTTTCCCCCAGCTTTTTTGGATTTGACAGGTCGCCCACCAGTTTCCTGCTGTGCCTAGACCTCGTCTGTGAAGCTGAGGCGGGAGGTCAGTGGCCATTGAATCAGCTGACGAGTTGGCAGCTTCAAATGTCAAGTTAAAGCTCCCAGCTGATTGAGATATGTTCCCTTAACCACTAGCTTCTCTAAGCTGCATTTCCACTACAGATTCAGGATGCTGCAAGTCTTTACAAAAGTCTCCATCCAGTCTGACCTCATTATCTCTCCCGCCATTTATAGATCGCAACTGACATCTCTACTTCACCTGCCATCTATTCCATCAGCATGAGTGCCCTTGAAACTCTCTCAGCTTGGTCCTCAGAATCCCACCACGATCAGCCCCAACACCAGCAGTACCAGGCACACCAGCAGCATCAACAACAACACCAAGCAACTGATGCTGCACAGGACAGAGGGCATCAGCACCCGACCACACTGCTGCCCGGGAGGCCAGGGATGGCCTCACCATAGCCAGTTTTACTTCACTTGATGTTGTACACCCTAGCTGCCACATGATGCACCAGGTTGGCACCACCCCACAGCTGGTTTCCTTGAAGGGACCATGGCCAACTTTATTTTGACATTTGTGCTGTCAGTGTTCTACAGCATTGAGGTGCTACAAACACTGACAATGACTGCACAGAGGTGCAGGGCTGCGCCCAGGCTCACCCATGACTCCCTCCATATGCTTATGGAGGGAGTCACAGCACACAGGGACGTCCTCTTCCCTTCCCATGGGCGGAAGAGACCTCCCTAGGAGATCAACACAGTCTGGTTGCACATTGCAGAGGAGGGCACACACAGGGATGTGGTCAGGAGAACATAAGAACATAAGAAATAGGAGCAGGAATAGGCCACTCGGCCCCTCGAGCCTGCTCCGCCATTCAATAAGATCATGGCTGATCTTGGGCTCAAAGCCACTTCCCCGCCCGCTCCCCATAATCCTTCACTCCCTTATCTTGCAAAAATCTGTCTACCTCCACCTTAAATGTATTTAATGACCCAGCCTCCACAGCTCTCTGGGGCAGAGAATTACACAGATTTACGACCCGCTGAGAGAAGAAATTCCTCCTCATCTCAGTTCTAAAAGGGCGACCTTTTATTCTAAAACTGTGCCCCCGTGTTCTAGATTTCCCCACGAGGGGAAACATCCTCTCTGCATCTACCTTGTCGAGCCCACTCAGTATCTTATATGTTTCAATAAGATCACCTCTCATTCTACTAAATTCCAATGAGTATAAGCCCAGCCTGCTCAACCTTTCCTCATAAGTCAACCCCCTCGTCTCTGGAATTAACTTAGTGAATCGTCTCTGAACTGCCTCCAATGCAAGTATATCCTTCCTTAAATAAGGAGACCAAAACTGTAAGCAGTACTCAAGGTGTGGTCTCACCAATACCCTGTACAGTTGCATCAGGACTTCCCTGCTTTTATACTCCAACCCCTTTGAAATAAAGGCCAACATTCCATTTGCCTTTTTGATTACTTGCTGTACCTGCATGCTAACTTTTTGTGTTTCATGCACAAGGATCCCCAGGTTCCTCTGAACTGTAGCATTTTGTAATCTCTCTCCATTTAAATAATAATTTTCTTTTTTCTTTTTCCTGCCGAAGTGTATAACCTTGCACTTTCCCACATTATACTCCAACTGCCAAATGTTTGCCCACTCACTTAGCCTGTCTATATCCCTTTGCAGATTCTTTGAGTCCTCTGCACAACTTGCTTTCCCACCCATCTTTGTATCATCTGCAACCTTGGCTACATTACACTCAGTCCCTTCATCCAAGTCATTAATGTAGATTGTAAATAGTTGAGGCCCCAGCACCGATCCCTGTGGCACCCAACTAGTTACCGTTTGCCAACCGGAAAATGACCCATTTATCCAGACTCTCTGCTTTCTGTTAGTTAGCCAATTCTCTATCCATGCTAATATATTACCCCCAATTCCGTGAGCTCTTATCTTATGCAGTAACCTTTTATGTGGCACCTTATCGATTGCCTTCTGGAAATCCAAATACACCATATCCACTGGTTCGCCTTTGTCCACCCTGCTCGTTACCTCCTCAAAGAACTCCAGCAAGTTTGTTAAGCCTGATTTCCCTTTCATAAAACCATACTGACTCTGCTTGACTGCATCATGATTTTCCAAATGCCCTGCTATTGGATGAGCAACCTGGCCACAGCACCGTGGAACGGGGGGCCATTCAAGAGGGGGGAGTAAATAGAAATGTTGTAGTGGTAGGGGATAGTATTATTAGGGGGATAGATAGAGTTCTCTGCAGCCGAGAGCGAGAGTCCCGAAGGCTGTGTTGCCTACCCGGTGGTGCCAGGGTTAAGGACATCTCCT
This sequence comes from Somniosus microcephalus, assembly GCF_052327205.1. Lineage (NCBI taxonomy): Eukaryota > Metazoa > Chordata > Chondrichthyes > Squaliformes > Somniosidae > Somniosus > Somniosus microcephalus. The sequence continues at coordinate 136,413,300 of NC_140996.1, read as the reverse complement.
CTGAGCTGGAAAGAAACTTGCAGTGGGAGGGGGTGGATCCAGTTGTCGTGGTCCATGTTGGTACAAACGAAGTAGATAGGACTAGGAAGCCGGTTCTGTTAAAGGAGTATGAGCAGCTAGGGGTCAAATTAAAAAAAAGAACCTCAAGGGTAATAATCTCTGGATTATTACCTGAGCCACGAGCGAATATGCCTAGGACAAATAAAATTAGAGAGTTAAATGCGTGGCTCAAAGACTGGTGTGGGAGAAATGGGTTTTGCTTCCTGGGACACTGGCACCAGTACTGGGGCAGGAAGGAGCTGTTCCGTTGGGACGGGCTTCACTTGGCCAGTGCTGGGACTAGAGTCCTGGCGGATCATATAACTAGGGCTGTAGAGAGGGCTTTAAACTAACTAGTGGGGGGGAGGTTCCTAGAGAGCAAATAATAAAAATGACAACAGAGAAGGTCATAGACTTAGGTAGCAGTGGGGAAATTAAAAACCAGAGCATGTCAGGAAGGGGCAGAAGGTATGGAGTAAAAGGTAAAGTAATAAAAAGGGCAAAAGCAGGAACTAAGTGTCACAAAGCATATTTGAAAGTTCTCTATCTGAATGCACGTAGCATTCGTAACAAAATAGACGAGTTAATGGCACAAATAACTACATATGGGTATGATCTTGTGGCCATTACAGAAACATGGCTGCAGGGTGACAATGCCTGGGAATTAAACATACCAGGTTATTTAACGATCAGGAAGGACAGGCAGGAAGGAAGGGGAGGTGGGGTGGCTATGTTAATAAAGGAAGGAATCACTGTAATACAGAGAAATGATATTGGGTCAAAAGATCAGGATAATGAAACAGTTTGGCTGGAGGTAAGAAATAATAAGGGGAAAAAACACTAGTGGGCGTGGTCTATTGGCCTCCGAACGTTTGCAACTCTGTTGGACGGAGTATCAATCAGGAAATAGTTGAGGCTTGTAATAAGGGAACATCTATAATTATGGGGGATTTTAACTATCATATTAATTGGACAAATCAAATTGGGCAGGGCTGCCTTGAGGATGAGTTCATTGAGTGTATTAGGGATGGGTTTCTTGAGCAGTATGTAACTGAACCGACCAGGGGGCAAGCAACTTTAGATCTGGTCCTGTGTAACGAGACAGGATTAATTAAAAATGTCCTAGTAAAGGATCCCCTTGGAATGAGTGACCATAACATGGTTGAATTCCATATTCAATTAGAGGGTGAGAAGGTTGGATCTCAAACAAGCATGCTAAGCTTGAATAAAGGAGACTATGAAGGTATGAGAGCGGAATTTAGTAGAGTGGATTGGGAAAATAGATTAAAGGGTAAGACGATACATGATCAGTGGTGTACATTTAAGGAGTTATTTTACAACTTCCAAAAAATATATATTCCACTGAGAAGAAAAGGGTGTAAAAGAAAAGACAGCCATCCGTGGCTAAGTAAAGAAATTAAGGATAGTATTCGACTAAAAACAAGGGCATATAAGGTAGCCAAATCTAGTGGGAGGATAGAGGATTGGGAAAACTTTAAAAGTCAGCAAAAAATAACAAAAAGATTGATTAAGAAAGGGAAGATAGATTATGAAAGTAAATTAGCAAAAAATAAAAAACAGATAGTAAGAGTTTTTATTGTTATATAAAAAGAAAAAGGGTGGCTAAAGTAAATGTTGGTCCCTTAGAGGATGAGACCGGGAAATTAATGGTGGGAAATATGGAGATGGCAAAAACACTGAATGAATATTTTGTATCAGTCTTTACAGTAGAAGACACCAAGAATATCCCAACACTGGACAAACAGGGGGCTATGGGGGGGGAGGAGCTAAACACGATCAAAATCACTAAGGAAGTGGTACTCGGTAAAATAATGGGACTCAAGGCGGATAAATCACCTGGACCTGATGGCTTACATCCTAGGGTCTTGAGGGAAGTGGCGGTAGGGATTGTGGATGTATTGGTAATAATTTTCCAAAATTCCCTGGACTCAGCAAAGGTCCCGGCAGACTGGAAAACTGCTAATGTAAAGCCCTTATTTAAAAAGGGCAGTAGACAGAAGGCTGGAAACTATAGACTGGTTAGCCTAACATCTGTGGTAGGTAAAATATTGGAGTCCATTATTAAGGAGACAGTAACAGGACATTTGGATAATCATAATTTAATAGGACAAAGTCAGCATGGTTTTATGAAGGGGAAGTCATGTTTGACAAATTTGCTGGAGTTCTTTGAGGAAGTAACATATAGGGTGGATAAAGGGGAACCAGTGGACGTAGTGTATTTAGACTTCCAAAAGGCATTTGACAAGGTGCCACACAGAAGATTATTGCTTAAGATAAAAAATCACGGGATTGGGGGTAATATTCTGGCATGGATAGAGGATTGGCTATCTAACAGAAGGCAGAGAGTTGGGATAAATGGTTCATTCTCGGACTGGCAATCAGTAACTAGTGGTGTTCCACAGGGGTCAGTGCTGGGTCCCCAACTCTTTACAATCTATATTAACGATTTGGAGGAGGGGACTGAGTGTAACATATCAAAGTTTGCAGATGATACTAAGATGGGAGGGAAAGTAGTGAGTGAGGAGGGCATAAAAAACCTGCAAGGGGACATAGACAGGCTAAGTAAGTGGGCAGATGGAATACAATACTGGAAAGTGTGAGATTATGCACTTTGGCAGGAAAAATCGTAGAGCAGGTTATTATCTTAATGGCAAGAAACTGGAAAGTACTGAAGTACAAAGGGATCTGGGGGTCCTGGTGCACGAAACTCAAAAGATTAGTATGCAGGTGCAGCAAGTGATTAAGAAGGCCAATGGAATGTTGGCTTTCATTGCTAGGGGGATAGAATATAAAAATAGGGAGGTATTGCTTCAGTTGTACAAGATATTGCTGAGACCGCACCTGGAATACTGCATACAGTTTTGGTGTCCATACTTAAGAAAAGACATACTTGCACTCGAGTCAGTACAAAGAAGGTTCACTCGGTTAATCCCGGGGATGAGGGGATGGACATATGAGGAGAGGTTGAGTAGATTGGGACTCTACTCATTGGAGTTCAGAAGAATGAGAGGCGATCTTATTGGAACATATAAGATTGTGAAGGGGTTGGATCGGGTGGATGCGGGGAGGATGTTCCCGATGATGGGTGAAACTAGAACTGGGGGGCATAGTCTTAGAATAAGGGGCTGCTCTTTCAAAACTGAGATGAGGAGGAACTACTTCACTCAGAGGGTGGTAGGTCCATGGAATATGCTGCCCCAAAAAGCTGTAGAAGCTACATCATTACATAAATTTAAAACAGAAATAGACAGTTTCCTAGAAGTAAAGGGAATAAAGGGTTATGGGGAGCGGGCAGGAATTTGGACATGAGTCTAGGTTCGGATCGGTCATGGCGCTGTGGGTAGCGGAGCGGGCCCAGGGGCCGTGTAGCCTGATCCTGCTCCTATTTCGTGTGTCTAATTCTGTTAGATTCAGGAGATGGTTCTGTGATAGTAGATTGGCGGTTAGGAACAGATCAGCCATGATCTTATTGAATGGCGGAGCAGGCTCGAGGGGCCGATTGGCCTACTCCTGCTCCTATTTCTTATGTTCTTATGTTCTTATGCTTCCTTAATGAAGGACTCTAGCATTTTCCCAATGACAGATGTTAAGCTAACTGGTCTATAGTTTCCTGCTTTCTGTCTCCCTCCTTTCTTAAATAGGGGTGTTACATTTGCGGTTTTCCAATCCGCTGGTACCTCTCCAGAGTCCAGCGAATTTTGGTAAATTGCAACCAATGCATCCACTATCTCCGCAGCCACTTTTTTTAAGACCCTGGGATGCAGGCCATCTGGTCCAGGGGACTTGTCATCTTTTACTCCCATTATTTTACCAAGTACTATTTCCTTAGTGATAGTGATCATCTTTAGTTCCCCCCTCCCTGTGGTCCCTTGATTATCCACTATTGGGATGTTGTTAGTATCTTCTACTGTGAAGACAGATACAAAGGGCTCGAATTTCATCGGGCCATTGAAGCGGGATTGGAGGCGTGTGGGGGGTTAAAATCGTGAAATCGGGGGGCACAAATCCATCCTGCCCCCAACCCGCCTCCATGCCCATTTCACAGGAGGCGGGTACCCGACCTGTGCTGGGAGCCGCCTCCCCGAGGCGGGAAGGGGATTAGTGCCAATTAACTGCCTGTTAACAGGTAGTTAACAGGCAGTTTTTAGCCTAATCCCTATTTTTATCCCTGAAGTGTGGGCTTCCCGACAGCTCCAAACCACGTCAAGTTAGCGAGGCGGACCGTCAGGCTGAATGGCTTGGAGGGTTCTAGATGTCCAGTGTTCAGGTGAGTGATGGGTGCATGAGTGCAGAGGTAAGTGTGTTTGGTGTGTGTAAAGTGTTTAAATAAGTTTTACTTACCTTTACTTATTAATGCAGCCTTCCTTCCTTCAGGTCTCGGGAGTCCCTCATCTCACCGGCGCAGAAAGCAGAATGGCCGCGAGCTGTCAAAATCTGCAGCCTCTGCTTTCTGTTCTGGAGAGATCTCTAAATCAGCCTGAGAGGAAGGAATTAACTTGGAGTACAGATTGTCAGTGTTTGACAGCTTCAAACATATCATCTGTCAAAAGCTAATATTTCATCTGTCAAAAGCTCTTGACAGATGAAATGTCAATCTGTGACTTCACCTGTTGCCGGGTGGCCCTTAATTGGCCTGCTGAGCCCGCTGGGCGGGCTCCACAAGGTCAATCAGGGGAAAATCGAGTGGGTTGACCACAACTCGATGGAGGAGGGACTACAACCCCAAAAGTGGGAGTCCCATAGAAACATAGAAGATAGGAGCAGGAGTAGGCCATTCGGTCCCTCGAGCCTGCTCTGCCATTCAATGTGATCATGGCTGATCATCCAAATTCAGTACCCGGTCTCTGCTTTCTCCCCATACCCCTTGATCCCTTTAGCCTTAAGAAATATATCCAACTCCTTCTTGAATATATTTAATGTATTGGCCTCTACTGCCTTCTGTGGTAGAGAATTCCACAGGTTCACCACTCTCTGGGTGAAGAAATTCCTCATTTCTGTCCTAAATGGCCTACCCCTTATCCTTAGACTGTGACCCCTGGTTCTGGACTCCCCGACCATCGGGAACATCCTTCCTGCATCTAGTCTGTCCAGTCCTGTCAGAATTTTATAAGTTTCAATGAGATCCCCTCTCATTCTTCTAAACTCCAGTGAGCACAAACCCAATCTCTCCTCATACGTCATTCCTGCCATCCCAGGTACCAGCCTGGTGAATCTTCGCTGAACTCCTTCCATGGCAAGAACATCCTTCCTCAGATAAGGCAACCAAAACTGCACACAATACTCAAGATGTGGTCTCACCAAGGCCCTGTACAACTGCAGCAAGACATCCTTGTTCCTGTACTCAAACCCTCTCGCTACAAAGGCCAACATACCATTTGCCTTCTTAACCGCCTGCTGCACGCCTTCACTGATAAAATCCAGCCCAAAATATTTGTGAGTCTCTTCCATTTCCCCGTTCCCCATTATTAATTCCCCAGTCTCATCCTCTAAGGGACCAACGTTTACATTAGCTACCCGCTTCCTTTTTATATACCTGTAGAAGCTCTTACTATCTGTTTTAATGTTTCTTGCCAGTTTACTCTCATAATTCATCTTCTCTCTCTCTTTATTATTTTTTTAGTCATCCTTTGCTGGTTTTTAATAATTTCCGAATCCTCTGGTCTCCCACCAATCTTGGCAACATTGTATGTCTTCGTTTTCAATTTGATACCATCCTTTACTTCCTCAGTTAGCCACGGATGGTGCTCCCTTCCCTTAAAATCTTTCTATCTCGCTGGAATATATTTTTGTTGAGAGTTATGAAATATATCCTTAAATGTCCGCCACTGCATTTCAACTGTCTTACCCTTTAATTAATTTTTTCCAGTCCACTTTATGAGGACCTGGGTGCAGTGATGCAAATGTTCCAATGATCTCATTAGATCAGGAAATGTTAGTACAAAGCCACACTCAACCTCACCCTGCTGTGCCTCTCATCACATCCCCATCACTCTGCCTTCCTTATCATACTCCTGCACATCCTTACTCACACCAACATACCTTGCACCTTCACCCATTCCTTTCTCTATCTACATTATCACATCCCCATCTCATTAGCCACCTCTCACACTCACCCTCATCATACCAACTAACAACACACAAGGGTAGGCACTTGAGTGTTTTATACAATGTTTATGTAAAGTTTCTGTTAATGTGGTGTCAAACTTAAAAATCTTTACTTCAACACTTTCTGGTCTTGGACAGATTTGTGTGCTCCTGTGGAAGTGGCTTAGTGAATTGCAGTGAATGGTGAGACATAACATTATCCCCAGCAATGGTGATGAGTGTGAAAGGAATGGCTTGGTCATTGTAGGAATGCTTTATGGTGTTGGTGTGGGGTGGTGCCAAACTGGCACATCATGTGGCAGCTTTATGGGTGTACAGTGTAAAGTTAACTAAATCTGGTCATGAAGAGGCCATCCCTGACCTCCCGGGCAGCAATGTGCTCGGGTGCTGATGCTCTGTGTGCTGTGCAGCACCAGGTGATTGCGGAGAAGGTTGGTGTTGTTGTTGGTGCTGCTGGTGTGCCTGGTGCTGCTGGTGTTGGGGCTCATTGTGGTCTGATTCTGAGGACCAAGGTGAGACAGTATAAACAGCACCCATGTTGATGGAATAGTTGGCAGGTAAAGTACAGATGACAGAAGCATTCTGTCAATGGTGAGAGAGTTCTTCCAATGAGCTGACACTGGATGGAGCCTTTGCTGGAAACACTTGCAGCCTGCTGGAAATGGACTGAGCAACAGCTTCTGCCTGAGGAAAGCGATCATGTCAGGTGGGAACTTTTACTGTACATTTCATCCTGTCAAGTAATCAGCTGGAGCAATGGCCATAGAATTCCCGCCTCAGGTTGAAAGACGTGGTTCCTGAGCTGTGTGAATCCCGTGGCTATGCAGGGAAATTTAAAAAATAAGTAAAAAAGGCTCTTAAAAGCATGTAAACTACCTGATAATCATCTCAATTGGGTCCCCCGCCGCTGCCAGTTGGGTTGGCTTCGCGATGATAGCCGCGCTTGGGGGAAAGGCGCGTGGGAGCGAGATAAAAGTGGGTTCCCGATCCACTGTCAAAAATAGCAACTTTCCCGCCCGACCCGCCATCACTCCGGAAAATTCTGGCCAATGGGTGTCAGATGATTTTCACCTTCCCACAAGCTAACTAATTGCTTATTGTTTAATCGCTGAGGAAAACAACTTCTATGCAGCATATTAGCCACCTGCCATCTAAGTTCCATTTTTTTAAAGTTCTGAAAATACTGAATGCGTTGAATCAGCTTTCACATGCCAGGCTCAGTAATGCTTCTCAGCCAGTTCCAGTTCCAATTTTTAAAAAAATCATAAAAACATAAAAGCAGCAGAAATAAATAAAATAAATACTATATTAATCATAATTCTTGTAAACATTTGATTAATAAAAGTTCTTCTGTAAATAGCAACAGCATTAATTGTAACAAAGAAGAGGATTGATTGGATTGTTTCATTAAAGCCCTCAGTTACGTTCTACATATATTACATAAATATTTAGTTTAATCTTTATATTCAAATGAACTACTCATTAACAAGAACCTGTAATTAATAACACAGTAGCTAATTTAAGAAGTTAAGAGAAAACTCTTTAGTACTGTTACAGTAGGTAGTATTTATAATATATGGTAAATATGCAAACCTGGCAACAGCATTACTGTTTGCAAGGAAACAGGGCATGCTTTAAAAGGATGACATTATAATGTTTTCCCATAAACATGCTACATGTAAATTTAATTTACAACAGCATTTCTATGAACAAAACCAACACATAACCACAATGCAGAAGTCATCTAGGCATTTCAAAAAGTAAAAAATAACCATTTCCTATCATGTTAGTCAACCAACGCTGCTGTTTTATTCACGTAAATTTGAAACGTTAACTCTGTTTCTCTCTCCATAGATGCTGCCTGACCTGCTGAGTATTTCCAGCATTTTCTGTTTTTATTGCAGATTTCCAGCATCCACAGTATTTTGCTTTTGTATTTATCATAAGCTTCCTTTTTCTGTTTCATGAAACAATTTTTCACTAAGTCAATGCCCATTGAGAAGATAAAAACAATGTCAAGGTTCAAATGAAATTGGCCCTTAAAATGCGCTGGCCGCAATCCTGGCAATTATGCTGGATCACACTCCGCCATGGAACATTCCAAAGTTCATACGGCGAGGGACAGATTCCTTCATTCATAAGTCACTTTCAGGTGCCCATGCCATTAGGAATGCATCTCAGACACCTGCCTTACTGAAGAGGTCACGAATTTAGGCAAAGCAGTGGCAAGCCAGGGGTGGTTTGCTGGGCCCCCTTCTGGAAAGAAGTAAACACTGCCCCAGAGATACTCTTTGTAAGAGGATTGCAGTTAAATAATGTTTTAATACTGCCTTTTTCTGCAGGGGTCCAGGCTATAATGCCACCCTGCATTCACAAGCTGTGCGCCACAACTACCATTCCTAAGTCCAGTAAGCATCCTTTCACTGGGCACACCAGCTACCAAGAATCTGCTGGGGCTCTGAGAGGCTGGGGATGCGAGAACTCCCGGGTTTGGGAGTAACCATCACTGGCTCTGCCCCTGCATCAATGTAACCATTTGGGGCACTTGGAGGCTCCACCCTTAACAAAGACCTCAGGAAACACATGCACAAGGTCTCGACCTAAATACCTCTGGTCCTTGCTAGAATTATGGTAGAAGGGCTGAGGATTTTTGGCCCCATTATCTTTGTCCTTTTACTTTGTCTCTGCCTATCTTCATATTCCATATGTTATGCCCTTCTCAAAATACAATAGATTTGATCATTTGGAGACAAGTCAAATGACTCATATTCTCCTATTGCATTCAAATGGTTATATAAGAATTAATAAATAAATTACAGCTTTAAGGAAAGCTGATCTGTTTGATGATGAAAGAATATTTTTTGGGTTTATTTATAGATCGTTTTAAGTGACAGCAGATATAAAGGAGATGGTGCTGAAAAAATCCTCTCATTTCTGTAATCACTGAACACGTTTCTCTGCAAACAGACTGTACTCCCCTTAAACAGATTCTACGATGTTTCTATGGCAACTGAAGGAAATGTATACTTTGAGGTTTGACAGATTTGTCTGTACAAAAAGAGAGTTAAACTCAGCTTGTATTAATGGCTTGAAAAGCAGATTTCATCTGTATACCAAATATTCATTCAATTTTATTTGTTCAAACAATTCCTCAGGAATCTTGGTGAATTTACTTCAGAGCACTGGAGCAGTGGCAAAGCTTTTCTAGCACAGCCATTGAACTGTCATTTCATTTCAGCTCTTAGACACAGAGTAATGGTGCTTGTGTGTTCACAGTTATGTTCATCCATATACCCCAGCCGGGGGGTTAAAATGAAGGCTGTGCGAAAGCTGCAGCATTCCCACCCTTTGACATTTTAACTTCTGAGTTTTTGGGAGCGTGAAGGCCACCCGCTGCAGGCAGGTGTGGGCCTCAAATATTGAAATGACGGGGTCTGATGACATCATTTGGACTCCAACACAAATTGAACTTAGAAATGTGCAAATTGCACGCAGTCTCCAAGCCCCCAGCTTTCCAAGCAGCATTAAGCCTGAAGAGGCCCAGGTAAGTACAGTATTACATTTTTGAGAGCTTCTTTGAGGCTCAGGAGGAGCAGGCGTGCTCTTCGAAGCCCACCAATGAAACTTTGGGGCCCCTCCGACACAGGTTTCCCCTCTCCTCTGTCCACAATCGGCCCAGTCATCCACCCTTGCCTTGCTGGGGAACTTTGATCCCGGCAGCGGCCTGCAACCACGCAATTTTAAACTCCCGCCTGCCGGCTTCAACACCAACAGGAGTTGGCGTCAGGAAATATAAATGGGGCCTGGAAGTTAAAATCTCCTGGGCCTAAACACTTCGGGAGGTCAGATAGATCATCCGCTTCGGCTCTCACATCTGATTTCCGGGCCAAGTTAAAATCAGGGCTTATGTCAGAAAAGAGTCACAGAACTCACAGCAGCACCCTACAACAGAGTGAGATAGCAATTTACTTAGTACATGATTCCAATTATAGCATCTTGTTTGATATTATGTGCTACTTGATGCGCTATCAATTACTCATAAAAGACTGAGAGTTAGAAGAGTAACTAAAGGCTTTTATTAACAACAGAATGGAGGTCTGCCTCGCGTGGTCGACCGGTCCATGATACTAAGGGCTGGGGAGCAGTCACCTTTATACTAGGACCTGTGGGAGGAGTCAGCCGAGGCATGTCCAGGCATGTACACAGTGGAATACAAACAGGACAAACAGGAATACAAACAGTGGTTTACCACATTCACCCCTTGTTTAAAATTGAGTCCGGCGGGGTGAAGTGTATTAAAAGTTAGTGTATTGGAGTCTCTCCGGAGGTCTTGTCTGCCGCTGTGATCTGCGTGGCGACGGCAGGGGTAGTGAAGTTTCCGGCGTCGAGTCCAGCGTAGGCTGTGGCACAGGCGTGTCGTCCTCGTAGATGTCGAGCGGGTCGCGGGGCCCAGGCCTGCCGTCTGCTGGGGCTGGATATCGGATCGTGGGGGGGGGGTGGTAGTGGGTAGTGGGTTACTGCGGCCCCCGAGGGTGCAAGGTCTCTTATGGAGACTGTGTCCTCCCGCCCGTCCGGGTATGCGATGTAAGCATACTGGGGGTTGGCGTGGAGGAGGTCGACCCTCTCGACCAGGGGGTCCGTTTTATGGGTCCTCACGTGTCTTCTCAGTAGGACCGGCCCTGGGGACGTCAGCCATGGCGGTAGCAATGTCCCCGATGTGGACTTCCTTGGGAAGACAAACATTTTCTCATGAGGGGTGGCGTTAGTGGCAGTGCAGAGCAGTGACCGAATAGAGTGGAGCGCATCGGGGAGCACATCCTGCCAGCGGGAGGTTGGAAGGCCCCTAGACTTTAAGGCTAGCAGGACGGCCTTCCAAACTGTTGCATTTTCTCTTTCCACCTGTCCGTTCCCCCGGGGGTTGTAACTGGTGGTCCTGCTTGTGGCAATACCCCTAGTTAGCAGGTACTGACGGAGTTCGTCGCTCATAAACGATGAGCCCCGGTCGCTATGGATATAGCTGGGGAAGCCGAACAGGGTGAAGAGGTTGTTCAGACATTTAATGACCGTGGCACTGGTCATGTCCGGGCAGGGGAAGGCGAACGGGAAACGGGAGTACTCATCAATAATATTGAGGAAGTACACATTGCGGTCGGAGGAGGGGAGAGGCCCTTTAAAATCGACGCTCAGGCGCTCGAAGGGGCGAGTGGCTTTTATCAGGTGGGCCCTGCCTGGTCTATAAAAGTGCGGTTTGCACTCAGCGCAGACTTGGCAGTTCCTGGTCATGGTCCTGACCTCCTCAATAGAGTAAGGCAGGTTGCGGGCCTTGATGAAGTGGAAGAACCTGGTGACCCCCGGGTGGCAGAGGTCATTGTGGAGGGCCCGCAGTCTATCGATCTGCGCGCTGGCGCAGGTGCCACGCGATAGCGCATCCGGGGGTTCATTTAGCTTCCCGGGCCGGTACAAGATCTCGTAGTTGTAGGTGGAAAGTTCGATTCTCCACCTCAAGATCTTGTCATTTTTGATTTTGCCCCTCTGCTTGTTGTTAAACATAAAAGCAACTGAACGCTGGTCAGTGAGCAGGGTAAATCGTTTTCCGGCCAGGTAGTGCCTCCAATGACGCACAGCCTCCACAATCGCCTGGGCCTCCTTCTCAACAGCGGAGTGTCTGGTCTCCGGGCCTTGGAGGGTTCGTGAAAAGAAGGCCACGGGTCTCCCCGCCTGATTGAGGGTAGCGGCCAGGGCAAAGTCAGACGCGTCGCTTTCCACCTGGAAGGGGATGGATTCGTCCACTGCGTGCATGGTGGCTTTGGCAATGTCCTCCTTGATACGGTGGAAGGCTAAGCGGGCCTCTGCCATCAAGGGAAAAGAGGTGGACTTGATCAGCGGACGGGCCTTGTCCGCATAGTAGGGGACCCACTGGGCGTAATAGGAGAAAAACCCTAGGCACCTCTTCAGGGCCTTGAGGCAGTGGGGCAGTGGAAGTTCCATAAGGGGACGCATCCGGTTGGGGTCGGGGCCGATGACTCCGTGTTCCACAACACAGCCAAGGATGGCGAGGCGGTTTGTGCGGAATATGCACTTCTCCTTGTTATATGTCAGGTTTAGGAGTTGGGCGGTGCGGAGGAATTTTTCGAGGTTTGCGTCATGGTCCTGCAAGTCACGGCCGCAGATGGTCACATTGTCCAGATATGGGAAAGTGGCCTGCAACGCATTTTGATCTACCATCCGGTCCATCTCCCTTTGGAAGACGGAGACCCCGTTGGTGACGCCAAAGGGAACCCTAAGGAAGTGATAGAGGCGGCCGTTTGCCTCAAAGGCAGTGTACTGGCGGTCCTCAGGGCGGATGGGGAGCTGGTGGTACGCTGATTTCAGGTCAATGGTCGAGAAGACGCGGTACTGCGCGATCTGGTTGACCATATCAGCTATACGGGGGAGTGGGTAGGCGTCCAGCAGGGTGTAGCGATTTATTGTCTGGCTGTAGTCGATGACCAGGCGCTGCTTCTCGCCGGTCTTAACGACCACAACCTGGGCTCGCCAGGGGCTGGTGCTGCCCTCAATAATCCCTTCTTTCAGGAGCCGCTCCACTTCGGTTTTAATGAAAACCCTGTCCCCGGCACTGTATCGCCTGCTCTTTGTGGCGATGGGCTTACAGTCGGGGGTGAGGTTAGCAAACAGTTGGGGGGGGGTGACTCTGAGTGTGGAGAGGTTGCACCTGGTGCGCGGCGGGCAGTTTGGAAGCTGCTGGCTGCGGACTGTGAGTGGGGGTAGGGGTCCACCGTACGCCATCGTAACACTTTTAAGGTGGCACTGAAAATCTAACCCCAGCAGGACGGCAGCGCAGAGGTCAGGCAGGACCAGAAGTTTAAAATGATCGTACACGGTCCCGTCTACTACGAGTGTCACCACGCAGTAGCCGCCGATGTCCGCCGACTGGGACTCGGAGGCCATAGAAATCCGCTGTTGCGCAGGCAGGACTGGGAGAGAGCAACGCCGCACCGTGTCGGGGTGGATGAAGCTCTCCGTGCTCCCAGAGTCAAAAAGGCAGATTGTATCGTGACCATTTACCTTAATGTCCATTGTGGAACTGGCCAGTTGGTGCGGTCTCGCTTGGTCCAGTGTAACGGATGCCAGCGTAGGGGTCGGTGTGTCGCTGCGGGTATCAGATGAGGCGGTGTCGGGGGCCTGCTGCGTCCCGGCTGTCGTCCAAGATGGCGGCGTCCATGATCCCCATGTGGCTGGAGGCGTCCAAAATGGCTGCTGTACCGGTGATTCGCACATGGCCGGGGAGGTCCAAGATGGCGGCCCGCATGGCCCACACGCGGCGCTGCTGGGGTTCGGGGTGGCTTTGGCCCTGCAGACGCTAGCGTAGTGTCCCTCCTTCCCGCAGCCCGAGCAGATCGCGTTTTTCGCCGGGCAGCGCGCTCTGGGGTGTTTTGCCTGGCCACAGAAGTAGCATTTCTGGCCTTGGGGCACTGCTGTCTGGCCTTGGGACACTGCTGCGGTAGTTGGGCCGTTGTTGGGGTGTGGCTGGGGTGGCACGGCGCTATGAGGCGGTCCTACCGTGTCCCAGGCTGTCATTCCCCGCGGCGTCCACGGTGCAGAGGAGTAGGCATCCATGCCCTGGTAGGCTGCATCCAACGATAGTGCGAGTTCAGAGGCCTTGTTGAGGTCGAGGTTACTCTGCTCCAACAGTCGCTGTCGGGTGTAATTGGATCTGTGGCCCGCTACAAAAGCATCCCGGATAAGTTCCTCTGTGTACACGGCGGCCTTTACATCCTTACAACCACAGGCCCGGCCAAGCACAGACAGTGCCTGAAGGTATTCCACGGTCGATTCCCCAGGTTGTTGTTTACGACTCCCCAGGAGGTGCCTGGCGTACACTTCGTTTACTGGGCGCGTGTACTGGTCCTTGAGGAGCTTGATAGCGTCCGCGTACGAGGTCGCGTCTTGGATGACCGAGTACACTCGGTGGTTCACTTTGGAGGTCAGGACATCCAGTTTGTCCTCGTCCGATTTGATTGCTTCGGAGGCGGTCAGGAATTTTTCGAAACACTTAAGCCAGTGAGTAAACTTGGTGGATGAGTCCGCCTCCCGATGATCTAAGTCCAGGCATGCTGGTGTGAGGATCTTCTCCATTATAAAAATGTTGTTAATAAAATTGATGCGCTATCAATTACTCATAAAAGACTGAGAGTTAGAAGAGTAACTAAAGGCTTTTATTAACAACAGAATGGAGGTCTGCCTCGCGTGGTCGACCGGTCCATGATACTAAGGGCTGGGGAGCAGTCACCTTTATACTAGGACCTGTGGGAGGAGTCAGCCGAGGCATGTCCAGGCATGTACACAGTGGAATACAAACAGGACAAACAGGAATACAAACAGTGGTTTACCACACTACTATTGTAAATTAGTCAGGCATCTAAAGTTGAAAAAACAACAACTTGCATTGATACAGCGTCTTTAACGTAGTAAAATGACCCAAGGTGCTTCACATGAGCGTTATCAAATACCGAGTCACATAAGGAGATATTAGACAGATAACCAAAGGCTTGGTGAAAGAGGTAGATCTTAAGGAGCGTCTTATAAGAGGCGAGAGAGATAGAGAGGAAGAGAGGCTTAGGGAGGGAATTCTAGAGCTTATGGCTCAGGCAGCTGAAGGCATGGTCCCCAATAGTGGAGCAATTAAAATTGGGATGTGCAAGAGGCCAGAATTGGAGGAGCGCAGAGATCTCTATGGGGTGTAGGGCTGGAGGAGGTTAGAGAGATTGGGAGGGGCGAAGCTATGGAGGAATTTGAAAACTAGGATGAGGATTTTAAAATTGAGGCGTTGCTGGACCAGGACCGAATGTAGGTCAACGAGCACAGGGATGATGGGTAAATGGGACTTGGTCCGAGTTAGGATATGGGCTGCAGAGTTTTGGATGAGTTGAAGTTTATGTAGGATGGTAGATGGGAGGCCAGCCAGGAAAGCATTGGAATAGTTGAGTCTAGAAATAACAACAGCATGGATGAAGGTTTCAGCAGCAGATGAGCTGAGGCAGGGGCTGAGACAAGCGATGTTACAGATGGAAATAGGCGGTGACGTAAGAAAACTACTAGGCACTTGGTCTGAATATTAAACAAGGCTTTAATCAAATGTTTTTCAACATGGCGATCTAGTTGTGTCCTTCACTAGTTCCTGTTAAAGAATGTCCCGAGCAAGCTGGGCCCATGCCCGAGTATTTATACTCTCCCTGGACAGCGCCACCAGCAGGCCGCCCAGTATTATTCCATAAGTCATTTCCACATGAATGACAAGATTCATGTCAGGCGGTCTTCGTGATGGAGCGCATATATGGTCGGAAGCTCATCTCAGGGTCAAATAGGATGCCAAGGTTGCAAATGGTCTGGTTCAGCGTCAGACAGTGACCAGGCAGAGGGATGGAGTCTATAGCTAGGGAAAGGAGTTTGTGGCGGGGATCGAAGATAATGGCTTTGGTCTTCTCAATATTTAGCTCAAGGAAATTTCTGCTCATCCAGGGCTGGATGTCGGACAAGAAGCATGACAAATCAGAGACAGTGGAGGGGATTAGAGAGGTGGTGGTGAGTGTACATGTAGAACCTGACATTGTATTTTCTGATGATGTTGCTGAGGGGCAGCATATAGGTGAGGAATAGGAGGGAGCCAAGGATAGATCCTTCGGGGCTCCAGATGTAACGGTGCAGCAGCAGGAAGAGAAGCCATTGCAGGTGATTCTCTGGCTATGACTGAATAGATAAGAATGGAACCAGGTGAGGGCAGTCCCATATAGCTGGACAAGGAAGGTAAGGTGTTGGAGGAGGATGGTGTGGTTAACTATTTCAAAGGCTGCAGACATATCGAGAAGGATGAGGAGGAATAGTTTACCATGGTCACAGTCACATAGGATGTAATTTGTGAGTTTGATAAGGGTTGTTTCAGTACTGTGGCAGAGTTGGAAACCTGATTGGAGGGGTTCAAACATGGAGTGGCAGGAAAGATGGGCATGAATTTGGAAGGCGACAACACGTTCAAGGACTTTGGTGAAGAAAGGGAGGTTGGAGATGGGGCAGTAATTTGCAAGGACAGAGGGGACAGTACCTGAGGAAAGGGAACCATTAATAATATCAACTAACATGGGGCCAGGAAGGGAAGTTGGTTGGTCAGTAGTTTGGTGGGAATAGGTTCGAGGGAGCAGGAGGTGGGTCTCATGGACAAGATGAGCTTAGAGAGGGCATGCGGAGAGGTAGGAGAGAAACTAGAGAAAGATGTGAGTTCAGGGCTAGGGTAGGGGTGAACCTAAGGGGAAGTTTGGCTTGGTGGGCTAGGAGAAGGGAGGGAAGCAGCAAAGGCAGCTGAATGGATAGTCTCAATCTTAGCGACAAAGTGCTCCTCACACTTGTTGTTGGAGGGGATGGTGGAGGAAGCAGGGAAGAGGAGTTTCAGAAGATGGTTTATAGGGGAGAGGAGAAGCGGGGGGGTTATCTTTGCATTCGGATAGTGAGCAGATTTGACCGAGGCGATCAGGACCCGATAATGCTTTATGTGGTCCAGACAAATTTGGCGATGAATGGCTAAACAAACTGTAACCCTAACAAGAGAAAGTGGATACTCATTTATAGCACCTACATTTCATTCATAGATGGATCACTCATACTAACTAATATTTCAGGTCTAATACTCTACAGCTTCTTACACAAAGATCAAGTTGGGAATCACAAATAGTAAAATTCCTCCACTTTATCCATATAGCACACACTAGGAAATATCCATAACCCAAGCTGTACTATCCATTGTGGATCCTGTCTCATGCTTGTTTTTCACGATAAAAGCTCTGCAAATAGAGAAACATTCCAGACTTTAATATGTGCTTGTGCGTGTGTGTGTGTGTGTGTGAGGGTGGTGAGGGGGGTGAAGGGGGTGGGGGGGAGGCGTCGGGGGGGGGATTGAAGACAAGATGATTAAAAAAAATCAAATGGTCCCTTGAATTATATTCAGTGAAAACAAGTAGAAACTAAAAATGGAGAATGTATATTACTGGTTACAGGAAATTATGCAACACAAACTGGGATTGAGGTTGATGAAATGGTTAAAAGTTGCCAGGCAAAAGCAGACGTGTGGTGATGACGGATGTGGCAGACATTTCGTAATATTCTGTTTGCTTCAGTAGTGTACCAGTGAGGAGGAGGACTGCGGAGGCCTATTAGTAAACAGTTGGTTTATCAGTGATTAGAAAGTAATGGCATTATATCTGCGCTACTGCAGTGAGTACCTAATAATAGGCAAACATTTGCTGAACAGGAATGTGTGCTTGGCCAGGGATGTATTACCCACAAAGTGAATTTGAGATGGAATAGTATTTAAAAAGACAACTTATGGGTCCCTAACTTAGAATATTTTTAAGATCTTGCATCTGTACACGTAACTGTTATTATGACATGCATGTCTTCGTATAAATTGTTCAACAGGATAAATATGGCTTCTACAGAAAGAAAACACAAATCTGAGATTCAACTGCTGACTTCAGTAGAAGAGTCAATTGAGACCATGGGAAGGTAATTGTAAATTTAACAAAAGCAATTGTGGTTTATATGTTAATTGTTTTAAACTTCTACTTATAATTTTAATAAATGATCCAGTATTTGTTAGAATTCAAGAAGTTTGGTGTTGGTAAATTAGCTGGAGATAATTAAACCAGTGGAGCACTGAAGCTAGTGTTAGAAAATAGAAATGTACAGAGAGAAAGGGCTTTGGGTAATTCTCAGTACGCTAACAATAAACAAAAAAAACATCAGTAACACCTTCACAAAGGGTTTTACGCTCGTGAAAATCTAGGATGCAACTTATAGAAAGAAAAGACTTACAGAAATACAGCAGTTTTTCACGGCTCAGGATGTCCCAAAGCATGTTAACATTTAAACATAGAAGATAGGAGCAGGAGTAGGCCATTCGGTCCCTCGAGCCTGCTCCGCCATTCAATGCGATCATGGCTGATCATCCAAATTCAGTACCCTGTCCCTGCTTTCTCCCCATATCCCTTGATCCCTTTACCCTTAAGAAATATATCTAACTCCTTCTTGAATATATTTAATGAATTGGCCTCAACTGTCTTCTGTGGTAGAGAATTCCACAGGTTCACCACTCTCTGGGCGAAGAAATTCCTCCTCATCTCAGTCCTAAATGGCTTACCCCTTATCCTTAGACTGTGACCTCTGGTTCTGGACTCCCCCACCATTGGGAACAGTCTTCCTGCAGTGGGGGTGAAATTGGTCTTCGGCAGTTGGAATGGAAAGGAAAATGGGGCGGGGTGTAAAACGGGCTGCCGGTTCACCCGTTTCGCACTTGTACTGAAGATCAATTTCACCCCATGAATTACTTTTACAGTGTAGACACAGTTATTTGGTAGGCAAATGTGGCAGCCAATTTGCACACACCAACAACAATGAGATAAATAAACACTGAATCTGTTTTTCGTGATGCTATTCAAAGGACAAATATTGGCCAGGACACCGAGAGAACGCCCCAGCTCTTTTTCGGGAATTTTTACACCCACCTGAGAGGGCATATGGGGCCTTGTTTTAACGGCTCATTCGATAGACTGCACCAGTGCAGTAATCCCTGCAAAGATTATGTGCCCAGCTTCTGGAGTTGGACTTGAACTTATGATTGTCCGATTCAGAAGTGAGAGTGCTGCCACTAAGCAAAGGTTAGCGCTTAACCATTACACACAGTCGGCTACCTAAGGTAAAAGTTAGAGGTATAACTTTTACATTAGTATGTTTTTTTATATTAAAAAAAAGGTTAAGGTAATTGGGTAGTGACAGTGTAAAAAAGACGTAGGGCTGGATTTTCATTGAGGAGTCGAGACTACAACTTTCGGGGTTGTAGTCCCGCCTCCATCGAGTTCTAGCCAACCCACGCGATTTAGACTTGATTGACCTTGTTGAGCCTGCCCAGCGGGCTCAGCAGGCCAATTAAGGGCCACCCAGCAACAAGTGACATCACAGGTTGAAATTTCATCTGTCAAGACCTTTTGACAGATGAAATATCAGCGTTTCACAGCTGTTTGAAGCTGTCAAACACTGACAATCTGTACTCCAAGTTAATTCCTTCCTGTCAGGATGATTTAGAGATCTCCCCAGAACAGAAAGCTGAATGCTGCAATTTTTGACAGCTCACAGCCATTCTGCTTTCTGTGCCGGTGAGATGAGGGACTCCCGAGACCTGAAGGAAGGAAGGCTGTAAAAGTAAGTAAAGGTATATAAAACTTCTTTAAACACTTTACACACACCAAACACACTTACCTCTGCACTCATGCACCCATCACTCACCTGCACACCGGACATCTTGACCCCTCCAAGCCCTTCATCCCGACGGTCCGCCTCCTCTAACTTGGCGTGGTTTGGAGCCATCGGGAATACCACACTTCAACCTTAAAAATAGGGATTAGGCTAAAAACTGCCTGTTAACTACCTGTTAACAGGCAGTTAATTGGCACTAATCCCCTTCCTGCCTCGGGGAGGCGGGTCCCAGTGCGGGGCGGGTACCCGCCACCTTTGAAACTGGCATGGAGGCGGGTTGGGGGCGGGATGGTGTCGGGACCCCCGATTTCGGGATTTTAACCACCCACACGCCTCCAATCCCGCCTCCACGGCCCAATGAAAATCCTGCCCAATGAGTAAAAAGGCCCACTATATTACTTAATTAATAATGCACCTATGAACCTGGAGTAGCATATCACAAGTGCAACAGGATTTGCATTTTCTTGTGTCTTGCCGTGCTGAATCCAGCCAACCTTCTATCCCTTCCCTCTATCACTTCTTTCACCCAGAGTAATGGTACACTAGACCACCTCTCATTCCCAGAAAGCCAGCTGGACTGCCCCAGCAGAAGCCAAAATGCTGCAGTCTGGAGCCGGACCATCTTGGGCCTGAGCACCCAGGTGTTGCCAGCCACGGTCATCTCAAGGGATCCTACATAAGCAACAGCAGCCTACCACCAGTTCTGCTGAAGCCACTGGAAGAGTGCCTTATAGGAGAGTAGAGTCAGGAAAACTTTTTGTTAAAAAAAAATCACTTTAGGTTGTTCACTCAGATGTCAAAACACTTTAGTTCAATCTTCTGTTTGTCAATAAATTAATCACCTTTTTCACATTTGGGAGTTTAGTGAATGGTCACTTATCATTGCAGCTGGATAGTCTGCATTGTCAGAATATCAGTTATAAAGAGATTGGCTGAATCGTTTGAATGTTCTTTAATGCAGAATGAATGAGTGGTGAATGGGATAACAAAGATTGTTGATGCAGAGGGGCTTTTTGTCCCTATTCAGGTGAGTGGATTGAGAAGGTCAATGAGAGGGTTTTTGTATCAACTAATCCCTAGCCTCTCTGGCAAACCCCTCACCTGCTGTACTCTAACAGGCCCAGCTGCTACTCACCCTGGTTGCTGAGGTTGCTCCTCTTCCCCCGACTGCTCTTCCGTACAGAATAAAGAAGCAAAAATGGCACCCATGATAAGCTGAAAATGAATGCTTAATCAGAATGAGTAAGGCAAACCAATCAAAAAGAAGCATACTCCAAACTCTTAAATGCTTTGGCAATCCACTAATCACAAAAGCACAGAGATCCTAATGACCCAAACGCCTGCAGCTAAGTGCCCCATTAAATATTCCTTCCAGTCATGTCAATCAGTTTCTGAGGCCAATCCCATGAAGTTTTATTGAGTGGGTTACCCACTGAACAGGACATAGTAAAAATAGTATCAGAGATCCAATGACATCATGAGACCCCACTTTGAATATGTTCATCAGGCACCTGCCTGTTTCCGGCGAGTACATTTCTGACCTCAGTCAGTGACATAGTTAAATTAGCAATCAGGGAGTTCATGGCAGAACAGGATCAGTTGATGTCCGTGATTTTAACCGCGCACCTGCCCCATTCCCGCCACATAGGTAGAGTTAAAATTAGGTCGATGTCTTTCAGTGCACTGAGATGACTCAGAGTTTGGGTCCAGGATGTGAAAGCCCTCCTGAAGATGCATCATCAGTCATTCTTACCCTGTTAAGCACCAGTGGATTAGTATCCACCCTGTTGGATTTTGGTGGTGACTTAGAGGGGAAAGCACTGGGTGACACGTGAGCAAGAGCAGGTTTAGACAGGGACTTTCCCACACCCAACCGGGTAATGCAATAATCCAACTGCATGCATTGGGCAGTAATCAGGCAGAACTGATTTCTGGCTAATTTTACAATCTGCCCCATTTGCACCAGTTTTCAGGGCACAATTGATACACAAATTTTATATGGAATTTTACAGTAAATAAATGGCCCAGAAATTCGGATCTCCACGGGTGAGTACACACGGGGTACTCACCCGTAGGCCCAATGGAAGTGCCGGTTTCCTGCATGCACTGCACATGCGCGGGAAACCGGCACTTCCGTTCCCCTGAAAGGAGGGGTTAAGAGGTCGAATGCGTGCGCAGTAGAGGCTGCGCGTGCGCATCGAACTTCGTTTTTTTTTACAGGTTTTCCCGGGAAGGTAAGTCTGCAGAAGTTAGACATGTAAAAAGCAGGCGTAAGGCCTGCTTTTTACAAGGTAAGTGGTGAATTAATTAAAATTAAAACATTTTTTCCACAGGTTTATTATTTTTAAATACTTTAAAGCAAGATAAGTTTATTTTTAGCCCTGTTAGAAAATAAAATTATTTTTTTCAAAAATTTTAATTATTGTTTAAAATAGTTATTTAATGTAATTTATAGTTTATTTTAAAAATGTGATGTTTTAAAAAAATTTATTTGAAGATTTAGTGATGTTTTGTAAGAAGAAGGGGCCCGTAGTATTTCTTAGTTTGACAGCACTTCCTGTCAGACTTATGAATGGAGCATTCCCTGCTCCGATTGGCTCTCCATGGCCCACGTGATCCCAGGGGACGCATCGAACTAACTGCGCCCCTGGGATACGCAAGCACTGCGTGCCGGAAGCTGGACCAGGCCCCGGATCGGAATTCCACGGGGGCCCACAGCTCAACGGCCGGCGCTCAAGGTAAGTGCAGGTCGGGGGCTTGCACCCGCGGGAAGCCCCCGACCCAAATTTCTGGGCCATTACAATTTCTGTATATCATTTCCAAATGTACAATAAGAAAGCAATTGCAAGTCATGGTTGCTTATTGGTGCAGTTGTTAAAGATCATTTTCAAGATCACAGTGGATTTTGGTAAGAAACATAAGATTAAAATCACTTAGTCCAAAGTTGCTGAAAACTGAAATTTCAAATCAAATGTTAATTAAAAATTATGTATAGTTTAATAACCTAGACAATAAAGGTCAGGATGATTCCAGAGATCAAGTGGTTTAATAAAAATAGGTTTTTGAGTTTTTATTTATTCTACCTTTCTGCCTACTTTATTAATTCACTCTTGTTATAAGACTCCTCCATATTGCTGGCTAAATGCCAGGAAACTCTTTTCTGTTCCTTGCTAATTTTCCATCCTACCTTATTCCATGAGTGTTGACTCCTTGCTGGGACATAGTTCCACACATCCCAGTTGCCCTCCACAAGCTCACTCAAATAGATATTGTTCCTGTGTGAACCTTGACAGTGAAGGGCCCCACACTGGTACTCGTTCAGTATCTACAAGATGCACTGCTGCAACTCACCAAGCTTTCTTTGACAGCAGCTCCTAGCTCCATGACTTCTGCCACAAAGAAGGACAAGAAAAAGAACATTTCCCCATGTTCCAAGAATAAAATAAAGAAAAGGAATGTGCCATCACTAGACAGCAATGTTTTCTTTGTCAAAATAGATGTACTGCATGAACAATATAGGAATGTATAGTACTGGAACAGAAAACTACAGTCATTTTGATGATCCCCATGCTTCAAAAAATAACATACCCTATTCTATCTCTCATATCCCTCAATCTTTTCTCTCTTGAATATCTATCCACTTCCACTACAATGTGTACAGGACTCCTTTCTAACCCAATATGTAAAAAACCCAACAAGGGAGGATTCGCTATTGTATCTAGTAATGGGGAATGAACCAGAGCAGAGAAGAGAAGTAAAGGTAGGGGAACATATAGGCAATAGTGACCATAATATAATAAGCTTTAAGATGATAATTGAGAAGGACATAAGTATGATGAAAACCAGGTTAATAGATTGGAGAAAAGCTGATTTTGAGGGGCTGAGAATAGAACTTGGGGGAAAAAATGGGCAACAATATTGGCAAACAACGATGTAGAACAGCAATGGGAAACATTTAAAACAGTGTTCAACAGAGTGCAGGAAAAATATATTCTGCTAAAAGGAAAGAACAAACTAAACAATAATGAGACTCCATGGATGAATAAAGCCATAAGGGAACAATTGAGGGTAAGGAAAGAGGCATACATGAGTGCAGGGGAGTGCATGATAAGAGAGAATATATTAGGAGAGAAGTAAAAAAAAAAACAATTAGGGAGGCAAAGCAGAACTATGAAATTAAATTATCAAGGAACATAAAACAAAATAGTAAAATATTTTATAGGTGCATCAATAAAAAAGGGAAGGTTGGGATGGAAATAGGGCCATTAAGGGATAGTCAGGATAATACCACAGGTAACAATAGAGAGATGGCAGAAATATTAAATAATTATTTTGCTTCAGTATTTACCAGGGAGGTAGAACAGGTGGACATGACATTGGATGATGAGATTAGTAATGAGATAAGTGCATTTAAAATTTAAAAAGGGGATATATTGAATAAATTAGTCAAACTCAAAGAGGATAAAATCCCAGGTCCAGATGGATTGCATCCACTCATTTTAAAAGAATCTAGGGAAGAGATAGCAGAGGCATTACTATGCATATTTAATGATTCGTTAGAAAATGGTGCAGTGCCAGAGGACTGGCGGATAGCTAACATAATACCGATATTTAAGAAGGGGGACAGAACATGACCAGGGAATTATAGACCAGTCAGCTTAATATCGGTGGTAGGAAAAATAATGTAATCCCTACTGAAGAAGAAAATAGAAGAACATCTAGAAACCAAAAATATAATAATGAATAGTCAACATGGATTTCAAAAGGGAAAGTCTTGCTTGACGAATCTTATTGAATTTTTTGAAGAGGCAACAGAGAGAGTAGACAATGGTAATGCAGTAGATGTAATTTATCTGAATTTTCAAAAGGCCTTCGATAAGGTATCCCATAATAGACTTATGAACAAGGTCAGAGAATGCGGAGTCAGTGGACAAGTAGCAGAATGGATTGCTGGCTGGCTTCAGGACAGAAAGCAGAGAGTAGGAGTAAAGGGTAGCTATTCACAGTGGCAGAAGGTGGATAATGGTGTTCCACAAGGATCAGTGCTGGGACCACTGCTGTTCACAATTTACATTAACGATTTAGACTTAGGAATCTAAAACACAATTTCTAAATTTGCGGATAACTCCAAATTGAGGGGGGATAGTCAATACTGAGAAGGACTGCAACAAGTTACAGGAGGACATTAATAAACTTGCAGAATGGGCATATAATTGGCAAATGAAGTTCAACACAGATAAATGTGAGGTATTACATTTTGGTAGGAAAAATAAGGAGGTCACTTATCACTTGGAGGGCGTGAATCTAGGTGGGGTAAAGGAACAAAGGGGTCTAGGAGTACAAATACACAAATCACTAAAAGTTACGTCACAGGTTAGCAAGGCCATAAAAAAAGCAAACCAAACACCAGGGTTTATTTCTAGAGGGATAGAATTGAAAAGTAGCGAAGTTATGCAAAACCTGTATCGAACCTTCGTTAGACCACACTTAGAGTACTGTGTACAGTTCTGTTTGCCATATTATAAAAAGGATATAAAGGCACTGGAGCGGGTGCAGAGAAGATTTACAAGGATGATACCAGATATGCGATGGTATACATATCAGGAAAGGATGAACAGGCTGGGTATCTTTTCTCTTGAAAAAAGAAGGCTGAGGGGTGACCTAATAGAGGTCTTTAAAATTATGAAAGGTTTTGATAGAGTGGATAGAGAGAATATTTCCACTTGTGGGGAAGAGCATAACAAGAGGCCATCAATATAAGATAGTCACCAAGAAATCCAATAGGGAATTCAGAAGAAACTTCTTTACCCAAAGAGTGGTGAGAATGTGGAACTCGCTACCATAGGGAGCGGTTGAGGCGAATAGTACAGATGCATTTAAGGGGAGGCTAGACAAGCATATGAGGGAAAAGGGAATAGAGGGTTATGCTGATAGATTTAGACGAGGAAAGTTGGGAGGAGACTCTTGTTGGAGCATAAACGCTGGCATGGACTGGTTGGGCCAAATGACCTGTTTCTGTGCCGTATATCCTATGTAATCCTATGTAATCCTTTTGAATTATGATACTGTTTGCTATTGCTCCATCTCTTCACCACTTCTCTCAACCCCTCCACTGCCTTTGCGTTGTCAGATTGCTTGTATAACAACTGCCTTTCCTCCAACTGAACATTGGGAAAACCAAAGCCATTGTCTTCAGCCCCCCACCACAAATTCCTTATTCTTGCCACCAAGTCCATCCCTCTCGCGGGATCACTGTCTTGGACTGAACCAGACTGTTTGCAACTTCAACATCCAGTGTGACCCCAAGCTGAGCCTCTGAGCCAATATCCTCTCAGACTGCCTACTGTCACCTCTGTAACATTGCCGCCTCCACCCATCTCAACCCATCTGCTGCTGAAACTCTCATCTGTATTTTTGACACCTCCAAACCAAATATTCCAATGCTCTCTAGGCTGGCCTGCCATCCTCCACAAACTTCAGCTCATATAGAACTCTGCTGCTCGTATCCTATCCAGCACCAAGTTCCACTCAACCATCACCTCTGTCTTCACTGGCCTGTATTGTTTCCCCGTTCCCCAGAGACTCAAATTAAAAATTCTCATCCTTGTGTTTAAATCCCTATATGGTCTTGCCCCTCCCTATCTCTGTAACATCCTCCAGCCTTACAACACCCATCCTAAACTCTCCGTTCATCCAGCTCTGACCTCATGTACAGTCCTGCTCTCCCCATCCCCCACCCCCCTCCACCCCCTGCCATTGGCATGCTTGCCTTCAGCCACCTACATCTCATGTTCTGGAATTCCTTCCCTAAACCCCTCCGTCCCTCCTCCTTTAAAAACTACTTAAAACCCATGACTTGACCAGGTATTTAAAGGAGCAATGCAAATATGACAGTTGAAGGTTGGTGGAGGTTGGAGAGACATTGGTGGGAGAGAGAGTGGTTTTGCTTCTAGAGAGATTGGTTTGCTTGTAGAGAGATTGGTTTTGTTGCAGAAAAAAATGCAGTCTCAACATCCAAAAGCTGCCCTTAGATTTAGTGATACCTCCCTGGAACTCTTGCTGCAAGGAGTTAGGGCTCGCAGGGAGGAAGAGGCCAGCCGCAGATACAAAGAAGGCATGGCTGGAGATAGCATCAGAAGTGAGCAGCAGGAGTGTGGTGGTGAGGTCCTGGATATAGGGCAGGAAGAGATTTAATGACTTCATGAGGTCAGGAAAGGTGAGTACAATGCCACATTCAACTACATCTGATGTGTATGTCACCCCAACCCCCTTACTCTGCCTTCCCAAGCCTATTCCTACACATCACTCCACACCAACCTACCTTGCAGGTGCACCCATTCCTCTCTGTCTATGCAGTTACTCACTTCCCCCACCATCCACCACTGACACTCACCCTCATCTTAATGCATTGTCACGCTTCTCCCTCATAGTCGCCCTCTACAGATGTTGCCCATCCATCCGTTCCACTTATTCCATGACTCTCACTCAGAGGTCTCTTATTTTCCACAGACAGAACACCCGGGAGAGGCAGAGAACCGGAGGTGGCCCTCCAGTCACAGCCATGCTAAATGCAGCAGCAGATAAGGCACTGGAGATCAGCGGAGTATAGGAGTTGATGGCAGTGGGAGATGGAGCGATGCAGAGCTCCCAGTGACAGAACTAAATATCACACAGTCACATGGCATACAACAGTCACTCATGTTGACTTGATGTCAGCAACCAGTGAAATATGATCATGTGCATATTGTTCACAAAACATTCTTTTCATAACAGTTCTAATTCATGTCTTTACTCTCCCACAGCCCGATCAAGTGTTCCACAGCCAGCCTAGCCAGAGAAGGAAGAAGACGCCTTAGAGGAGGTAGCTGACTCTGAGGGTGCACCGTCATAGGATGTATGCACACCAAGCACCAGTGCAGATACACACACGTCGGTGGGACCAGTAAATCAGATAGTTGTGTTGTCATCTGGTGTCTCACACATCACATGTGAACAAGAGCAGATGGTGGAGACAGGGACAGCAGTGGAGAGTCCTCGTCAGAGGGCGCAGGATGTTCCAAGCTCTGCTCAGCTGGACGAAGATGCTGAACCTCAGGGGCCGTCGACAAAGAGGATGATTCTGGAGGAGGAACAAAAAATGCATGAGGCTCTGGCAGGATTTCCAGCCGCAATGTGCTCACTTGCAGAGAGAATGGCGGAGTCCATCTCCAGCATGACTGGCATGATGTCGCAGGCCATGGCTATGATGTATTCATCCATGGAAAGGGTGGCCACCTATATGGAGCATCAAACACAGCTTTCAAATGAGTGCATACTTGCTCTCACCAACAGCTTGCACACTCTGAATGCCACCTTAACAAGGAAGGATAGAAACCTAGACTTGGCCATTCATCGCCCCAGTGATGTGCAACAAAGTGCTCTCCAGCTCCTTGCTAGCAAGGAAGTGCGGGTGGGCCATGAGAGGGATGATGGTGAAAGGGGATATAGAAGTGGGGACTCTGCTCAAATGCTTCCACTTCTCCCCCGTTGCCCACCCTCAGTCAGAGCCCTACATGCTGCCTCGTGTCCCGATGGCCAAGTCTGCCCCTGCACAGCTGCAGGAGGAGCAGTCTTTGGCAGGGTCCTCAAGGGCTCCAAAACCCAGAGGACAAAAGCATCTCAGCAGTCAGAGCAGGGGGTGAGCAGTCTGCCTCTTCCTCTGCTGAAGTCAGAGGGGTTACACAATGTGGCAGTGGTAGGAAGAGGAAGATGAAAGAATTCTAGATGCACAAGGGTATGTACATGGGTGTGTTAGGCAACATTGCATTGTTAAGGTTATGTTATTTGGAGGCAAATAAAATTCTTTCTTTGTACCACTTTCCCATCTTGCCCATTTTTGCCTGCTGCCTTGCAAGTGGCCTTGTCACTTGCAATGAATGGTAAGACATGACTTAACTGCAAGCAATGGGTGCGTGTGACAGGAATGGTTTGGTCATTTTTACGACTGCTTTGTGGTTGGGGGTGGAGGGGGGAAAGTTGTTTCAGCGTCTGGGTGCCAGATGGGTGCACTGGTGCAACCTAACTAAACCGTGCCATTATAAGGCCACCCTGGGCATCCTGGGAAGCAATGTGTGCCGCTGCTGGTGCCATGTCGACATCAAGTTCCGCCTCCTTCTCCTCCTCTTGTTCCTCCTCCTCGCTGCTGCACTATGTTGTGCAGAGCACAGCATACCATGATCCTTCTGGAGACCCTGACTGGTGCGTACTGAAGGGCTCCTCCAGATCTGACCAGGCATCTGAAGCGCATCTTCAGCATCCCGATTGCTTGCTCTAATACACATCTCATCGTCATTTGACTTTGATTGTAGTGCTCTTCGGACTTATTGCTTGGCCTCCTCAAGGGTGTCATCAGCCATGTCTTCAATGGAGGGAGGGTGGACTGGCGCAGGACAAATGAATCATGACAGTTCCCTGGGAATCTGGCACACACATGCATGATGATCTTGTTGTGCTTGCAGACGAGCTGGAGTGGAACCTTAAGGTTCACGAACACTGCTGGGTGATCTGGGGGTGTCTTGATAGCCACGTGTGCAGTTGATGATGCCCTGCACCTGTGGGAAGCCAGCCAGAGCCGCAAAGCCGAGTGCCCACTCATTCTGACTGGCTTCGTCAGTGGCAAAGTGTACATAGCTACCTGCCCTGGCAAACATAGCATCGGTCACCTGGGTAATGCATTTGTGGGCGACCGACTGTGAAATCCTGCAAATATCTGCTGCAGATTCCTGGAAGGAGCCTGAGGGCGGTGGTGACATTGACAGCCACTGGTAACACATGTCCACCAGGTCCACTTGGCAGCAGATCTTCTTCCAGTAGGCTACAAATGTCTGCCATGACCTGATGCAATAGCCTGAGCCTCCTGAGGCACTGGTGTTCAGTCATGACCAGAAAGTTGATCCTCTTGCGAGCTGCACCCCTGTGCTCATCCCTACTCTCCTGTGGATCAGTAGGTTGGTGAGGAGAAGGCTTCTGTTGCTGCTTCTGCTGATGTTGTTGCTGCTGGTGCTCATCTTGGTCCTCATCTGAGGTCCAAGGTGAAACAGCATAAGTGGCACCCACGCTGATCTGATATATGACAGATGTAAAGTGGAAATCAGACACACAATCCTTCAATGTAATGAGAGTGGCCTCCAATGTAATGAGAGTGACCTCCAATGTAGTGAGAGTGACCTCCAGTGAACTGAGAGTGACCTCCAGTGTACTGAGAGTGACCACCAAAGTTGTAGAAATCACCTGCAAACTCCTGAAAGCAAACTCTCAAGACAAGTGGTGCGAGTGAATACCTTCCCTTAGGCAAGAAATCAGGTGTGAGGTCTCAGCATTCATGGGATTTTTTGACTGTCATTTGTCAGCCCATCAATTGGCACTCTGCTCTTGCCTTGCTTTCACTGGCGAGGTTTAGGAAGTCTGGGAATCCCATGGACACCCAGTAAAAGTTCAAACCCCAGGTAACAAAGGCTCTTAAAAGCCTTTTAACTAGCTGTTAATTGCTTGAAATAGCTAACCCGCCTCTCCCAAGGGGGTTTCTCGCCCGCAGCCGAACACGATCCAGTTAAAAGCGGAAACTGGCGGGTTGAAGCTGGCTTCCCGATGTGCTGTCAATTTCAGCGCTTTTAGCCTCCCACCTACTCCAAAACCCACTCACTCTTTGATGTTAAAATTCTGGCCATTATTAGGGTTCAGTTTATCTATACCCCTTGAACTTTTTTTCTCCACTGTACATATTGCCAGTTTCTATAACCTCTCCTCTTAGCCCTGGTGCCGAATCCAAGGTATCAATTAAGCATTCCTTAGGAACTATTCATTTCCCTGCTCTCACCTTCCACTCACAGTGACTTCTAAAATGAATGCAGATTAATGCAATAATAGCAGATTCATCAATGTATACAATTGTTGAACAAGAGGGTTAATAATTCACCAATAGTTTGTTGTTTGCTTTAGCAAAAAGGAAACAGATGGATTTATGTGATATTATAGTTTACTGAAGTACAGTTTGGCTTTTTTTTTTAAAAACCTGATAAACAAATATGAAGGATCAAGACCCATAGGCTGGACAAGACCTAGGCTGAAAATAATAAAACAGAAGATGAGTTATCATAAAGTAATGATTAAATAATGCTCTGCTTGGGTTCTAGAAAACTGAAGCAAAGATTGAGGGGAATAAGTTTTGAGGTCCTGGGAAAGAATGAGTTAGAATAGTAGACAGTGTGATGAAGATAACTAGATAGTCAGGCCAAATGGACCAATCACCTTCTCATGCCTGAAATACTTTCCTATGTTATTACTATGTACACTTTTCCCAAAAGGCTAGGGTAACAAAAGAACACCTGGCCCCCAACAAAACGAGCTCTGACTAATGCTTGACAAGGAGCACTTCCATGCTAGTTCATGAAGATGCCAATTACTTCAGTGATTTTCTGAGAAGGATAATATAACATTTGCATATTGATTTATCATTGGCCTGCAGGCATCTGTAAGGAATACCTATTATATTCACATGTGATCACATGCTGAGTTGTCATTGGCCTGCAGGCATCTGTAAGGACTGCTATTGTTTAGAAGACCCAGGGTCCTGACTCCATCTTGTCCACACGGTGCTGTATTGATTGAGAAAGCTTACAGACCTGATGTTTCATTAAAAGAGTTTAAACTGTAATACTCTGTTGTCCTGCAATTTATTATTTTTGTACAAAGTGTGCAAAACAAGACATGGTGTCAGAACAGGGATTTGAAATGGACATCGTTGGAGCTCCCTTACCTTGAATGAATTGGGAATCTTTGAACTTACATAGAGAATGGTGCAAGTTCAAGCAACACGTGGAGTTGATGTTTTTGGGTCCACTGAAAAGCAAAGGGGAGGAAGAAAGATGCAGCTACCTACTCCTGTGGATCGAAGAAAAAGGGAGAGACATTTTTAACACATGGTCTCTCACCGCAGATGAAGCAAAGGTACTGAAAAGTTATTTTGACCATTTTGAAGCATATGTGATGCCCAAGACAAATATGATATTCGCTAGGCACAAGTTTCAGGAGAAAGTACAAGGAGCTAGTGAGTCGTTTGAACAGTTCGTGACTGAGTTAAAACTGCTGGTAAAAGACTGTGTATATGCAGATAAAGATGAGATGGTCAGAGACTGCATCGTGTTTGGAATACATTCAGCTAATGTGAGAGAGAAACTTTTGAATGTTGGGTCCGGGCAAACACTGGACAAAGCTATAGACATAGCTAGATCTGAACAGTTGAAAACCATAACCGGCGCCACGAGCAGCTCGAGTGAACAGACAGTGCACGGAGTTAATAGACACACACCAAAGAACACTGTCCAGAGAGCGTGTTTCAGAACAGAAAGAACAGCAAGAGTTCTAAAAACGGGCAACACAGACATAAAATGCTACAAAAACTGTGGATATTGTGGAAACAACTAGCATGGAGAAAAGGAGTACTGCCCTGCCAAAGGAAGGCAATGTACTAAATGTGGTAAACGAAACCACTTTGCTAAAGTTTGCAACACTGTTTTCGGAAAAGCAGTACACACAGTGAGTGACAGCCAAATGCCAGATAGAGAGCCAAATGCAGAAGAACTGTTTATTGATTCTGTGTCACAGAAAAAACAGATTTCAGAGACTGAGCAAGCTTATGCCGATATTGAGATAGGAAAACAGGGCAAAGAGCTTAAGTTTAAACTAGACACTGGATCTCAGGTTAACGTAATTCCTCTGAGTGAGTATCACAGCTTGAAGGATGAGTGTGAGCTACAGCCCACCTCACGCAGACTGACCGGCTATGGAGGTGAGCAGCTCATTGTAAAAGGCACATGCGTGATGATATGCAAGTACAAAGAAAGCGACATGATGCTGGACTTTTACATTATTGACACTCAAGCACCTCCAGTGCTAGGTCTAAAGGCATGTTTAGACATGGACCTCGTCAAGCTAGTGCTATCATTGATAGCACCAATTGAAAAGCAGACAGTCATGGAGGAGTTTGCTGACGTTTTCAAAGGAATCGGACTATTCCCAGGTGAATGCACTATTCACCTTGACCCAGCAGCAACCCCTGTGGTTTGCCCACCGAGAAGGATACCCCTTGCTCTACGTAGTCACCTGAAGGAGGAGCTGCAGAGCATGGAGAATACAGAAATCATCATCCGGGAAACAGAACCTGTAACGTCCGTGTGTAATTGAGACACGGACTGCAGAAGTTGGTTATAACAGGTGTTTACTGAATGGAGACAAAACTGGAACTACTATACAAAGTTACTACACAGGCTTATATACAGGGGTGGTCACTACTGGTACTGCAGTATACAGGGGCTGCAGAATATAGTTCCTTCTTCAAGGTACATACACTACAATTCCTCCCCTTTTAGCTAAACAGTACATAAGATTCGATTAATAATTAAATAACATATTTACAATTACAGTTGCTATATACATTAGCTGAAGTTAATCAATTATAAATTCAGTCTTTGAGGAGGCTTCCTGATTCTGCCCGGATAACGCCTCTTTGGGGTGTCAGGTTCTTCTGGCAAAGTTGATTCGGGATCAACGTCGTTGTTTGGTTCGTCTGCTTCCAATATCACCGATTCTGAGGTGGATGCAATTGGTACTTCGGTTTCATCACCAGGTGTATAGGATCGTGGTGTGGAATTGACGTTTTCCAGTGACTCTAGAATCTGGTCAGCATGGCGTCTTACAATGCTCTCTCCAATGTCCACGGTATACATTAGAGGTCCTTGCCGTGTGCAGATCGTTCCTGGCTGCCATTTCTCTGTGCGGTAGTCCCGGGCCAAAACTGGTTGACCTATCTTGAAACTCCTGGTTGACCTTTCATTCATATTCTGAAACTGCCTGTTCTCCACATCTGTTCTGATGTTTGGCTTAACCAAATCCAAGTGGCATCTTAGTCTTCGATTGAAGAACATCATGGCTGGAGTTTGGTTGGTAACCGCATGTGTCGCATTCCGGTAGGCAAACAAGAAGTTATCCACCTTGTGTTGTAGGGGTATGTCTTCATTACACATTGCCTTGATAGCCTTCTTGAATGTTTGAACGAACCCCTCAGCCAATCCATTGGTGGCTGGATGATATGGGGCGGATGCGTAATGCTTAACACCATTGTTCTTTAAGAACCTCCGGACCTCTTCAGACACAAACTGTGGTCCATTGTCAGAGCAAATCTGTTCAGGCAGCCCATTTCTGGCGAATATGGTTCATAAGACTGTGATCGTTTTTTCTGTGGTGGTTGAGGACATTTTTATTACCTCTGGCCACTTTGAATGTGCATCCACCGCAATTAAAAACATCGAGTCCATAAATGGACCAGCAAAATCAATGTGTACCCTTTGCCATGGAGATGAGGGCCACTCCCATGGATGTAGAGGGGCTTGTGGTGGGGCGTTTTGGACCTTCTGGCATCCTGTACAGCTCTTGGTCATCTCTTCGATTTCTCTATCGATTCCCGGCCACCACACAAACGCTCTGGCTAAGTTCTTCATTTTTACCCCTCCCAGATGACCCTCATGAAGCTCATTGAGCACTCTATCCTTCAATTTGGGTGGAGTTACTACTCTGGATCCACACATCAAGGTTCCTCGGCACACTGACAGCTGTTCTCTTCTCGGCGAGAATGCTGGCAACAGTGGTTCGCCATGTGCTGGCCATCCCTTCACCGTTAAATCATAGACCCTGGAGAGTGTCAGGTCATTTCGTGTTTCCTTTTCTATGTTTGCATTCGTCACAGGTAGACATTCGACTATGGTCGAGTGGAATATCTCCACAGGATCCACTGCAGGTGCTTCTTCCACCGTCGGCAACGGTAGGCGCGACAATCCATCAGCATTCCCATGCTGTTTAGTTCCTTTGTACTCGATGTCATATTGGTGTGCCCCTAGGAAAAGGGACCACCTCTGTAGCCGTTGTGCTGTCATTATCGGTACGCCCTTCTGAGGGTTGAAAATGGAGACAAGAGGTTTATGATCAGTAAGTAGAGTAAATTTCTGTCCGTGCAGGTAGTGATTGAACTTCTTCACCCCCCACACCAGGCTGAGGGCCTCTCTGTCAATCTGGGCGTAGTTACGCTTGGCTGCAGTTAACGAGCGTGACGCAAAAGCTATCGGCCTCTCTGAACCATCAAGGGATTTATGTGACAGTACCGCTCCAACGCCGTAGGGAGACGCATCACACGCCAGTCTTATCAGTAGTGATGGGTTGTAGTGAGCCAATACTTCTCTTGAAGTGATTAGGTCTTTACACTTCTGAAAGGCCCGCTTACATTCATCGCTCCATTTCCATGCTACTCCAGTTTGTAGCAGGGCGTTCAGTGGGTGCAGAATTGTGGACAAATTCGGCAAAAACTTATGGTAGTAATTCACCAATCTGAGGAATGACCTCAGTTGCGACACATTTTCAGGCGCTGGAGCCTTAACTACCGCTTCAATTTTGTCAGGGGACTTATGTAACCCCTCTTCATCAATCATGTGGCCACAATACGATATTTGTTTCTTTAAAAATTCGCACTTGGGGCAATTGGCTCGTAGCCCATGTTCTCTTAGTCTAGTGAGCACCTGCTCTAGGTTGGCAAGGTGTTCACTCTCATTTTCACCTGTCACTAGGATGTCGTCCAAGTAACACTGAGTCCCCGGAATCCCTTGCAGGACTTGTTCCATCGCTCTTTGCCATATAGCCGGAGCTGATGCAACTCCGAATACCAGTCGATTATACTGGTAAAGACCTTTGTGAGTGTTTATCGTGAGATATTTCCGAGAGGATTCTTCAACCTCCATCTGCAATTATGCTTGCGCTAGGTCAATTTTTGTAAAACGTTTCCCTCCAGATAGTGAGGCGAAAATATCTTCTATCCTCGGAAGAGGATACTGTACTGTGTGAAGGACTGGGTTCACAGTCACCTTGAAGTCCCCACAGATGCGAACCTTCCTTGGCTCCTCAGACTTATTGTTTAACGTTTTCTTCATGACAGGAACGATGGGTGTCGCCCACTCGCTCCAGTCTACCTTAGTTAACACGCCTGCATTCTCCAGATTCTCCAGCTCTGCCTCGACGGCTGGGCGAATTGCATACACTTGGGAATTGCATTCTCTTCTATTTTTATCGAGGCGGTTACGCTTTTAAGAGTTCCCAGTTCTTGTTGAAATACCTCTTTAGCGTTAGCCAAGATTTTTGACAATCGTCCAGGTGTGACGTCGTCATCCTTTTTACCAGCCACAGTCAGTGCCTGAATGGCGTGCCAGTCTAAACTTATCTTTCTGATCCATTCACGTCCCAATAACGGTGGTCCACCATCTTGCAGTATGTACAGATACAATTTCTGTATTTCCTTGCCGTTGTATTCGACAGGCACCCTTATTTTCCCTCTGGGGTATACTTTCTGCCCCGTATATGTCTTCAAGACAATGGATGTGTCTTTCAAGGGTATGTGCGAGAATAGCCGCTCATAGTCTCGTCGATTCATGATGGTCAGGGCTGATCCTGTATCCAATTCCATTTTGACTTGGGACCCTGCTATCGTGAGGGTGACCCAAATGGTTCGGTGATCCTCTTCTGCGATTACGTTGTGTAGTTTGAGAAAGCTTAGTCTCTTGTTCCCGGATTCACTATCGCTCTTCTGGTCTTCGGAACTACTGTCCGTCATCTTTTGTACTTTCCTGTACTGTTCCTTAGTAGTCTTTTTGTTGTCGTTAGTCTTCTTCCCGGACCTGCAAACTCGTGCAATGTGTCCCATCTTTCCGCATTGCCTGCATGTTTTGTCCTTGGACCAGCAGTCCTTCTGGTCATGGGTTGTTCTGCCGCAGCGATAACATTTTTCAAATCCCCATGTCATTTCATGGGTGCCGTATTCCTGTGGCTTTTGCTGTATTTCCGCAGCTCCCCTTGCTGCTGCTTCGTACGATACTGCCACGCTGAAAGCCTTATCTAACGTCAGCTCTTTCTCTGAGAGTAACCTCTTCTGGGTTCCTTCACTCAGGAGTCCACAGACAAATTTGTCCCGTAGGGTATCTGCCAGTCCTGCTCCGAACTGGCAGTGCTTTGATAGCTTGCGTAGTTCCGTAAGGTAATCAGCATTGCTCTCATCTTTATGCTGATTTCTCTTGTGGAATTTAAATCTTTCTGCTATCAGCAGCGGTGTAGGATTTAGGTGTTCCTGTAGGATATCAACAATTTCATTAAAACTCTTCTCCATCGGTTTGACTGGAGTGATCAGGTTCCGCAATAGGCCGTACGTTCTTGCGCCCATTAAGTTTAGTAGTACCGATGCCTTTTTCTCATCGGCTACTTCATTTGCCTTGCAATATACTTCGACTCTTTCCAGATACGTGGTCCAGTCTTCTATTGCATTATCGAAGGCAGTGATATTGCCAGTCTTCGGCATCTTGGAGATCTAAGATGGCGCCTCCCGCGCTTTGCCTTCTTCCCCGATTGAACAAAATGGCACCTCCCGTGCTTTGCCTTCTTCCCCGCTGGATTAAGATGGCGCCTCCCGCGCTTTCTGCCTTTCCGCTGCTGCCAGCGCTGTTGCTGGCGTTTTTATGCCTTGATGGCGACGCCCTATGGTCTTCGCGCACTTCCCCCCGCGCTGCTGCCAACGCCGCTCTCCGCGGTCCCTGTGGCAAACTGCAGCTCCTCGCGGCTTTCTGCGCTTCTAATTTCTTTTATTTTAATTACTGTTCCCGTCGTCAGAGCAGGCCCTATGGGACACTTTCCTCCCTCTTCTCGGGTCTGTACGCTGCCCGGCTTCGTAGCACTGGCCGCGCCCTGTGTGCTCTACCCTCTCTCTCTCTCTCCTCTTCCCGACAACGCTGCTCGGCCCTGTTGAAAAGCCACCCGATCGAGCTCTAGCCCGCCGCAGCCCAGGAAGGATCAGTGTACTACCTGCCACCAGCCCGATTAGCTGGAACATCATAGACTGGATAACCAAGCCCAGCTCTCGACAGCCTCTCCTGCAAATCTTCGAATTTGATGAATCAGAGGGCGGTTGTCCACGGTCGACGCCCGTTTCTTCTGTTTGTTTGTTTTTTTCTTTTTGGATTTCTTCCTTCTGGCCTCGGCCTCGAACAACTTCGCTTCAGGGATGGATCCCCGTGAGGTGGTGCAGAACTGTAGGTAAGTTCGGAACTGTTCGTCGCCAATGTAACGTCCGTGTGTAATTGAGACACGGACTGCAGAAGTTGGTTATAACAGGTGTTTACTGAATGGAGACAAAACTGGAACTACTATACAAAGTTACTACACAGGCTTATCTACAGGGGTGGTCACTACTGGTACTGCAGTATACAGGGGCTGCAGAATATAGTTCCTTCTTCAAGGTACATACACGACAGAACCGACAGAGTGGGTCAACGCATTAGCAGTGGTTGAGAAACCACGTACAGGCAATCTCAGAGTCTGTCTCAACCCCAGAGATTTGAACAAGGCTATCAAACGCCCTCACTACCCTCTATCAACGCTAGATGACATCACACCCAAGCTAGTGGGAGCACGTTACTTCAGTGTAATGGACGCACGATCAGGATACTGGAATATCAAGCTCACGGAAGAGTCATCTAAGCTAACAACGTTCAACACACCATTTGGACGCTACCGATTTCTGCGTTTACCATTTGGTCTTATCTCAGCTCAGGATGAATTCCAGCGGAAGATCGACGAAACCTATGAAGGCCTCGACGGAGTAGTCACAATCGTAGATGACATCCTCATCTATGGCAGGAATAGAGAGGAACATGACAGGAACCTCCGTGCGATGCTACAAAGATCACGGGAGAAAGGTATCCGGCTCAACCCCAAGAAAAGCATAATCGGATCCACCAAGATCAGTTATTTCGGGCATCGCCTCTCAACTGATGGCATTAAGCCGGATCCAGAGAAAATCTCCGCCATCAAGAAGATGGAGCCGCCGAAGAACCGCGCAGAGCTAGAGACAGTACTAGGCATGGTTAACTACTTAGCCAAGTTTGCCCCGAGCCTCTCTGAAATCAACGCATCCATGCGTCAGTTGCTCAAACAATCCAATGAGTTCCTGTGGGACAAACAACATGACACAGCATTTCAGAAAATGAAAGACCTAATCACCAGAGAACCAGGACCAGTTCTTGCCTACTTCGACCCCAACAAAGAGCTCAGACTACAAGTGGACGCGTCAAAGTACGGACTAGGCGCAGTATTACTGCAAGAAGGAAAGCCCATCGGCTACGCTTCCAGATCTCTCTCAGACATTGAACTCAACTATGCTCAAATCGAGAAAGAGCTATATGCAATTCTGTTTGGATGCAAGCGTTTCCACCAGTACGTCTATGGCCGACAAGTCATTGTAGAATCCGACCACAAGCCCCTCGAGTCAATCATGAGGGAAACCACTAGCTGTAGCCCCACCAAGGCTACAGAGAATGGTCCTTCAGCTACAGAAGTATGACTTCACAATCATTCACCGTCCAGGCAAATACATTCCTGTCGCAGACACGCTCTCCAGAACGTCTCTTAGCTACCAGGACAGCAGCCTCAGTGAAGGCATGGATGTGCAGGTGCACATGGTATACAACAGCTTACCTGTGAGTGACTCAAAACTGAAGGAGATCCGAGCAGGAACAGAGAAAGATGCACAACTCACACTGCTGAGCAAAGTCATACATGAAGGATGGCCTGAGGAAAGGAGGAAATGCCCTCAGAGCATATCTGAATTCTGGAGCCACAGAGACAAAATGTCACAAATCAACGGAATCGTCTTCAAAGGGGAGAAAATCATCATTCCTACCAGTCTCAGAGAAGAGATGTTGACAAAAATTCATGCTGGACATATGGGCATGGAAAAATGCAAACAAAGAGCACGTGACATTATGTTTTGGCCCGGAATGTGCAAACACATTGAGGACATTGTCGGAAAATGTTCCATTTGTCTAGAACGCCACCCATCAAATGTCAAAGAGCCCATGATACCTCACCGTATCCCAGACAGGCCCTGGCAGGTCGTCAGCCGCAAGCAAGTGCATGCAAAATGTGTACAGAGACAGCAACACCAAAAGAGATACTGTGACAGGTCAGCTAGACTACTGCCGCCGCTGCACAATGGAGAATCCATCAGAATCCAGGAGCATGACTACTGGAAGCCAGCAGTCGTCATCCAGCCAGCTGACACTGAGCGATCGTATGACGTCCGCACCCCAGAAAGACAGGTGTACCGCCGCAATCGCAGGCACCTCCTGAACACCAACGAACAACACCGTCATTCCGACGAGAGGTCAAGCCTAGAGTTATCCTTGACTTGTGAACTGCCAAAAGGTGTAGGCGGATCGCTGCCCTAAAAAAAACTGTACATCGTTATTGAAACGTTGAGATGTTTTCAGTGCTAGTTAAGTGTTGAGTTTACTTATATGTTGATGCTACTGAGAACATTATGTAGAAGAAAGGTTCAAAAGTAATGCATAACATTTTTCTTTTAAAAGAAAGGGGATGTAACATTTGCATATTGATTTATCATTGGCCCGCAGGCATCTGTAAGGAATACCTATTATATTCACATGTGATCACATGCTGAGTTGTCATTGGCCTGCAGGCATCTGTAAGGACTGCTATTGTTTAGAAGACCCAGGGGTCCTGACTCCATCTTGTGCACACGGTGCTGTATTGATTGAGAAAGCTTACAGACCTGATGCTTCATTAAAAGAGTTTAAACTGTAATACTCCGTTGTCCTGCAATTTATTATTTTTGTACAAAGTGTGCAAAACTAGACAGATAAGACAGTAAAAGAGCTACTTGGACTTAATAAGTTAGACTGGAAAGGGCTTTAATCTTACAATCACTTTGTTACTTCACATCTTCATCTCACAACCTTTAATTTCTCCGCTCTTTATTCAATTTTCTCTCCTGTACCTCTTCTCTAACACTACTTGAGGTGTGAGAACTGCTGCTACTATTGGAAGTTACCAGTGATAAAACATGGTTCTGCAGCCCCGCCACCATGAGGGAAGAATTGCACTGATCACTATGGTTAGTGATATTGTAAATGCATTTAGAAAGAAAAAAATTTCACAGTACATAGTGACCAGAATTCTGCCCCTATATCATTCAGGACATGTACTGACGGCCTTTTATCACTATATTTTCTTTTCTTCAATGACATCACAAAATGTACATAAGTATATGATATAAATATTCACAACCTAACTCATCTTCTTAGATACCCAAACCTACCCGTTGCATCTGCTTCTTCTATTTCTGATTTTATTCTATATTTATGTAACATTTCTGACAGTTTGCCTTTCCTTCTCATGGAAATTTTTTAATGTTCACTGTATCCCTAAGAACGATAGTTCTTCAAACCACCAACCAATTGCCCTTAGATTGGTCCTTTCTAAAGTTATGTAGACTAGTGTTAACTTTCAGATGACCACTAATCACCAGTATCTGCCGTCATCGCACCCTCCTCAAAAAACCAACCCTTGACCCCTCCGTCCTTACAAACTACTGCTCCATCTCCAACCTCCCTTTCCTCTCCAAAGTCCTTGAACGTGTTGTCGCATCCCAAAACCGTGCCCATCTTTCCCGCAACTCCATGTTTGAATCCCCCCCAATCAGGTTTCCGCCCTGCCACAGTACCAAACGGCTCTCATCAAAGTCACAAATGACATCCTTTGTGACGGTGACAAAGGTAAACTATCCCTCCTTGTCCTTCTTGACTTGTCTGCAGCCTTTGACAAGGTTGACCACTCCATCCTTCTCCAATGCCTCTCCACTGTCATACAGCTGGGTGGGACTGCACTCACCTGGTTCCATTCTTATCTATCTAGTCGTAGCCAGAGAATCACCTGCAACGGTTTCTCTTCCCGCTCCCGCATCGTTACCCCTGGTGTCCCCCAAGGATCTATCCTTGGCCCCCTCCTATTTCTCATCTACATGCTGCCCCTTGGTGATATCATTCGAAAACACAGCGTCAGTTTCCACATGTACACTGATGACACCCAGCTCTACCTCACCACCACTTCTCGCCACCCCTCCACAGTCTCTAAAGTGTCAGACTGCTTGTCTGACATCTAGTTCTGGATGAGCAAAAATTTTCTTCAATTAAATATTGGGAAGACCGAAGCCATTGTTTTTGGTCCCTGCCACAAACTCCATTCCCTAGCCACTGACTCCATCCCTCTCTCTAACATCCGTCTGAGGTTGAACCATACGGTTCGCAACCTGGGTGTCATATTTGACCCTGAAATGAGCTTCCGACCACATATCCGCAGTGTAACTAAGACCACCTACTTCCACCTCCGTAACATCGCACGTGTCTGCCCTTGCCTCAGCTCATCTGTTGCTGAAACCCTCATCTTTGTTACCTCTAGACTTGACTATTCCAGTGCACTCCTGGCTGGCCTACCACGTTCTACCCTACGTAAACTTGAGGCCATCCAAAACTCGGCTGCCCGTGTCCTAACTTGCACCAAGTCCCGTTCACCCATCACCCCTGTGCTCGCTGACCTACATTGGTTCCCGGTTAAGCAACGCCTCGATTTCAAAATTCTCATCCTTGTTTTCAAATCCCTCCATGGCCTCACCCCTCCCTATCACTGTAATCTCCTCCAGCCTCACAATCCCCCGAGATATCTGCGCTCCTCTAATTCTGCCCTCTTGAGCATTCCTGATTATAATCACTCAACCATTGGTGGCCGTGCCTTCTGTTGCCTAGGCCCTAAGCTCTGGAATTCCCTACCTAAACCTCTCCACCTCTCTATCTCTCTTTCCTCCTTTAAGGCGCTCCTTAAAACCTACCTCTTTGACCAAGCATTTGGTCATCTGCCCTAATTTCTCCTTATGTGGCTCGGTGTCAAATTTTTGTCTTATTTTTGTCTCTTGTGAAGCGCCTTGGGACGTTAAAGGCGCTATATAAATACGGGCCACATTGTCCGTATGCCCGATACGAGACTCCCAAAACAAGCGCACTGCTCCGACACAGCAAGAGAGCCCCAGGTGGGCAGAGGAAACGCTTCAAGGACACCCTCAAAGCCTCCTTGAAAAAGTGCAACATCCCCACCGACACCTGGGAATCCCTGGCCCAAGACCGCACAAAGTGGAGAAGCATCCAGGAAGCCGCTGAACACCTCGAGTCTCTTCGCCGGGAGCAAGCGGAAGCCAAGCGCAAACAGCAGAAAGAGCGCACATCAACCCAAGCACCCCACCCACCCACCCCTTCAACCACCGTCTGCCCCACCTGTGACAAAGACTGCAGGTCCCGCATTGGACTCATCAGTCACCTGAGAACTCATTTTTAGTGTGGAAGCAAGTCATCCTCGGTTCCAAGGGACTGCCTAAGAAGAAGATATAAATACAAGTTGTTGTTGTATGGTTTTCAGCAAGTCTGTTTAACGATAATATTATTGCCTATATTACTTAACCTCTAAGTTTTCTCATTGAACAGTTTGGTTAATCATCTTTCATTTCCTTGGAAATCTTCAAATCCTTTGACAGAATCTGGCACTGTGCACTTAACAATTTATCAGTAAAAGGTCCATTACTAAAGCTATTAATTATTACTTATTACTTTTCCACTACCTCATGGGCTCCTCGGGAGTTAGTTTTTTCTCTTCTTATCAATTTCCTTCTTCATATCAATTACATTTTATTACATCGAGTCTACAGCACAAAAACAGGCAGTTCGGCCCAACTAGTCTGTCGGCGTTTGTGCTCCACACAAGCCTCCTCCCACCCCTCTTCACCTAATCCTATCAGCATACCCTTCTATTCCTTTCTCCCTCATGTGCTTATCTAGCTTTCCCTTAAATGTATCTATGCTATTTGCCTCAACTACTCCTCGTCTATTCTCTCCAACCCTAATACCTTCTTTAAAACAGTCCCATTTTCTGGGTACTGAAGTGGTAATTGTCTGACTTCAACTTCTGGCTAATGTAAACATTCAGAAAATATTGCCCAGCACTCACCCAAATTTCCTATATGTCCTGCCAGCGGGCAAGACGCTACACTGGAAGTGAAAAGCTAGAAAATTACATCTTACAAGTCAGCCACTCGGGATAGCCGACAAGAATACTTCGCTGCTTTCTACCTTTTTGCTGATAACTTGAATCTACCTTCATCAATTCCTTCAGGTGGTTCATTCTCAGTGTACACAATCTCCAGGTTTCTTGCAGTTAATAAGGAAATGTGAATAATTTTGAACTAACTAGGGTTAAAATGGAAAACCTTTCCTCAAAAGACCAGTAGCTGAGCATAGAGTCAGGATACCTGCAAGAAGTCAGACCAGGTTGTTTGATCTGATAAATAGTTATATAAGGGAAAGGTAATGCATTTACTGTAGCAATGAGCAGTTCCTGGGTATGCTAGACCTGGGTGAGGTGTGTTTCAAATGATGTAATATTCAAGATGCTTCATTGTACCTTTGAAAATGGCTTGATTGACAGCTTTTGGTGCTGTGGTAAATACAAGACAGTTGGTCAGTTCTGTAGTTCACACACTTCAGCTGGTTACCTCCACGTCACAATGGTGAGATGAAACTCCACAGTACCTAGTATTCATGCTTATATCTATCCAAATCTCAATTAAATCATTCTCTAAAAAAGGACTCTAAAAATTCTGAAATGTTTTGTTATGTGGGTCTCAGGAAATAGTTTAAAATATCAGAGATAAAGTATGGTACTGTAATCGCTCAACCATTGGTGGCCGTGCCTTCTGTTGCCTAGGCCCTAAGCTCTGGAATTCCCCACCTAAAACTCTCCACTTCGCTACCTCTCTTTCCTCCTTTAAGACGCTCCTTAAAACCTACCTCTTTGACCAAGCTTTTGGTCATCAGCCCTAATTTCCCCTTATGTGCCTTGGTATCAATTTTTTTTGTCTTTTAACACTCCTGTGAAGCGCCTTGGGACGGTTTACTACGTTAAAGGCGTTATATAAATACAAGTTGTTGTCGTGGTATTGATATTTTGGCCTAGAAATTCAGTTGCGTTCGCCAGCCGTTAGCGCCATAAGAGGAGTAGATCTCGAGCGCTAGGCACTTAGCGGCCGGGCGCAGAACGATCTGCGCCTACGCCCAACTTCAGTAGACATTTAGCGCCGGCGCAAAGTGTTTGCGCGCGCTCAGCTGCGCGCGCAACTTATGACGTCATTTCGTCGTGCAACGCCGTTTGTGCGCCCCAAACCGGAACTTCAGTGGCGCCCGCCCAATGTGGGCGTGGCGCTGTTAAGAACTGTGAAGTGGAACGCAGCAGAGGCCCTGCGGGCCTCGGGGAGCGCTAATTAAAGGGCACTTAGACTGAACTTTAAAGGCCAGCCATTTTGCTGCAATGGCTTTAGTGCAACGGATTTCTGGACAGAGACCAAGGAAGAGACCTTACTGATTTGGGCCAACATAGGAGAGGTATTTTTGGCTTCTGGCCAGAGCTTGGAAATTTGACTCATTGTGATTTCACTGTTTGCAAGTATATTATGGGGGCTGCATGGGGTTCCAACCCTCAGTTCCAGCAATATGTGCGAAGGGCTCGCAGACG
This sequence comes from Somniosus microcephalus, assembly GCF_052327205.1. Lineage (NCBI taxonomy): Eukaryota > Metazoa > Chordata > Chondrichthyes > Squaliformes > Somniosidae > Somniosus > Somniosus microcephalus. The sequence continues at coordinate 136,368,306 of NC_140996.1, read as the reverse complement.
CTGCGTGAGAGGGGCTCGCAGACGCTGTGTGAGAGGGGCAGCCATGCCTAGACGCAGAGGGGCCATCAGGCGTCGGCAACGTAGGCCTTACCCACTCAAGGAATACCGCCAGGTGTCCTATCTCACCATGACTGCCGCGCAGTGTGTTAAGAGGCTGCGCTTCAGAAGGGAGGTGGTTGCAGAGATCTGCCAGCTGCTTCACAGAGATCTGCGTCCACAGCTGATGAGCAGAACGTCTCTGTCGGTGGAAGTGAAGGTCACGGTGGCTCTGAACTTTTATGCAAGCGGCTCCTTCCAAGCCGCTGCTGGGGACATAGCGAACATATCCCAGTTCGCCGTGCATCGCTGCATCCGGCAGGTCACCGATGCCCTTTTCACAAGGAGACACCAATTCATCTCCTTCCCCATGACCCTAGAGAGGCAGGAGCAGCGTGCAGTCGGATTTGCGAGAACAGCGGGCTTCCCCATGGTGCAGGGCGCCATTGACTGCACACATGTGGCTTTGCGGGCACCTATCGACAATGCCGAGGTTTACCGCAACCGGAAGGGCTACCATTCCCTCAATGTACAGCTGGTGTGTGACCACAGACAGCGCATCCTAGCTGTCAATGCCCGCTTTCCAGGCAGCAGCCACGATGCATTTATCCTGCGCCAGACTACTGTGGCTGACATGTTCCAGGCACAGCCTCCCCCAAGAGGATGGCTTATCGGGGACAAAGGCTATCCTTTGTGTACATGGCTCATGACCCCGCTCCGCGCGCCCAGGACCCCTGCTGAGGAGGCATACAACAAAAGCCATCAAGCCACAAGGAACATCATAGAGCAAACGATTGGCATCCTCAAGCAACGGTTCCGCTGCCTGGATCGCTCCGGCGGATCTCTGCAGTATTCGCCGGATAGAGTCTCCCAGTTCGTCGTCGTTTGCTGCATGCTGCACAACCTGGCTATCCGCAGGACTCAGGCACTGCCACCTCACGTTGGACCACCACCTCAGGAGGACGAGCAGGAGGACCATGAGGAGGAGGAGGAGGAGAAGTACCAGCCCAGGAGGGAGCCACAAGGTCCAAGGGCCGTCCGTCGGCGGCTTATTGAACGACACTTCTAGGCCCCCTGTCAGGGAATGGCTTGTGGCAATGAAGGCACATGAATGCAGCCGCTCCGCAAGCCCTCAGCCGGTTAACGCAACAACCACTTGAAACATCACACATGGACAAGCTGAATAAAGAAAAAGCTTTATTGAACAAACTCAGGGCCCTTCCCACATGAAACCCCAAAAAACAGTCAAAAACATATCTCACTCCCACAACCTGGGGAGGAATAACAAAACTTGTCCATCCAAATGGCCTTCATCCTCGGCCTTACCAAAAGAACCCCCCCCATAGACAGCACAAGCACCCCCATATAAAAAAACATTTGCCAACACACTCTACTTTGTGTGCCGAGAGGGCGAGTCCTTGTCCAGCCTTTTCCGGCTCCTGGACGACCTGCTGCTCCGCCTCAACCTGGGCCCTGTGGGTGTTGCAAGGCTGGGGGAAGGCTCCTGAGGGGCACATTGCGTGACGGCAGATGCCCTTGGGGGTCGGCCTAGACGAACTCTGGCCCTCGAGGGGCCGGCTGCTGACTGCTGCAGCTGTGGCTGGGCAGCATCAGTCTCTCCAGCAGCTCGTCGCAGCTTTGCTGGGGGAGTGGCAGTGGCGGCTGCAGCAATGGGGGCAAGCTCGCTGATGGCAGGCGCTCGCTGGTCGCCAGAGACACTGGCACTCGGCCGAGCTGGCACTGCAGCAAGCGCAGCAATCTGGTGAAGGCCAGACCGCTGTGCTGCAGCAGCGCGGCGGGTGCCCTGGCGATGCATGCGTGACACAGCGAGTGTGGCAGCAGTGAGTGCCCGTACTGCCCTGGTCTGTGCCCGCATCAGACCAGCCAGTGACTGCACGGCACCACTGATCAACTGTCCACTCGCTGCCTGTGCTGCCCTGAAGTCGTCCCGACTCGCGTCCTGTGCTGCCCTGAATTCGGCCCGACTCGCGTCCTGTGATGCCCCGAATTCGGCCCGACTCGCGTCCTGTGATGCCCCGAATTGTTTGAGACCCCTGGCCTGTGCTGCCGCGAGTTGTTCGAAACCCCTGGCCTGTGAGGTCCCGAAATCGGACACACTATGAGCCAGAGACTCAATGGCCTCAGGCAACCGTGCCACAACCCCCATGAACTCGGTGTGCCGACGATCCGAGTCCGCGGACATTTGATCAAGGAGGCGCACCTCCTGGGCGAGGACCGTCTCCGGACTGGAGGCTGGACTCTCCCTCTGGGGAGAAGGCCGCCGAGCTGGCCGACCCTTCCCGCGTGGCTGCACGCCACTGGGCCCAGCAACTACATTCCCCTGCAACACTTCCCCCCTCTGGGGAGAAGGCCGCCGAGCTGCCCGACCCTTCCCGCGTGGCTGGACGCCACTGGGCACAGGAGCTACACTCCCCTGCAACACTTCCCCCCTCTGGGGAGAAGGCAGCCGAGCTGGCCGACCCTTCCCGCTTGGCTGGACGCCACTGGGCACAGGAGCTACACTCCCCTGCAACACTTCCCCCTGGCTTTCCTCCAGGGAACACGTGTCCCCTCCATTGCCATCCCCTGGCGCGGATGAGGGTTCCCCCGATGTGCCGCCTTCCTCTTGCTCCTCCTCGTCCTCCTCTTCCGAGGGACTGACACTCGCAGCTTCAGGGACCTCCTCCTCACCAGCTGAAAGCAGGAAGGCACAAGAGTAGCTTTAGAGTGAGGACAGGGCGTCAGCGAGGGAGGCATGAGTGGTGGCATTATGCGCATTGGTCGGACAATGGCAAAGGATGTAGATCTGAAGCGCAAGGGGAACGAGAGAGGTCCAAACGGTCATGTCCTTACCATTGGGGCCCAGCACAGGGTCGGCATCTCCAATTGCAACGGGGCCAATCACCCGGGCACCCATGACTCGACCCACACGCTCCTCCAGGTCACTGAGCTGCTGGAACTGGGCACGGCCTCCCCCGGTGACAGTCCGGCTCTTCAGATTCTGGGCCAGCTTGGCCTGCAAGAGAAAGGACGGCCTCTAAGTACAGTGTGGTGCCCTGTTGTGTGCACTGCCTCCCATGGTCGAATAGCTTGGCCAGTGTGGTGCCCTGTTGCTGTATGCACTGCCTCCCATGGTCGAATAGCTTGGCCAGTGTGTAAAGTGCAGAAAGTGCAATTGATGTTCATGCCAGTGCCATAGCTGCTGGATGAGGGCTGGCCATTAGGGCTTTGAGGTCCCTTTGCCCATAATGTGAGGTGCACATGCAAGGATGAGGAGGACACTGGAAAGGGTACTCACCCTGACAATCCGAGTGAGGTCGTTAAACTTTTTCCGGCATTGGACACCAGTCCTGGGGACATCGCTGTTGGCTGTGACCCTCTGGGCGATTTCCCTCCAGGCTCTCCTGTACACCCTCTTGGGAGGCTTCTTGCCACTGTCCGGGAACAAGATATGGCTTCTCTTCTCCAAAGCCCTAACCAGCACCTTTAAATCATGGGCAGAGAAGCGCTGTGCTCGCTCACGGGCCCTCTGCATCCTTCCTGGCGCTATTTCTCTCCAGCAGCAGTGTTTAGGCCTAGCTGGAGGGCTGCAGTATCCAGGGCGTGGCAGCAGACCAAGTCGACCCTTCCCCCTTTAAGAGCTGGCCGGCGCCAGGGTGTCTGCTGTCAATCAAAACATGACCGCACCTGCGCTGCGCCCGGCCGTATCAGTCTGCACCGCCGGCTTAGCGCCTAAAGATAGCCGTGCAACGCCAGTTTTAGCGCTCGAGCGAACTCCTTGGCCAAAGCTACTGAATTTCGGCGAAGTGGACTCCACTTTCCGGCGGGCGCAAACTTTAGCGGCCGCCCGACTTTACCGCCCCAAAAGTGGCTATACTGAATTTCTAGGCCTTTATCTATTGATTTATTTTTGATTCTGTATAATTTGATGCTAACAATAGATACAGATTAGTAGTTTTAACCTAAGCTGTCTGCCTGTATGAATTTTTGCACCTGTCAGAAAGATCAGGAGTGGACAATTAATTCCATTTCCAGCTTAAGCGAAGGGGAGAGGGGAGTTAACAGGTTGATTGTTAGTCTTGAAGCATGCTACATTCCTTTCACTACATACATAAGATTATGCTTCGGTTTCTCAATAACATTTAATAATTAGCATTCTTTTAATTAAGGGAAACTATATATACTACAAGCAGCCAGATGAACCAATGTACATGCTAATATAGAAGTCTAGCAAAAGCAGACAAACAACTTCAAAAAAGCTGACGGATTCCCCAGCAGGCCGACAACTCATGAATAGCCTTGACTATAAGCCATATGATAACAAATAGTTACATTAGTTTTTGTAACATAAGAGGTAGCTATACCCAACCTTCCTTCCTTCATATTGGAGGAAAAAATGTTAATGAAAGGCTGATGGGGGAAATGCAAACATTGAAGCACAACCTTGATACAGTAGTACATTTCTAGGGGGTCCAAGGCATTGCTTCCCTGGAACATTTTGCATTTTTTCCTTAAAAATAGATTAATTTTAAGCACTTTTATACATCACAATTCATAGATATTTAACTTAAAAGTAATGTAAAACAAAATGAAATTTGGATTTTCAACAGACAAACAAAGCCAATACTTCTTGAAAAGTTACCTCAACAGTTACTGTCCTACATCCAACTCCCACCCCAGTTCAGAGGCACTTTACTCCCTCTTCAGCTGTGGCTCAGTGGGTAGCACTCTTACTTCGGAGTCAGAAGGTCGTGGGTTCAAAACCCATTCCAGAGACTTGAGTGCATAAAGCTAGACTGACGCTCCAGTGCAGTGCTGAGGGAATGCTGCACTGTAGGTAGGTGCCGTCTTTTGGATGGGACGTTAAACCGAGGCCCTCTCAGGTGGATGTAAAAGATCCCATGGCACTATTTCGAAGAAGGGCAGGGGAGATATCCCCGGTGTCCTGGCTAATATTTATCCCTCAATCAACTTCACTAAAACAGATTATCTGGGCATTTTCACATTGCAGTTTGTGGGACCTTGTTGTGCGCAAATTGGCTGCCGTGTTTCCCACAGTACAACAGTGACTCCACTTCAAAAAGTACTTCATTGGCTGTAAAGCGCTTTGAGACATCCGGTGGTCGTGAAAGGCGCTATATAAATGCAAGTCTTTCTTTCACAACATAGTTCAATGAGACAGTACCCCATCCAATGCCCCACTCTTTCTGGGAGTCACTTTCTTCTCTTCAAACCCTCCCAATTGACACTGGCACTTCTTCCCCTTTCAATTTTCCTTCTCCGTCCACCCTCCATTCAAGCTGGAACCCTCTTTCCTCCCTCAGGTCAAACTGGCATCCTTTCCTCTCTCCAAATTCCTCAGTTCAAGACAGCACCAATCCCTTCCCCAAACTTATGCTGGCACGCTTTTGTTTTCATTTCAGTAAATGCTAGCACTCTCTTCCCACTCTCTCTCAGTTAATGCTGGCTATCCCCTTCTTCTGGAACCCCAAAATACCACTTCTAGCTTCCCCCTCCTTCCCAAAGCACTGCTCCCAGATTCTGCCCCTCCTTCCCCTTCATTGCAATCGATTTTTGCTTTTCCTCTCCCCTTCCATGCCATCACTTCCCTATCTCTCTTACCTTCGTTGCCATTTATTTTGATATTCCCTCGCCTCGCCATTCTTCCTTCCCTCTCTCCTTTCTTGACATACACTTCCACTTCCCTCTCTTGTTTGTCATCCAGTTTCCCCTTCTCTCTCCCTTTTATTTCATCCATTTTCCCCCTTTCCTCTACTCTCAGTGTCTCTCCTACCTGTTGTACTGCTGCTAATGCAAGTGATTCTGGTCACTGCATACTGTAGTAGAGGAACTGCTGTCCTTGCGAGAATAGCACTATACTAAGCTGCAGCACAAATCACTTCCAGTAGCAGACATACTCAGGTTCGAGCACCAATGAGAAGAAAGCCCTGGTCTGTGCTGATTTTTGACAGCAAATGCTACCACATAGACTGCTAGTTGGCATGTATGAAGCAATAGGGAAAGATACTGCAAAGTCTGATACCATCTGACCTTCTCTTCCTGCACCATATATAAACACTCCCATACAATTACCCCATTATTTTCAAGTGCCAGAAAGAACCATAACCATGGTGAACAACCAACCCACAAAAATCCCTACACCTTACAGAAACTAAAGAGTGAGAATTATTTCAAGAATGAAGTGACGATCATAAATCAGTTATCAACGTAGTGTGGCGGAGCCACTGGGGGACTCTGATATAATGTACATAATTATCTTTAACAAATTATTAGCTACAGAATGAATCTGTATCTTTGTTCATATCATTGCATGTACATAGCACGGTCCCTTTAAGAATGAGACCAAACGCGATGACGTCATCACGTTGATCACGTGATCCTCTAGTGGCGGGAAAACGTGATGACGTCATGACGTCAGGCTGGGGAGCCGCCCTTGCCAGTCCTCGTGGAGCCAGCAAAGAGTACAGTCCTGTAATGTAGTTCTCCTGTGTTTTCGTTTTAAACTCTGTTGATTAGTATTAAACATCGTTTGTTTGATAGACTGACTCGACCTCAGTCCTTTAGTTAGGAATCTAGCCATTCCTACAGTGGTGACCCCGAATTTTCGTGAACAATTTTCGTGGAAGAAGCGAAGCGCGACAAAACATGGATGCGAACTCCGTGGCTTTGAAGCTCCCACAGTTTTGGGAACAACAGGAGGCCTCCTGGTTCGTCCAAGCAGAAGCACAATTCGATCTCCGAAACATCGTTGCGGATCAGACCCGTTACCTTTACGTGGTCTCCGTACTCGACAGCTCTACGGCCTCACGGATCATCAGCCTGCTCGAAAACCCCCCGGTTGACAGCAAGTATAATACTCTCAAAGCGCGGTTAATACAGGTGTTCGGGCTCATGAAGGCAGAGCGGGCCCGCTGGCTACTCGCTTTGCCCGGGCTTGGCGATTCCAAGCCATCTGAGTTAATGAGCCAGATGCTCACGCTCCTTGGCTCAGAACCACAATGTTTCCTCTTTCGGGATTTATTCCTGAGTCAACTACCCGAGCAGGTTCAGGCTGCCCTTGCCAGATCGGAAGCCACAGATTGCGCAGCACTTGCTGCAGAAGCAAATACGATTTATGCGGTCACGCAGCAATCCTGCACCGCCACGAGGCACCCCTCCCCCACGAACGCCGCCCTGACGCCTCCATCCCCCGGCTTGTGTTTTTACCACGCTCGTTTCGGTGCGAAAGCCAGAGGCTGCCGCCTTCCCTGCAGTTTCGCGCCTAAAAGAAAACCGACATCAACATCAGCAGCAACTCCAGAAAAGCAGGACTGAGTTTGAGGGACGTTCCGCGGCTGCGATGGCGATTGGGAATTCCGGGATGCTCCTCTACATTACAGATTCCCTCTCAGGCCGGCGCTTTTTATGTGACACCGGGGCGCAGTGTAGCATCCTTCCTGCCTCAGCACTCGATATTCAGTTTGGGATGCACGGCCCCTCCCTCGTGGCAGCTAATGGCGGGGCCATTTGTTCCTTTGGCAAACGGCGGGTCCAGGTGTGCTTCGGCAGGCAACGGTTTCAGTGGGAATTTATTACAGCCAAGGTTTCGCAAGCCATCCTCGGCGTGGATTTCTTATGCGCCAACAGCTTCTTGGTGGATGTAAGAAATCGTCGATTGGTCAACGCGGCCACCTTCCACTCCATCCCTTGCTTCCGCAGTTCCGCAACGTCGCACACTGTCTCCTGCGCGTTGCCCTTGCTGGACGAGTTCACTCGCCTATTAGGTGAATTCCCGGAGCTGACCAAGCCCACTTTCTCCTCCTCGGCCACTAAGCATGGTGTCGAACACCACATTACTACGACTGGCTCTCCAGTTTACGCACGAGCTCGGCGCCTGGAACTCGGCAAGCTCGTGGCTGCGAAGGCAGAGTTTGCCACGATGGAACGGCTGGGGATTATTCGCCGGTCGAATAGTCCCTGGTCCTCGCCTCTCCACATCGTCCGAAGCCTGGTGGTGGATGGCGGCCATGCGGGGACTACCGACGCCTTAATGACGCCACTACTCCCGACTGGTACCCGATCCCGCATATACAGGATTTCTCCGCCCATTTGGCAGGAAACTCAATCTTCTCCTAGGTCGACCTCGTCCGTGGCTACCACCAAGTTCCCGTACACCTGCAGGACGTCCAGAAAACTGCTGTCATCACTCCCTTTGGACTGTTCGAGTTTCTACGGATGCCATTTGGGCTCAAGAACGCCGCACAGGCTTTTCAACGACTAATGGATCTTCCCTTTTTATTTGTCTACCTTGACGACATCCTGATAGCCAGCTCTACCAAAGAGGAACACGTCTGCCATCTCCGCACCCTCTTTCGGCGCCTCAGCCAACATGGCCTCATAATCAGCCTGGCCAAGTGTCAGTTCGGCCTACAACAGATTGACTTCTTGGGCCACCGCATTACTTCGGAGGGCGCAATTCCGCTGCAGTCAAAGGTCGAAGCAATTACGGCATTCCCAAGGCCGCAGTCCACCAAGGCTCTTCAAGAATTCCCGGGCATGGTGAATTTCTACAACCGCTTTGTGCCCAAGGCAGCACGACTCATGCAGCCCCTCTATGAGGCCCTCAAAGGCAAGGCTGGAAAGGATACAATAGCCTGGACAATCGAAATGGACAACGCTTTCGACAACACAAAAACCGCTCTAGCCAATGCAACTATGTTGGCGCACCCTCTGCCAGGTGCCACCATCGCCCTTACCACCGACGCTTCCGACTATGCCATAGGTGCTGTGCAGGAACAGTGGGTCAACGGGACGTGGCAACCACTGGCATTTTTCAGCCGCCAACTCCGGCGCAACGAACGCAAATACAGCACTTTCGACCGGGAGTTGCTGGCGCTGTTCCTGGCTATCCGCCATTTCCATTTTTTGTTAGAAGGATGTCCCTTCACTGCGTTTGTAGATCACAAACCACTGACCTTCGCCATGGCCAAGGCCGCCGAACGGTGGTCGGCTCGACAGCAGCGACAGCTAACTTTCATTTCAGAATTCACGACAGACGTCCAACACGTAGCTGGCAAGGACAACTTGGTAGCTGATTGCCTTTCTCACGCGACCGTACGGGCGGTCCAGCTCGGCATCGATTATGCCCTCATGGCTACCGATCAGGCATCTGACCCTAAAACACAGGCGTATCGCACCGACACCTCTAGCCTCCAACCGACCGATGTGCAATTCCACGCTGCTGGCACCTCGTTACTCTGCGATGTCTCCATGGGAGATCCCTGCCCGATCATTCCAGTCGCCTGGCGCCACAAAGTTTTCGACGCCATACATGGGCTTTCGCATCCTGGCGTGAAGGCATCTCAAAAATTAATGTCGGCTAAGTTTGTCTGGAGAGGAATGCGTAAGGATATCCGCGACTGGGCTAACACCTGTGTCGTCTGTCAAATGTCTAAGGTGCAACGTCACGTTAAGGCCCCATTGGCCACGTTCGCAGTACCAGAACATCGATTCGACCATGTCAACGTGGACCTCGTCGGGCCGCTGCCACCGTCGCAGGGGTTCACACACATCCTCACCATGGTCGATCGTACTACTAGATGGCCAGAGGCACTTTCTCTGGCGTCTACTACGTCCGCTGATGTCGCCAGAGCATTCCTCTCCTCGTGGGTCGCACGTTTCAGCGTTCCGGCGGACATTTCTTCAGACCGCGGTCCACAGTTCTCTTCCGAGCTCTGGAACGCTGTGGCCCAGGGTCTCGGCACCAAGCTCCACCGCACCATGGCCTATCACCCGCAAGCAAACGGTTTGTGCGAACGTTTCCACAGATCATTAAAGGCATCGCTGAGGGCCAGCCTCCAAGGTGCCGGATGGGTGGATAAGCTTCCGTGGGTCATGTTGGGTCTCCGCACGGCACCCAAAGAGGACCTGCAATCGTCTGCCGCGGAGCTCGTGTACGGCCAGCCACTCCGCGTACCGGGAGATTTCCTGCCGCTTCCAACTGAGCCGTGGTCCGCAGCCGAACAACTCAGCAGCCACCGGGAAACAGCCAGGGCTTTTGCGCCTATCCCAACTTCGCATCACGGCCTTCCATCTTCACACATACCAGCGGAGCTAAAGAATGCTGAATTTGTATTAATTCGTCATAATGCCCATAGGGATCCGCTCAAGGCCCCTTACACAGGCCCTTTTCACGTACTGGAGACAGGCGACAAGAGTTTCTCTGTAGACATCGGTGGTAAACCCGACTACATATCCATTGACTGTCTCAAACCGGCACACCTGGACATCGACCGGCCAGTAGAGACTGCGCAGCCACCACGACGTGGTCGACCTCCCGCTGCATCCACGCCAGACCGAAGGCTTCCATCCGGCAGCCCGCCCGCTGTTCAACAACGTCCACTCCAAGAATACAGGAGTCGCTCTGACAGGCTTGTCAGACCCCCTAGTCGATTGACTTTTACTGTTAAAGACAATTCTGGGGGGGCGCATGTGGTGGAGCCACCAGGGGGACTCTGATCTAATGTACATAATTATCTTTAACAAATTATTAGCTACAGAATGAATCTGTATCTTTGTTCATATCATTGCATGTAGATAGCGTGGTTCCTTTAAGAATGAGACCAAACGCGATGACATCATCACGTTGATCACGTGATCCTCCAGCAGCGGGAAAACGTGATGACGTCATGACGTCAGGCTGGGGAGCCGCCCTTGCCAGTCCTCGTGGAGCCAGCAAAGAGTACAGACCTGTAATGTAGTTCCCCTGTGTTTTCATTTTAAACTCTGTTGATTAGTATTAAACATCGTTTGTTTGATAGACTGACTCGACCTCAGTCCTTTAGTTAGGAATCTAGCCATTCCTACAGTAGCATCTTTAGATCGATAGCAGCCAGAGGCTGGAAGGAAAGTAGCTCTAGTTTATAATTTATTCCCTTTTGTTTCAAAATGATTTGTTTTATTTTTCCCCACTCTTGGCATTTTCCACTTGCTATTTCCTAATGAAGAAGGGAGACAAACAGTTTTCTTCCAGGCTTCTGCCAACATTCACTATCTAACTAGCTGTTCAAGGTACATTAGAATGGTGTGGGCTTATTCATTCTTTGACCTATCCTCTTTCCTTCAGGAGGAGTTACCTCTTACTTCTTAGCCCTTCCCTGATAATCTGACTAGGATGGGGAGCTGATGGCTCTATAATGTCTTCTTCTTCTTAGGCAGTCCCTCGGAACCGAGGATGACTTGCTTCCACATTAAAAGGAGTTCGCAGGTGACTGATTAGTCCAATGCGGGACCTACAGTCTCTGTCACAGATGGGGCAGACGGTGGTTGAAGGGGCGGGTGGGCCAGGTGCTTGGGTTAACGTGCACTCCTTGCGCTGCCTGCGCTTGGCTTCCGCTTGCTCCCGGCGAAGAGACTCGAGGTGTTCGGCGGCTTCCCAGGTGCTTCTCCTCCACTTTGTGCGGTCTTGGGCCAGGGATTTCCAGGTGTCGGTGGGGATGTTACACTTTTTCAAGGAGTCTTTGAAGGTGTCCTTGAAGCGTTTCCTCTGCCCACCTGGGGCTCGGGGCACTATATTAATCTATAGTGTAATGGATTGATGGTCCAAATTGCAATGCCACTAAACGCCTGGCTACTATTTTTGTGTGTACCACATTTAGGGGGAAAAATTCGGTATCGCCCCATTTGGGGCACCATTATCGGCCATGCGCAAAGTTTAGCGCCTGGCGCTAATTATCGCCTCTGACAGCAAACTTGGCTTTTATCGCCCCTGGAGGTGATTGGAGTGCTAAATCAGGCGCTTCACACCTGTCTTAAGGCGCAAAGGCCGAGGAGCGAGGCGCTACCTCAGACCGCTGGCGAAGCAAGGAAAGGCAAATTAAAATAAACCTGCAAAGTGCTACTCAGTACTCAAAACTCCTTCACAAAGCGTTGAATCTCTCCAGAAGTCTCTCTCTCTCTCTCTCTCTCTCAGAATGCATGGTGCAAAAATGTCACCGACAAAAAAAGGCAGGAAGCGGTCGCCTTTAAATAGCGCTCCCCTAGTCCCTTTCTGACAGCATAACGCTCCCCTCAACCTGTCATTGCTAGCGGCAGGCGGTAAGGCAGGGGGCGCCACTCAATATCCGGTCCGGAGCGATAACGGGGCGTTGCGCACTCAACTGACGTCACAATCTGCCGGCGCAGGAGATCGTGGTGGTAGTGTTTAGCGCCGCCGCAAAATGGCTAGTTAATTTCGCGAGCGGCGCAAACATCACTGCGCCCGGGCGCTAGTTTCTTTGCGCCCCATTAGCGCCCTTTTAAGGCACTAACGGGAGGCGCAAACAACTGAATTTTTCCCCCTTAAAGTCATGTTATAAAATGATTAACTGAAGCACACACAAAAGTAGAAGGCCAGATTGGGAAAACACCACCAGTGAAGAGACGAATAGACAGCCTGTAAATTGTTCTCCCTTCTGCAGTTTAGACAAAGATTTATTTTTCCCGAGGCACAGCTTTTGATATCAGGAGTACATAGCACATTCAAATCTGCCAGGAAGCGCAGGTTGACTATCCTTTAACAGATTTCACAGCCAACAGAGTGAAGTGAGTAACAACAAGATCTATGGCACCTCTCACATCACTACTCAGTGGTGGAGCTAATTATGGATAATCTGCATACATACAAATATTTCACTAAAAGTGACATTGCAAGTAAAGGGACTAAAATTCATCAATTCATTAACATTGTTTTTCAAGTGTGCAGTTGTTTACATCCTTGTCTAATGATATGAAGTAAAAAGCCTCATTGATGTGTTCTTTGGGCTTTCGGTGATGTTAAAGTTTTATCACCCACTAGTTGGAATCATGTTGGATCTAATAGTGAAGGTAAGAGTTTTCATTATTACTAATCATCCTCTGGTGAAAAGCCCCAGGTGCTGGTTCAAAGCTACCTACATAGCCCCATGTCACATAAAAGGACTATTATTTCATCAGCTACAACAGTATTCTAACATATGGTGTGTCATTCACTGATTAAGCATGACCCAAAAATCTTTTTAAAAAAAACTGTGGCCTAGAAATTGGATTGCTCTACGCCCATTTTACAGGCGTAAAATGGGTGCCCAAGTGTCTAACATGGCACGCCGCATGCGTGCGCTTATTCTGCGGTGGAAGTGCACCACCCGCCTTATTGGTAAAAGCTCCTCTGCCGTGCATGCCACGGTCAGTTTCTTCAGGCGCTTAGCAGCCAAACAGCAGACCTTGAGAGGGGCTGCTGGAAGGTAAATTTGAACTTATTTTTACTTATCTTATTGTGGAGCCGGGAGGAGCAGGCTCCTCATTACATTCATGATCTTCCTGTCCACCTCATTAGGTGCGTGCAGCTTGCTCTATGTTGACATTGCGCCCCTTTTTGGTTGCAATCCAATTTCTATGTAGGCCTATGTATCTATACACATTATACTTTATGTAACAGTATAATTACCAGTTAACTGAATAAGAGTAAATAAATGTACTTACCTTACATATAATGAGCGCTTCTGGTTGGTTCTTAGGGAGCCAGACCCAGAACTCATACTGTGATTCATCATCTGTTCCCGCAATTCATGAATTCTTGCCTCAAACCGGCTGTACTCTGAGTGGGGAGGGTGGAGAAGGGGAAGAGAAAAAGAGATAAAACATTTTAGCTTTCATTTTCCAACAATACATTCAATATTGGGCTAATCAAATGTGAAATAACAATAATTATTGGGATTTGCTCTACTTCTCCCCATCACCCCTCCCCCACCACACACATACACACCCACTGCCAGAAAACTCAAACCATAAAGATGGGAAAACTGCACTGTTCATAGGAATGAATGAAGTTCATTTTCTGGATGAAAAAATGCATTTTCAAAGAAATCTGTAAGGTCAAGCTTGTTTTATTCTGCTCTAAAGTCAACAGTTCCATACAGATCTACAACAGGCAGGTTACAGCTGCAAAGTTAATGACTTTAATGCTGTAATCAACTAGATGCATCCTTTTCACTGCATTACTGATTGCATTTAACAATGCATGTTAGCCTTCATCTCTAACATTGTCAGGTATTTCATATTAGAGTATTGCAGGTCTGGTGGAAGATGCATGTACACACAAACACACAAGAATTACACAAAAAATACTTGTGCAGTATGTACACTGCATAAAATCAAATGACTCAAACATGTTTACACGTGACATGTATGTTCTTGCTGACATTTATATTGGTATAATACTATACAAAAGCCATTTCTCTTATACTAATGAATAAAGTAGAAATTTTATCACAAAGAAATACTGATTTGTAGCCATTATATTTTAAAATATGTTTTGCATATTGTCAGAATGCAGGAAAGAAAAACAAGATGATTACAATCAGAACCCGATATATCTGCCCGATAGTTGTATCTATCAGTCTGCACGATACCTGCATTCTGCTCCAGAATGATTCAACATTACATTACAAATGAAAATTCTGTCTCCTTAACAACTGTGATAGCTTAATCATACAGCTCTTTGCACTCAAAGACCAAACAACATCCATCCCAGTATCTCAATTCAATGCTTGGTCTACCAAAGGGATTTTCAAAAGTCTAAAATTAAAAAAAAATTAACAATACATAGCCACTCATCAAGAAAAGAGTTAAGAAAACAGAAACAAACAAGAAAAACTCCTTCAAAGCACAAATACAGAATTATATTGCAAACCACGCATACATTTACCACAGCAGGATAACCTCGACAACCAACTGAGAGAAATCACCAGGGAAACCAAACACATTGAAATGGATGTCTATAAACCTCCATTCCAGTTAATTTCAGTAGAAACACTTTAAACTGACACCTGAAATCAGCATGCTGTTATTGTTCCATGGATATCTCTTTAAAAAATCATCAATTCCTCTCCTGAAAACAAGCCTACCTTCCCAATTATGTTTGAATCTTCCCAGTAATAACCAGGAGCTAGGGCTATCCTGTCACAGCAGCAGCAGCAGTACAGCTCAAGAAGGAATGACCCATTAAAAATGTGCAGTCAAACCCGGTGTCATTTGACCAAGTTGAAGCATCAGTGTTTTCTGTTATTTCAACTCGTCATCCTATCACTGCAGTCTGTGGTGGCACATGATGGAATGGTTTAATAGATCATAACATCAAACAACGAAAGCCTTTAAATGCTGACAGCAGCTTTTTACTGCAGTCGGTAATCATCATTAGACTTTATTTCTTATATCCCTTTCACCTGAGGGATAATAGTTTCATACGTTCATTTAGGCGACCAAAGCTATTAATTGTTTTCCACTAATGCTCAACTCTGATTCCCCCTCTACCCGATAGTTAGCATGCTCCATTTTAATTCATTTGTTTACAGGTTTCTAAGATTCTAAGATCAGAAGAAGGAATGAACAAGGATTTTTTGAACACAATTATTTG
Organism: Somniosus microcephalus; assembly: GCF_052327205.1. Taxonomy (NCBI): domain Eukaryota; kingdom Metazoa; phylum Chordata; class Chondrichthyes; order Squaliformes; family Somniosidae; genus Somniosus; species Somniosus microcephalus. The sequence goes on along the minus strand of NC_140996.1, from coordinate 136,352,840 downwards.
CACAAGGAAAACAAGCTGCATTTAAAACAACAATGGGCCTTATTTTATACTTTGTGTGTCAGGAATGAACTTGGCACTGACTGTATTGGGAATACACAATTTTGTTTATCATTTTAATGCTAAACGACTGAACAGGTGAATTTTATGCAAATTTAAAAAAATATCCCTGATCGCTTGCCACTCCTGCCAGCATAAATAGCTAAACGAAATTTCCTATTTTTGGTTTCATCCGGCACAAAATACAGATTCATTTTAAATAAGAAATGTCACAATTATCTAAAGGCAGTCTAGCGAAAATCAGATAAAATGAGTAAGTGTTTACTAAAAAGGAAATTATCCTCAGCGCCGAGGGAGAACACCATGCAGTTTTATGAAACAATTATGCATCATTTTTCCAACTCTATAGTTATATTTTAAAAAAAAGAAAAATAATTGTTATCCAATTATTCACCTACTATGCTATTCTTATTGTGTCAGCGTCTGTGAAGTAACAGTACATTGTAGGAATGCTGAGTTAAAGGAGGGTATTGCAATAATTTTAAGAACACAAAACAGGCGATGCACCATGCAGGCTAGGGAAGTCTCAGGATCAATCCCCAGTCTGTGCAGTCAGTTGATCTTAATAGCCAGGGTGGCAGTAGGGGCATTACAATTGATTACAGTGTCCTGGCATAGGAAAGAAAAAAATCAGTCAGGGTTCCCGCTCTTCATCATTATTATACAGTGACCCCTGCTGGAAAGTGTGCATGTGAGCAGGATTGGGTTAGGCTGTGATGTCCCCATCAAATACCCTGTTGACTTTCCGAACTCCCACATGGGTGAGGATCTAGAAAGCAGCCATCGCTTGGACAGTCTTACTCTTTCTCTCAAATAATTATTCAAGGTTTCTTGAACACATTTTTATTTGTGGGTATAATTTTCAAAAAAAAACTTGTTTAAGTTTATTTCTATATAAATGTTAATTCCTTGAAAAACACTTTCTGAAAATACTAATATAAATTAGGGGGATTTTGAAACATTTATATTTTATTTGAGTATTAAACTATTAATATACAGGACAATGCAAACAATTCAAGTATTTTAAAAGAATTCAGAAAAATAAAACTCAATTTTTTTTTATTGTACAGTGCCTTTAGAAATCTAAACACTTTTCTCAAATATTTATATTCAATCTCACACATACTACAATGTTTGTGTAATGCTAGATAAAGCCATCCATGTGAATATTGGAATCAACATCCATTCTAATTCTGCCTTCAGATGGTCACTGGTCATTAGTGGAGAACTTAATATTAGATTTTAAAGTATTTCACATTAAAAAGAAATATTTTTTCCCCTCACTGTGAAATTTAAGTGCAATCTCATATGACTTGCATCTGAGTGCAAGGTAGCTATTTTCACACCAGCACTAGATTTCATCATACTGCAGTAGTAGAGCTGCATGTAAAGGAGGAAGAAAGGTGGCTAATGCTCCTAGCCCCTCTTCCACAAGCAGGTTAGAAAACATTGAGGAGCAGTGACCATTCTATGCTCAACTTATCAATTAAAATTAATCTAAAACTGAATGTCTGTTGAACAGCCCACAATGGGTAAAAAGACCATACAACATAAACGATATTGAATATCCTGGTAAAATAAAATATATATAAATACTTTCCAGCTGCATGCTCTTCCTCCTCTCTGCATCCTCATGAGGGTCTATTTTAACCCTTCCCTCCTGATAGGAACAAGGCAGGTGAGTGGTTATAATCACTGCAAAGGGCTTACTGCTCCGTTCTTGTCGGGGACCATCAAAAACGTATTTTTTTTAGTTGGCCAAGGCGCCCGCCAGCGTCAGACGGTATATCATGAATATATGCGAATCAGGGTCCTATGATGCAATTAGGGCCCCAATGCCATTTTAACGTGAAATCAAGGAAGTATTGTCCAGTACCCAACCCGCCAGTAAAGCCTAGCAGGATTGGTCTCCCAGAGCTACTGAAGCAGTATTTAAAGGGACACTCACCTTCAGGTAATTGGATCACAGGATCTGTGTGCCATTTTGCGATTTGGATTGCCAGGAGAGTTTCCAGCTTCCAGATCGCTTATTCCTGATATTTATTTTGCCTTACTTACCCTCAGCAAGCTTTACCTGCTTATCATGGGTGCTATTGTTGCCAGTTTCATTTGAATTGAGGAACAGTTGGAGGAAGAGGGGCAGGAGCAGCAGCCCCAGCAGCCAGCAGATTAGGAAGGCTGCTCGTAGGAGGCCATACCCAACACACAGGGTGCACACGCCAAGAGTCACTTTTTTGGATTTATCTGAAGAGCAGTGCATAAGGAGGCTGTGCTTCTCCAAGACGTTTGTTGCAGACCTCTGCTGCCTCCTGCAACGGGTCCTGCTGCCTACTGAACTGGAGGCCGTGCTTTGCCAGTGGCTCTCAAAGTCACCACAACCTTTAACTCATAACCTCGGCCCCTATTACATTTTTATACATATTTTTTATCCACACCTTTATTTTGTGCCCTTCCCCCTTTTTTTCTCTCCCACTGGCAGCTGTCTCTCATTCTGCCAGCGCATTTCACCTCATCTAGAGCCGTCTTTTGTCTCTTTACTAGTCCTATCACCATCTCGTCTTGTTTTGAATACCTCTTAATGTCTCTTTACTTCTTTTTTGTTCTTTCATCCCCATTTCCCAGCCCCCAAACTGGCCTTTTAATCTGTTTCATTTCCTGTGTTTTTTCAGTCCTGACGAAGGGTTTCGACCTGAAACGTTGACTCTATTTTTCTCTCCACGGATGTTGCCTGGCCTGCTGAGTTTTTTCAGCATTTTCTGTTGTTACAACCTTTAACTTCTTTGCTACTGGCTCCTTCCAGTCTACTACAAGGGACATGTCTTATATCTCCCAGTCTGCAGTACACAGCAGCATTAAGCAGGTCACAGATGCCCAGTTTGTCAGGGCTACCCAGTACATCACCATTCTTATTCATAGAATCATAGAATGGTTACAGCACGGAAGGCCATTCGGCCCATCGAGCCCGTGCCAGCTCTCTGCAAGAGCATTTCAGCTAGTCCCACTCCCCCGCCCTTTCCCCGTAGCCCTACAAATTTCTTTCCTGCAGATACTTATCCAACTCCCTTTTGAAAGCCATGATTGAATCTGCCTCCACTGCCCATTCAGGCAGTGCATTCCAGATCTTAACCAGTCGCTGCATAAAAAAGTTTTTCTTACGTCGCCTTTGGTTCTTTTGCCAACCACCTTAAATCTGTGTCCTCTGGTTCTCAACCCTTCTGCCAATGGGAACAGTTTCCCTCTATCTATTCTGTCCAGACAACCTCATGATTTTGAACACCTCTATCAAATCTCCTCTCAATCTTCTCTGCTCCAAGGAGAACAACCCCAGCTTCTCCAGTCTATCAACGTAACTGACGTCCCTCATTCCTGGAATCATTTTCCTAAATCTTTTCTGCACCCTCTCTACATCCTTCCGAAAGTGTGGTGCCCAGAATTGGACACATACTCCAGTTGGGGCCGAACCAGTGTTTTATATAGGTTCATTATAATTTTCACACTTTTGTACTCTATACCTCTATTTATGAAGCCCAGGATCCCGTAAGCCTTTTTAACCGCTTTCTCAACCTGCCCTGCCACCTTCAATGATTTATGCACACATACCCCCAGGTCCCTCTGTTCATGCACCCCCTTCAGGATTGTACCATTTAGTTTATATGTCCTCTCCTCATTCTTTCTACCAAAATGTATCACTTCACACTTTTCTACGTTAAATTTAATCTGCCACGTGTCCGCCCATTTCACCAACCTGTCTATGTCTTCCTGAAGTCTATCACTCTCCTCCTCACTGTTCACTACACTTCCAAGTTTTGTGTCATCTGCAAATTTTGAAATTGTGCCCTGTACACCCATGTCCAAGTCATTAATATATATCAAGAAAAGCAGTGGTCCTAGAACCAACCCCTGGGGAACACCACAGAACTACCTTCCTACAGTCCGAATAATAACCGTTCAGCAACACTCCCTGTTTCCGATCACTTAGCCAATTCCCCCCGTATCCATGCTGCCACTGTCCCTTTTATTCCATGGGCTTCAAATTTGCTGGCAACCCTATTATGTGGCACCTTGTCGAATGCTTTTTGGAAATCCATGTACACTACGTCAACTGCATTACCCTCATCAACCCTCCCTGTTACCTCATCAAAAAACTCGATCAAGTTAGTTAAACACAATTTACCTTTAACAAATCCATGCTGGCTTTCCTTAATTAATCCACACTTTTCCAAGTGACTGTTAATTTTGTCCCTGATTACTGTTTCTAAAAGTTTCCCCACTACTGAAGTCAAACTGACTGGCCTGTAGTTGCTGGGTTTATCTTTACACCCTTTTTTGAACAATGGTGTAACATTTGCAATTCTCCAGTTCTCTGGCACCACCCCTGTATCGAAGGAGGAGTGGAATTTTATGGCCAGTATCTCCGCGATTTCCTCCCTCAATTCCCTCAGCATCCTAGGATGCATCCCATCCGCTCCTGGTGATTTATCTACTTTCCTATTAACCTCAACAGTCAAAACGAGAGAACACAGGGCTTTGTAGCAATTTCTGGCTTCCCTCATGTCCAAGGCATCATTGACTGCATCAGGACAGCAAAACAGCAGCCAGCATTATTTGTGAATAGGAAGAGCTACCAGTCTGTTAATGTCCTGCTAGTACCTGATTACAAAAACAGGATGTTGCAAGTTTGTGCAAGTTACCCAGGCAGCTGTCATGAGGCATTTATCCAGTGACACTGAAACGTTCCAATGGGGGCTAAGGGATAACCCCTACATACGTAGTTCATGACACACCTCCGCGCCCCCACCAGGCCTGAACAACACAGGTAGAATCAAAACCATGGGACCACGAGGATGATTACTGAGTACACCACAGGGCTGCTAAAGCAGAGGTTCAGGTGTCTGGACAGGTCTGGGGCTCCCTACAATATGTCCCACAAAGAGTCCCCGCATCATAGTGGTGTGTTGCATACTACACAACCTTGCCACATAGAGGTCTGCATTTGGCAGAGGAAAAGCGACAACAGCAGTCCTCATCGAACGAGGAACAGCAGGGGGAAGCAAGGAAGCAGCAGAAGGAGAGCCACCTCAAAGCATTGCAGTCAGAGATGTGAGGGATGAGTTAACTGCTCAGCGATTTTTGTGACCTGCTCTTTCCCCTGCCCTGAAAACTTATAGAAAGCCCCTCTGCATTAACAATCCTCGTTATATCCTTCACCAATCCCTTAATCATGCATTAAAGAATATTGAAACCATTTAGCCAACTTTTACATCAATGACATACTGACAATGCAGACTCAAAAGCTTCTATAAAACCACATTGCAGATCAAGTGCCAAATGTCATAAAAATGATGAAGTTAATTCACAGCACAATAATTGCCTTCCATTCATTTCTCACCCAAGTGTCAACCCATGGTGCTTTTTTATAAGAAGGTTTCCTAATTCTACTACTCCTACGTGGTGCTCCCCATTATATAAGAAAGGTGAGAGTGAGAGAAACTGGGAAATTATGGATCAGTTAGTCTAACATCTGTTGTGCGGAAGTTGTTGGAATCTATAATTAAGAACAGAATGAGTAAGCACTTAGAGAAATTTGAGCTTTTTAGAGAGAGTCAACATGGATTTGTAATGGGTAGGTCATGTATGATGAATCTAATTGAATTTTTTGAGGAAGTACCTAAAGTAGAAGACGGGAATGTCTATGGATGTAGTTCATATGGACTTCCAGAAGGCATTCGATAAGGTTTCACATAAGAGATTGTTAGCTAAAATTAAAGCTCATGGAAGTGAAGGTAAATTATTTACCTGGTTAGGAAATTGGTTAGGTGGTAGAAGAAAGAGACTAGAGATAATGGGTATGTGCTCGAATTGGAAGGAAGTGATTAGGGTGTCTCATAAGGATCTGTGCTGGGGTCTCAACTATTCACTATATTTATTAATGACTTAGATAACACAATAGAGAGCCATATATCCAAGTTTGCTAGTGACACAAAGATTGGTGGTAGAGTAAGTAGTGTAGACGGGAGCATAAAATTACAAAGACAGATTAAGTGAGTGGGCAAACTGCGGCAGATGAATTTCAACACAGGTAAGTGTGTGGTCATTCATTTTGGACCAAAAAAGGATAGATCTGAGTATTATTTAAATGGTGAATAGCTATGAACAGTGGCAGTCCAAAGAGATTTAGGGGTCTATGTACACAGATCACTAAAATGTAGTAGTGATGTATAAAAAATAATCAAAAGGGCTAATGAATGTTAGCCTTTATAATTAGAGAGCTAGAATATAAAGGGGAGGAAGCTTTGCTACAGCTATACAAAGCCCTGGTTAGACCACATCTGGAGTACTGCGTACAGTTCTGGGCACTGCACCGTAGAAAGGAGATATTGGTCTTGGAAGGAGTGCAGTGCAGATTCACCAGAATGTTACCAGGGCTCCAAGGGTTAAATTATGAGGGGCGATTATATAAACTAGGCTGGTATTCCCTGGAATATAGAAGGTTAAGGGGTGATTTGATTGAGGTTTTTAGGATTTTGAAAGGAATTAATAGAGTAGATAGAGAGAAACATTTTCCGCTGGTGGGGGGTCTAGGACAAGGGGACATAACCTTAAAATCAGAGCTAGGGCATTCAGGATAGAAGTTAGGAAACACTTCTTCACACAAAAGATGGTAGAAGTGTGGAACCTCTTCCCACAAAAAGCAGTAGATGCCAACTCAATTAATAATTTTAAATCTGAGATTGATAGACTTTTGCTAGCCAAGGGTATAAATGGATATGGAGCCAAGGCATGTTGATGGAGTTAAGATACAGATCAGCCATGATCTCACTAAATGGCAGAACAAGCTCGAGGGGCTGAATGGCCTACTCCTGTTGCTATGTTCCTAGTAGCCTCAGCAAATTTGATGGAAGGCTGCTGTTCCTCATGTTGGGACCCTTGAGATTCTTGTAGCCAGTAACTTCTGGGTTCTTGAGCCTGTGAAAGCCTGGCTGCAGATTCTTGCACCTCAGCTATTGCTGGGGAGAAAAGGCCCAACTGACTACAGGAAACTTTTTTTTATCCGGCACCGACGGGACCGACGTGGTGCCGGTTCATCAAAAATTCCGGATAACCGAAAGCTATAGTAAAAGATACAGAGAGCTGAGAGCTCCATATAAAGCAACAAACCCTGTTGCTTAGCAACAGGTTCAGAACAATGGCCACAAGTTCCAAGCATATCTGTAGCTTAGCAACAGCTGCAGCCACACCCTTGCACAGCAACAGATCGAGGAAGGCAAGTAGAATATGAAGTAAAACTTACCTGAACCTACTCCTGAATTTTGCCGGTTAACCGAGATTTCCGGTTATTTAGGTGCCGATAAATCGAAAGTTTCCTGTACTTGTCATCATGGCAGGTATTGGCTGAAGGGTGTGGCTGACATCCTGAGAGATGGCAACATGTAGTTGGACTGCCACTCCTGTGGAGCTCAGGCTTGGGCTCATCATTCTGAGGCGGGAGAGCAGACTGTAGAAGATGAGTGATATAGTATATGTGCTGAGAGCTGGAGAATGCAAGATGGAATGTGGATGGGAGAGGACGAATGCAAAGCCAAGTATGTGGAATGTGAAATGAGTAAGGAGTGTTTGGTGTGTAAGTGCTAGGATGTGAGAAGAGGATGCTGTTAGTGTGTGGTGTGAAGAGAGCAAAGGAAGAAGTGTGTTTCTTTGGAATGAGAAAGAGAGGTTTGCAGTCGGCCCTTGTGATTGTGTGCTGAAGGATGTGATGGACAAGAGAAAATTGATGAGAGTGGTGGGCGTGGAGTGAAAGGAATTTTGGCAGGTGTTGTTCAGAGAGATGGAGAGATCAAGAGTTGCACTCACCCTTGCTGCTCTTGTGAGATCATTGAACCTCGCTACACTCTCAATCTTGTCATGTTTCTTGGCCTTTCTACACCCATGTTCTCAATCACAGACAAGGCCATCTCCGACCACTTCCTTGTATCCCTCGCCAGCTATATTCCCCTACCCTCTTCCAACACAACTTCCTTCTGTGTCTATCTCTGGCAAAAACTCTCCTCAAAATTACTTACAACTGTCTTGCCTTTGGCTCTCCATTTTCCACAATTCTTCTGCAGCTGTTAATCTGCTCAACCATTCACTCACATCCAACTTGAATGCTCTTGTCTCCAGCAAAATATTTACTCTCCCATTCCAGTCCATCCCCCCTGATACGACCCCCATCCTCACTCCCTCACGTCCAAGGGGCATAGACTTGAACGTATCTGGTGCACAACTGGTTTAACCATCCATCACCAGATTTGACTGGATCACATTAAGTGCTACTGGGCTTCACTGTCCTCTGTAAAAATTGCTCACTACTCCAGGAGCAACTGGGAGAACAGAGTTAACCCCTGGCTTATTTTCTCCACTACCAACCATCTCCATAAATCCCCCATCACCCTAATTTCCAGCAACAAGTACAATTAGCTCATGAACTTCTTTCTCACTAAGATTGAGACCAACTGTTCAGCTTCCTCTACTGCTTCCTATTCTTCCCCTTGCCCACCATGCCAAATCTCTCTCCAGACTCCCCTTGCCCTGAATTCATGTCTCTCTCTCTCTCTCTAGTTTCCTTCCTATCTCATCTCCTCTTTGAGCTTATCTTGCCCATGAGACTCCCAAGACACGATTCTCACTAAACTGCTAACCACCCAACTTCCCTTCCTGTCTCCCATGCTAGCTGATATTGTAAATAGTTCATTCTCCTTAGGTACTGTCCGCTCCCTTTTAAAATCACCGTCATCACCACCTCCCTCAAAAAAAACACCCTTCCCCTCAGCCCCGTCCTTGTAAACTACCACCCTATCTCCAACTTCCCTTTCCTCTACAAAGTCCTTCAACATGTTGTCCCCTCCCAAATCCATGCCAATCTTTCCGACAGCTCCATGTTTGAATCTCTCCAATAATGCCCTGCCACAGCACTGAAACAGCTCTAACCAAAGTGGCAAACCAATCCTCTGTGAATGTAACCATAGTGCTTTATCCCTCCTCGTCCTACTTGACCTCTATATAGTCTTTGACATGGTCGACCACACCATCCTCCTTCCCCCGGTTAGTGGGATTTCCCTCACTTGGTTCCACTTTGGCTACGATCAGATAAGTAAAAGCATCTTCCCATCCCTGCACTGTTACCTTCGGTGTCTGCAGAGGATCTATCCTTAGTCCCATCCCCTCCCGCAACTAAATGCAGCCCTTTGGCAATACTGTCCGCAGATATGGTTTTACCTTCCACATTTACGCTATGACACCCAGCTTTACCCTCCATCACCTCTCTTGATGCTTCCACTGCATCTGCATTTGTCAGATATCCTGTCATGGATGAGCCACAATTACCTCCAGTTAAACATTAGGAAGACTAAAACCATTGTTTTCAGTCCCCGCCACAAACTCCATGGGGTCGATTTTAAATCAGGTGCGGGGAATTGTTGGGTTCCCCGAATTTGGTGCTTCCCACACGAATCTAAATGGGTCTGTGAGATTGATGCAATTTTAATTCAATTGGCCAATTGATTTCCAAAGTGTGGGAAGCCTTGGCAATTGATTATTTCCAGTCAGAAAGTCGCAGAATATGACGCCATCATTGCTGCTGCTTTTAACGTCCACAGCAAGCCTTGCTTCTTCTGCAGGCTTCCAAACTTCACCATTGAGATGGCACAGGAGCAACGGCCAGCGGGAGGGCAAGAGCTGCCCCCAAATTTGATCAGGCTTCACTCCAGGCATTGCTGGATGTGCTAGGGCCCACAGGGAGGTCCTCTTCCCTTCTTCAGGGAGGAAGAGGCCTCCCAGTCAGACCAAGGCTGTGTGGCTACAGGTGGCTGGTGAAGTCAACTCCTTGGGGCTCACACGGCGCACCTGGATGCAGTGCAGGAAAAGATTCTATGACCTTCATCGCACTGGAAAAGTAAGTACTGTATGAAGTTTCCATCACCCTCAATCTGATCCCCATTGCCCTTCCTCACCAGCACTCAGCTTTAGCAATCTCTTCCTGCACATCCCACTAGTCACACACATCCATGCACCCTTACCCATTCCCTCTATCTCTATGCTCACATTCACAGAACTATTCCACCATGCAGCCCTCACGCTCCCTCTCACTCTGATGCTTTGAACACAAATGACAACACACGGGGAGGGCCCTTGGTCTTGCAACCTCACTCCATCTTTGTCTCCTTCTAAGTATCTATGCTATGCAATCTCTGCACTCACTCCTTCATTCTCACTCAACCTCCACTTGTCTCCCTCATTGCAGGAAAAGAGAGCTCACAACAGGAGAGAGCGAGCCAGGACAGGAGGAGGGCCGCCCTCATTAGCACAGCTCACCCCCTGGGAGGAAGGCGTCCTGGAGATTGTCGGGGCTGACATAGATGCGGAAGTTGGGGAAGGAGAGACAGGTGCATCCCCGCAAGCTGGTGACAGAATAGTTTTCCATCTCTCTCATTGGCATTGCATGAGTCGCTGATAATGATTCTGAAACTACATCATATGGACTTATGATCATCTGCAAAATGCAATGTGCATGTAACCTTGGCATCACATCTCTAACTTTTTCCTTGACTCCCCCACAGGACCATCGGGAGCCCCCGTCCCCACTGTGCAGGAGGAAGAGCCTGAGATGCCAGACTCCTCAGAGGAATCTGCAACCTCTGAGGGTGCAGTGTAAGCAGAAATAAGCGCACCCAGCACCAGCGCAGACACTCACACCTCAGTGGGATCTTCGGGACATAGAGTAGAGTTGTCACCTGGTGTATCACAGTTCACAAGTGAGCATCAGCAGATTGTGGAGACAGGGACAGCAGTGGAGAGTCCTCGTCAGAGGGCGCAGGACACTGCCAGCTCGGTTCAGCTGCATGTCGACCCTCTGCCTCTGGGTCCATCCGTAAGATCGGAGGTGATGGAACTCCAGGCACAGATGCAGGAGTCTCTGGCAGGTTTTGTCTCTAGGGTCGCTGCGAGTGTGGAGAGAATGGAGGAGTCCATAGCGAACATCAGCAGAGCCTTTGTGGAGTCATTGGCGCATGAACACATCAACACGGAAAGGATGGCTACCTACGTGGAAATGATTGCTGCCTCCGTGGTAAGGCTGGCTACGGTAGAGGAGAGGAGGGCTATGGCCATGGAGGAGGTTAGTCGCCAGGGTATGGAAAACATGGTGAATGTTCAGAATAGAATGACATCTCTTGAGGAGCGATGGGCATCTATTGAACAGAGAAACCAGACCTTCATGGAAGTCCTTCTGAGTAGGGCTGCCATTGCAGAAACGGGTCCCCATGGCCCCCCTGATGTGCAGCAAGGTGCTCTCAAGCCACTTGCAGGCACTGAGGGGGACCTGACCCATGAGAGGGAGGTTGGTAGCAGACCTCAAGGAAGTGGGGGTTCCTCTCCAAGCGCTCACACTTCCATGCCACTGCAGAGCCCTCGGTCAGAGCCCCGCTGGAGTCCACACCCAACTGAGATAGACGTCTCAACTCCTGCACAGCCGCAGGAGCAGCAGACTGCTGACGAGCCCTCACAGGCTCGCCACCCCAGAGGACGCCCGCCAAAGGTGTCGAGACAGGAACAGCAGGAAAGTGAGCAAGGGGCCTCCACATCTGCTGAAGCCACAGGGGAACCACCATGTAGGAGCACGCGTAAGAGGAAAATAAAGCACAAACAGTCACAAGGGTAGTCACTTGAGTGAAATGTGTATTCTGTAAAAATGCCATCAGTTGTTTGTTTTGCATAAAAATTCTGATGGCAACTTCTGCAGTTGTGGCGTGTGTCATTTTGCGAATGGGGCCGGAGGTCCTCTAATGCCAAGAAGGGAAGGAAAAAAAGGCCTCCCATGCTTCTGGTAGATGTCTCAGTTGAGGAAGCGCTGAGTAAGACTGGCGAGAGGGGTTTCGCAACGGTCACACTGGAGAAGTGTGTGAGGCTCCAACCTTCCACAGGTGTGGTTAAGCCTGGTAAAAGTTGCCCCAAGCCTGAAACAACAAAGTCCTGCCACCTGCAAATGATGGCTGATCAAATCTCCTCTTTAATGGTTGACCTGCAGCTGATTGTCAGCAAGCCAATAGTGCTCACGCCAGGTTTCACAGGCGTGATCCCCACCAGGCGTGTTTTACGTGGGAAAAGGGTTAAACAGGCATGGGCCTGTTAAAATGGGATTATAAAGGCCAATGAGTGCTGTTTAAGGACCCTAAAGACCAGTCCCGCCTGTTGCAGGTGGGACTGATTCGGGACCATCAGACACGCCTGGGTTAAAATGGCTAGGTGTCGGGAACCAGGCAGGGTGGTCCCGACCCCAGGTTTTGCGATTTTAACCCCCCACATGCCTCAAAGCCCGCCTAACGGCTGAGTTAAAATCAAGCCCCATATCTTTGTCACTAATTTCATTCCCCTCCCCTACCATTGTCTCTGGCTGAACCAGACTGTTTGCAATCTCGGTGTCCTATTTGATTTAAGCCAAGCTTCCAATCACGAAAGACCTCTCCTGGTCCCTCAATACCTCCTCTCTGGTGAAGAAGGCCCAGCAGCGCCTATATTTCCTAAGGAGGCTGAAGGGATGTAACCTGTCACCCCTGATCCTCTCTAACTTTTACCGCTGCACAATAGAGAGCATCCTGACGAACTGTATCACAGTATGGTATGGCAGCTGTAGCTACTATGACCGGAAAGCCCTGCAGCGGGTAGTCAAAACTGCCCAACGCATTACCGACACCCGGCTACCGACCATAGAGCACATATACCAGAAACGCTGTTTATGGAGGTCACGGTCCATCATCAAAGACCCTACCCACCCCAGCCACAGTCTGTTCACCCTCCTGCCATCTGGGAGACGCTACAGATGCATTCGCACCTGTACGACCAGATTTAGGAACAGCTTCTTTCCCAGGGCTGTCATCCTACTGAACTCCACAAATAAACTCTAAAGCCTGCACATCTGCCAATGCACTTTATTATGGTTATGTTTATGTTAATGTATTACAAGCCAAATGTATGTTGAATGTTTAAATGTCTTAATCTAAATGTACACTCTCGGGAGCTGCAAGCCTACATTTCGTTGTACTGCACTTGTGCACTAACAATGACAATAAAAGTTGATTTGATTTGATTTGATTTGATCACAAAGAGATGCCTATTTCTACCTCAGTAACATCAACCACCTTTACTCCTGCTTCAGCCCATTTGCTGCCAAACCCTGATCAATGCCCTTGGCACATCCAGACCTGATGATTCCAATGCTCTCTTGGCTGGCCTCCTATCCTCCACCCTCCTTAAACTTCAGCTCATCCAAAACTCTGCTGCCAATATCCTATCACGGACCAGGTCCCACTCACCAATCACCATTGACCATGCTGACCTATATTGGCTCCTGTTCCCCAACAGCGCCAATTTAATATTCTCAGAATTGTGTTTAAATCCCTTCATGGCCTTGCCCGTCCCTATCTTTGTGAAGTCAATGGAAAATAAAACCGGGCAGGGGTGTAAAACGAGCTGCCTATTTGTTAACAGCCATTTTGCGCTACTTCCAAAGACCAAATTCACCAGTCAAATGTCTGGAAAGACAGGGACATAGGCCGCGAATTTGGCGGCGCTCAGAGGGTTTGGAGGCGGGTCGGTAGTGAAAATCTAAATAGTTGACGGCTGTTGTGTATGTACCTTTAAGAGAATAACTGGTCTCAGACTGCAATACCGGCAGTGACCACCCCTGTATAAAAGGTGCTAGAGAGCCTCTGTTGGTTAGTTTCGTTTATGCCTTTCACCAGTAAAGACTTGTTTGTTTCTCTCCTGCTAGTCCGTGTCTCAATCATTCACGGACTTAACACTGGCGACGAGGTGGAAAGAACTTACCTGCAACTCAGCAGCAGCTCCGACGACGTTGAAGGTCGGAAGAAAAAAAAAAAATAGAGTCCATTGAAACTCGAGGAACGGGCGTCGACCATCAATCATCGGGTTCAAGGCTTTGCAGGAGCGACGTTCCAGAGCCAGGCTGGGTTCCTCGGTCCGTGGTTTCCCAGCTAATCGGGCTGGTGGCAGGTAGTGCTCTGATCCTTCCTGGGCTGCAACGGGGCCGGGCAGCAAGTCGGGAAGCAAGGAGAGAGAGAGAGGGTGGAGCATACAGGGTGCGGCCGGTGTTTCGAAGCTGGGCAGCGTTCGGGCCTCAGAAGAGGGAGGGAAGTGTTCCAGAGGGTCCGCTCCACGACGGGAAAATAATAAAAGAAAAAGAATACGCGCAAGAAACCGTGGAAAGCAGCGCTAACAACAGCGGGGAAGAAGGAAAAGCGCGGGAGGCGCCATTTTGTTAAATCAGAGAAGAAGGCAAAGCGCGGGAGGTGCCATTTTAGATTTGCAAGATGCCGAAGACTGGCTGTATCACTGCTTTTGATAATACATTAGAGGACTGGACCACGTATGTGGAAAGAGTCGAGGTATATTTTGAGGCAAATGAAATAGCGGAGGGGAAAAAGGCATCAATATTGCTAAACGTAATGGGCGCTAGAATGTACGGCCTATTGCGGGATCTGATTACTCCAGCCAAACCGAAGGCGAAGAGTTTTAACGAAATTGTTGCTGTTCTACAGGAGCACTTAAACCCTGCACCGCTGTTGATAGCAGAAAGATTTAAATTCCACAGGAGAACTCAGCACAAAGGTGAGAGCAATGCTGAGTATCTTACGGAACTACGCAAGCTATCAAAGCACTGCCAGTTCGGAGCAGGACTGGCAGATACCCTACGGGACAAATTTGTCTGTGGACTCCTGAGTGAAGGAACACAGAAGAAGTTACTCGCAGAAAAAGAGCTGACGCTAGATAAGGCTTTCAGCGTGGCAGTATCGTATGAAGCAGCAGCCAGGGGAGCTGCAGAAATTCAACAAAAACCACAGGAATACAGCACCCATGAAATGACACGGGGATTTGCAAAATGTTATCGCTGCAGCAGAACTAACCATGACCAGAAGGACTGCTGGTCCAAAGACAAAATATGCAGACAATGCGGGAAGATTGGACACATTGCACGAGTTTGTAGGTCTGGGAAGAAGACCAGCGACAACAAAAAGGCTACTAAGGAACCGTACAAGAAAGTACAAAAGATGACGGACAGTAGTTTCGAAGACCAGATGAGCGATAGTGAATCCGAGAACAGGAGATTAAGCTGTCTCAAACTTCACAATGTAATCGCAAAAGAGGATCACTGAACCATTTGGGTCACCCTCATGATAGCAGGGTCCCAAGTTAAAATGGAATTGGATACAGGATCAGCGCTAACCGTCATGAATCGACGAGACTATGAGCGGCTATTTTCACACATACCCTTGAGAGAGACATCCATCGTCTTGACGACGTATACGGGGCAAAAAGTATACCCCAGAGGAAAAATAAGGGTGCCTGTCGAATACAATGGCAAGAAAATACGGAAATTGTATCTCTACATACTGCCAAATGGTGGACCACCGTTATTGGGACGGGAATGGATCAGGAAGATAAACTTAGATTGGCATTCCATTCATGCAATGACGGTGGACGGTAAAAAAGATGAGGACGTCACTCCTGGACGATTGTCAACAATCTTAGCTAACGCCAAAGAGGTATTTCAACAAGAACTGGGCACGCTTAAAGGCGTAACCGCCTCGTTAAAAATAGAAGAGAATGCAGTTCCCAAGTTTTTCAAAGCGAGACCGGTACCATATGCAATTCGTCCAGCTGTCGAGGCAGAGCTGGAGAATCTGGAGAAGGCGGGCGTGTTGTCTAAGGTCGACTGGAGCGAGTGGGCAACACCCATCGTTCCTGTCATGAAAAAAACGTTAAGCAATAAGTCCGGAGAGCCAAGGAAGATTCGCTTCCAAGGATAGAAGACATCTTCGCCTCACTGTCTGGAGGGAAGCGTTTTACAAAAATTGACCTAGCACAAGCATATTTGCAGATGGAGGTTGAAGAGTCCTCTAGGAAGTATCTCACGATAAACACTCACAAAGGTCTTTACCAATATCATCGATTGGTATTCGGAGTAGCATCGGCTCCGGCGATATGGCAAAGAGCGATGGAACAAGTCCTGCAAGGGATTCCGGGGACTCAGTGTTACTTGGACGACATCCTTGTAACAGGTGAAGATGACAGTGAACACCTTAACAACCTAGAACAGGTGCTCACTAGACTACGGGAACATGGGCTGCGAGCCAACTGCCCCAAGTGCGAATTTTTTAAGAAACAGATATCGTATTGTGGCCACGTGATTGATGAAGAGGGGTTACATAAGTCCCCTGACAAAATTGAAGCGGTTGTTAAGGCTCCAGCGCCTGAAAATGTGTCGCAACTGAGGTCATTCCTCGGGTTGGTGAATTACTATCATAAGTTTTTGCCGAATTTGTCGACAATTCTGCATCCACTGAACGCCCTGCTACGAACGGGGTTGGAATGGAAATGGAGCGATGATTGTAAACGTGCTTTTCAGAAGAGTAAGGACTTAATCACTTCGAAGGAAGTATTGGCTCACTACAACCCAGCACTGCCAATCAGGCTGGCGTGTGATGCGTCTCCCTACGGCATTGGGGCGGTACTGTCACATAAATTCCTTGATGGTTTGGAGAGGCCGATAGCTTTTGTGTCACGCTCGTTAACTTCTGCCGAGCGTAACTACGCCCAGATTGACAGAGAGGCCCTCAGCCTAGTGTGGGGGGTGAAGAAGCTCAATCACTATCTGCACGGTCAAAAATTTACTCTACTAACCGATCATCAACCTCTTGTCTCCACTTTCAACCCTCAGAAGGGCGTACCGATAATGACAGCACAACGGCTGCAGAGATGGTCCCTTTTCCTAGGGGCACACCAATATGACATCGAGTACAGGGGAACTAAACAGCATGGAAATGCTGATGGATTGTCACATCTACCGTTGCCGACGGTGGAAGAAGAAGACCTTGCAGTGGATCCAATGGAGTTATTCCACTCGACCATAGTCGAATGTCTCCCTGTGACGAATGCAAACATAGAAAAGGAAACACGGAATGACCCGCCACTATCACGGGTCTATGATTTAACGGTGAAGGGATGGCCAGCACATGGCGAACCACTGCTGCCAGCATTTTCGCCAAGAAGAGAACAGCTGTCAGTGTGCAGAGGAACCTTGATGTGTGGATCCAGAGTAGTAATTCCACCTAAGTTGACGGATAGAGTGCTCAATGAGCTTCATGAGGGTCATCTGGGTGGGGTAAAAATGAAGAGCTTAGCCAGAGCGTTTGTGTGGTGGCCGGGAATCAATAGAGGAATCGAAGAGATGACCAAGAGCTGTGCAGGATGTCAGAAGGTCCAAAACGCCCCACCACAAGCTCCTCTGCATCCATGGGAGTGGCCCTCATCTCCATGGCAAAGGGTGCACATTGATTTTGCTGGTCCCTTCATGGACTCGATGTTTTTAATTGCGGTGGATGCACATTCAAAGTGGCCAGAGGTAATAAAAATGTCCTCAACCACCACGGAAAAAACTATCGCAGTTTTACGAACCATATTCGCCAGGAATGGGCTGCCTGAACAGATTTGCTCTGACAATGGACCACAGTTTGTGTCTGAAGAGTTCCGGAGGTTCTTAAAGAACAATGGTGTTAAGCATTACACATCTGCCCCATATCATCCAGCCACTAATGGATTGGCCGAGAGGTTTGTCCAAACATTCAAGAAGGCTATCAAGGCAATGTGTAATGAAGATATACCCCTACAACACAAGGTGGACAACTTCTTGTTTGCCTACCGGAATGCGACACATGCGGTTACCAACCAAACTCCAGCCATGCTGTTCTTCAATCGAAGACTACGATGCCGCTTGGATTTGGTTAAGCCAAACGTCCGAAGAGGTGTGGAGAACAGGCAGTTTCAGAATATGAATGAAAGGCCGACCAGGAGTTTTAAGATAGGTCAACCAGTTTTGGCCCGGGACTACCGCACTGAGAAATGGCAGCCAGGAACGATTTGTACACGACAAGGACCTCTCATGTATACCGTGGACGTTGGGGAGAACATTGTAAGACGCCATGCTGACCAGATTCTAGAGTCACTGGAAAACGTCAACTCCACACCACGATCTGATACACCTGGTAATGAAATCGACGTTCCAATTGCAGCTACCGCAGAACCGGTAATATTGGAAGCAGATGAACCAAACAACGACATTGATTCCGACTCAACATTGCCAGAAGAACCTGATACTCCAAAGAGGCGTTATCCAGACAGAATCAGGAAGCCTCCTCAAAGACTGAACTTATAATTGCTTAAACTTAACCAATGTATCTAGCAACAGTAATTGTGATTGTAATTCGTTATCATTAGTGTTAAATGAATGTTATGTACTGTTTATCTAAAAGGGGAGGAATTGTTGTGTATGTACCTTTAAGAGAATAACTGGTCTCAGACTGCAATACCGGCAGTGACCACCCCTGTATAAAAGGCGCTAGAGAGCCTCTGTTGGTTAGTTTCATTTATGCCTTTCACCAGCAAAGACTTGTTTGTTTCTCTCCTGCTAGTCCGTGTCTCAATCATTCACGAACTTAACAATGGCGGGTTGCGAACCCGCCGCCATTCCGCCTCCATGCTATTTTAACAAGTGTCGGGTCAGCGAGTCCCTATCTAACCAGACACCAAACGACGGGTGAGGCACTTAAGGCAGTTAACAGCTTGTTAACTGCCTTGATAACCTTATTTTAACTGTCTGTTGCGAGTTTGCAGCTTTTTCTGCGTGTTGCCCGTCGTTGTACAAACACGCCAGCTGCATTGTGCCGGGTTTAGCAAGGACCTGAATTGTTGCCAGCTGATCGAGCAGCTTAAAATGGTCCTGCAACATCTCTGAGTTTCAGATGCCGCAACTTAGTGCTTTGAGGTTTTGGCAAACATTTTTCAGCTCTACTGATCTTGTGAGTGTTCAAGCTGAAATCCATCTGCAGTGTGACCTCCTTGGAAAACCCTCAGGCCACTTTGGCTGAGTGCAAACAACCTCTATTTTTCAACTGAGATATATACCAGCAGTATGGGAACCATTTACATCGTCTCATCCTGGTCGTCAGATTCGGAGGAAGAGCAGCCGCGGCAGCAGCACAACCAGGCACAGCAACAGCGCCAACCTTATCCTCAGCCACCTGGTAATGCACAGGGCAGAGGGCGTCAGCGCAGGCCTGCACCTCGCCGCAGGAGATATCCCCAACACAGGGTATATAGGCAGAGGATGAGCTTTCTCAACATGAGTGAGCAGCAGTGCCAAAGGAGGCCGAGACTTTTGCGAAATGCAGTCGCTGACATCTGTGCAATGCTGCACCAACACCTGGAGCCCAGAGGAGCATGTGGACACTCCTTACCAGTGGCTTTACCAAAGTCACCACTGCACTAAACTTCTTTGCTTTGCGCTCCTTCCAGGGATCAGCTGCAGACATCAGCGACATCTCCCAGTCGACCGCACACACCTGCATCACGCAGGTTACCGATGCCCTCTTTGCAAAGTCATACAATTACATCCACTTCTCCACGGATGAAGTAAGTGTAACCGCGCGTGCGGTTGGCTTTGTAAATACGGCAGGCTTCCCAAGGGTGCAGGGCGTCGTAGATTGCACACATGTGGCCATTATGGCACCCCATCGCAAACCAGCTGTACTTGTCAACCGCAAGGGATTCCAATCCCTTAACGTCCAGCTGGTGTGCAACCACAGGAAGATCATTATGCTTGTTTGCCCAAAGTACCCTGGCAGTTGCCATGACTTCTTCATCCTGTGGCAGTCTACTGTGCCTCAGCTCTTCAATCCGCCAACCCAGCTTTCCGGATGGCTACTTGGCGACAAGGGCCATCCCCTTGAAAAAGTGGCTCATGACACCGATGAGGAGGTCATCAAACGAGGCTGAGGAGTGGTACAATGTGAGCCACATATCCACCAGAAGCATCATGGAGCAAACCAGCAGCTTGCTCAAAATGCGATTACGATGCCTCAACAGGTCTGGTGGAGCCCTGCAGTATGCACCAGCCAGGGTGTCCAGAATCATCATGGTCTGCTGTGCCCTGCACAACATTGCACAGCAGCATGGCTTAGAGCTGCCTGAGGAACAAGTGGCTCAGCACACAGCCTCCTCGAAGGAAGAGGAGGAGGACGAGGAGCCACGCCTTGTGGGGCCGGTTGTGGCCAATCCAGCAGCACACGACCACATTGCTGGCCATCAGGCAAGGGATGCACTCATCCATGCCATACATCATCTGTCCAATAAATGGTGCTTTCCTATCACTCTCACCACCATCATTACAAATGGGAGTAGCCCTGAGCCCTCACTGTGCAACCTCCATTTCTCAGCACACATAGGCCAATACTTCAAATTTTTGCCATCACTTTTGTTTAATACAATCAGAATCTGGATGACAAGCGGTACTTTTTCACACAATAAAAAACTCAATTGACTACCCTTGTGACTATTTGTGTGTTAACTTCCTCTTACGCATGCTTCTAGGTGGTGCTTCCCCTGTGGCTTCAGCAGATGTAGAGGCACCTTGCTCACTTTGATGCTGCGCCTGTTTAGATGCCTTTGGCGGGCATCCTCTGGGTTTGGGAGCCTGGGAGGGCTCCACAACAGTCTGCTCTTCCTGCGGCTGTGCAGGGGCTGAGACGGAATCTGGGGCTCTGACCGAGGGCTCCGTAGCACCTGGAGAGGAGCCCACACTTCCTGTTGTCTGCCACCAACATCTCTCTCATGGGTCACCTGCACTTCAGTGCTAGCAAGTGGCTGGAGAGCACCTTGCTGCACATTAGAGGGGCCATGAGGACCCGTATCTGTACTGGCAGTCCTCGTAACAAGGATGTCCATGAAGCTCTGGTGTCTCTCCTCAATAGATGCCCATCTATCCTCCATAGCAGACCATCTATTTAGAAGAGTCACCATGCCCTGTTGAGTCTGGCGAGTTATGTCCTCCACGGAGGTTGCCACCCTGTCCATGGCGGCATGTTCATGCACCATTGATTCCACCATGTCAGTGCTCATGTTTGAGATGGACTCTTCCATTCTCTGCACACTCGCAGTTACCGTGGCTGCAAAATCTGTCAGATATTCCTGCACTTTTTGCTGATGTTCCAGCACCACTCCCTTTCTGGATGGCCCCAGAGGCACAGCGTCTGCATGCAGCTGAGCAGAGCTAGGAGAGTCCTGCGACCTCCAACGAGGACTCTCCACTGCTGTGGCTGTCTCCACCATCTGCTGATGCTCACTAGTGAGCTGTGATACACCAGGTGACAACACTACTCTATGTGGCGATGGACCCACCGAGGTGTGTGTCTCTGCACTGGTGCTGGGTGCGCTGAGTTCTGGTGATGCTGGACAGTGAGGAGGGGGCTATCGATGGTCCTGTGGGAGAGTAAAAGCATGAGTTAAATATCTGATATTTAGGTAGCAGACACATCCTATTGTGCAGATGATCAAAAGTCTTCTCTATGAACATAATTTGCCATTTCAGTCAATCATGAAATCTAAATGAGAGGGTTTAAAATCTATTCTGTCACCAGCTTCATCTAATGCGCCCATCTCTCCGTCCCCCACTTCCAGCTCCTCGCCACCTCCCACGATCTCCTGAGCAGCCTCCTCAGCGCTAGTCAATGTCGCAAGGGATGGTGGTCCTCCTCCTGTCTTTGCTCTCTCCCTCTTATTGTGGGCTATCTTTTCCTGCAAGGAGGGACACAAGTTGAGTTTCATCAAGATTGATGGAGTGAGTGTGAAGAATCCATAACATAAAAGCTTAGAGGGAGACCAAAGTGGAGTGAGGTGCAGTCATAATGAGCTGGACGATTCCCAGAGCAGCAGAAAGGAAATGAGAAGCTAAGGCTACATGGAGCCCTTTAAAAACAATTGAATGAGTGTCGTCAGCAGAGGCGAGCAGCAGACCCGCTCCCACTCATTGGGCCGGGTAGCGGCACGGCGGGCTTAATGAGCCCACTTAACTGAAAATCTAGATTGGGGAGCGGCTCAAACCAGCAGCGGGACCGGAACCTGCCCACCAGGCAACCCGACTCCAACCCACCTCCTCCATTAAATTTGCGGCATTAAATAGTCTTTTCTTCTGATGCAACCACAGAAATAATAAAAAGACTCTTAATTTAAATATTGAGTGCTGTAGGGGAAAAATCCATTATTGACCATTTTGGGGCACTAACTTTAGCACCCGGTGCAAATTAGCGCCAGCGACCGCGAAATTCGTCGCCAGCGCCCCTGAAGGTGATTGGAGCGCTAAATCAATCGCTTCACACTTCTCTTAGGGCACTAACGTCGGGGAACGGGGTGCTACCTCAGAGCGCTACTCAAGCTCATGTGCGCTCAATTGCCTAGTCCTCAGACAGACTGGCGCCTTCCAGTTCTTAAAGGGGAGGTTCAATCATGCTGCACAGCCTCACCCTGATCATTGCTGCTTGTGACCTGGGCCTGCAAGGAGGTGCAATTCTTCAACCAGGAGTCTCATAGCTGCTCAGAGGCCCAGGGTCAGAGCTCGCCGGTTTAGCGACCAGGCAGTGGTGGCTCTGGTTGTGGCTGTGGAACGCCGACGGGCAGTGCTGTTCCCAGACACTGGCAGGAGGCCATTGCCCCAGGAGTTCACAAGGATGTGGAGGGAGGTGGCCCAGTACGTCTCATGCAGAAGCATGATCCAAAGGATTCACACCCAATGCTGCAAGAAGTTCAATGACTTCACTCGGGTGGTCAGGGTGACTACACGCTTGAAATACCTCTACATCCCACCATCTCAACCTCACTCTGTGCACAGATGGTATAAACTGCCAAATCCTCCACTCACCCACCAACTATGCCCATCTACTAAAAGTCACATCCATATCTCACACCTTGCAGACATTAACGGCTATTCAACTATGGTAGGCACATCTGCCAAACACATGGCTGCACACTCACTCACTGTCCTTTTTCTTGCAGGCCAAGCTTGCTCATAACAGGAGGGAGCAACTACACATGGGAGGAGGTCAGGCGAAGCTGCACCCCCTCACACAGCTGGAGGAGCAAGTGCACAGAATCATCGCAGGCCATGTCGTGGGTACTGTGGCAGTCGGAGAGGTCGACCCCCTTGTGGTCAGCAATGGCATGTTCATCACCTCTCCCTCCTCTCTCATACCATTTCCCCCTCACAACATGAGCCCTTCCCACTTTCCATCTAAGTATACTGTCTCCATTCCTTGCTCCCTTCCTGCCCCCCTCCCCTCACGTTAAACACACTCTTCCTGCTTTCAGATAGTGAGCCACCATCTGAACAGCCTGTCCCTCAGCCTCCCAGTGGCAACGACGCGGGAGAGGACCAGGAACACCAAGCCGAAGCCTAACTGCTTGCGTCTCCCGAGGGCGACACATCGGATACTGGGGCCACGCGGTCACTGGAGGGGAGCAGAGGAATTGGCTCTGATGTGGGTGAAGCTCTGGGACCCAGCAGGCTGCAGCAATGCCATGGGGAAAGGGAAGCTCGGGGGCCATCTCCCCGGAGGGTGAGTGCGCGCATGAGTTCAGCTGCACAGGACTCAGATGAGGACCTCGATATAGCGGCCATGAATACCCAGGCTATGAGCATGCATACTGAGGTCATGGGTACAATGGCAAGGGTGCCCAAGAGCATGGATGCACTAGCTAGGAGCGTGCAGGAGTCCGTCGTCAGCACTGCTGCCATCTGTGCACAAACCCTTGAGCCCATCCTTGCCACTTTGTAGAGGATGGTTGACTTGCAGGGAGACCGTGGGGACCCAGACCCCATGCTGCGCGTAATG
Organism: Somniosus microcephalus; assembly: GCF_052327205.1. Lineage (NCBI taxonomy): Eukaryota > Metazoa > Chordata > Chondrichthyes > Squaliformes > Somniosidae > Somniosus > Somniosus microcephalus. The sequence goes on along the minus strand of NC_140996.1, from coordinate 136,329,012 downwards.
GGTGAGGTGGCATCTATTGTAGCCCAGGCCGAGGTAACGCAACAGCTTCGTGCTGTAATCGAGTCATTGGTTGGTGCCATCCAATCTCTCAATGCCCTGATGCAGTCTTAGATTGATGCCACGCAAGTGCTGACTGCTGCCATCATCGCTGGGTCGACCACTGTCCACCGGGGATCTCACAGTGCCGCAGCAGGCCAGCAATCTGTGCTTGAGCAGATTGCTCCGGATGCTGAGGTTCTGCCCCAGAGGAGTGGCAATGTGTTGGTCGAGCAGGAAGGTGCTGTCCTCTCTCAGGATGACAGTATTCCTGCTCCCACCACTGCCACTCCGCCATTGCACTTGCCGCAGCCTGTAACCCAGCCATCCCAGACTGCTGCCGCCCATGCAGAGTTGGTGCAGTCTGCAGCCGGGCCCTCCAGGCCCAGAGCTGGTTGAGGGCATCCTGCAAGGCTATCTGCAGTCTCTGGCTCCCAGACTCAGCAGCCTTCCACCAGCCTTGCTGCAGCCACTGGGGCCACATTACAGAGGAGCAGTAGGGTTGGGAGGGAGAAAGTGCAAAGGGGAGGGAGATCATTGAGGAAGGGCCATAACATTTTTAGAGCAAATGGGGGGAGCGTGTGTACCAAAGTTGGATGTGTTTGTAAATATATTGTTCAGTTTTGTAAGAAGTATTTCCGTGTGCTAAGAATCAGTTCTGTTGGTTCATAAATTGTTGTGTTTATTTGTTATTGGTTGTGTTTAATAAGACAGAGTTGTGCAGAATAATAAATGTTTATTTCAACGTAACGAATTTGGTCATGTTTCTCATTGGAACTTTGGCCAGTCGTAGGGGCTGCAAGCTGTCTGTAATGATGTGGTTGTTGATCCCAAATGCCATCTGCTCTCTCATTCATTGGAAGCGCTGTCTAATGAGGGGTTAATGAACGGCCCTTGCAGAAGCAACATTGAGCGGCTCCCTCCTACGTTGGTGCTGCTCCTCCTCCTCTTCATCCTCCTCCTCCGCCTCCTCTGGCATAAAAATAAAACAAAAAAGGTGACCCAACCGTGGCTAACAAGGGAAATTAGGGATAGCATAAGGTCCAAGGAGAGGGCATATAAATTGGCCAGAAAAAGCAATAATCCTGAGGATTGGGAGCAGTTTAGGATTCAACAAAGGAGGACAAAGGGATTAATTAAGAAAGGGAAAATAGAATATGAGAGTAAGCTTGCAGAGAACATAAAAACTGACTGTAAAAGCTTTTATAGATATGTGAAGAGAAAAAGATTGGTGAAGTCAAGCGTAGGTCCCTTGCAGTCAGAATCGGGGGAATTTATAATGGGGAACAAAGAAATGGCAGACCAATTAAATACATATTTTGGTTCTGTCTTCACAAAGGAGGACACAAATAACCTCCCAGAGATGCCGGGGAACATAGGGTCTGATGAAAGGGTGGAACTGAAAGAAATCAGTATTTGTAGGGAAATGGTGTTAGGAAAATTGATGGGACTGAAGGCCGATAAATCCCCAGAGCCTGATAATCTACATCCCAGGGTACTTAAGGAAGTGGCCCTAGAAATAGTAGATGCATTGCTGGTCATCTTCCAGGACTCGATAGACTCTGGAACGGTACCCATGGATTGGCGGGTAGCTAATGTTACCCCACTATTCAAAAAAGGTGGTAGAGAAAAGGCGGGGAATTATAGACCAGTAAGCTTGACATCGGTACTGGGGAAAATGCTAGAGTCCATTATAAAAGTCCATTGGAAAGCAGTGACTGGATCGGACAAAGTCAACATGGATTTACAAAAGGTAAATCATGCTTGACTAATCTACTGGAATTTTTTGAGGATGTAACTGGTAAAATAGATAAGGGAGAATCAGTGGATGTGGTGTATTTGGACTTTCAGAAGGCTTTCAATAAGGTCCCGCATAAGAGATTAGCATGCAAAATTAAGGCACATGGGATTGGGGGCAAGGTATTGACTTGGATAGAGAACTGGTTGGCGGACAGAAAGCAAAGAGTTGGAATAAACGGGTCGTTTTCCGAGTGGCAGGCAGTGACTAGTGAGGTACCACAAGGATCAGTCCTAGGACCCCAGCTGTTCACAATATATATTAATGATCTGGACGAGGGAATTGGATGTAATATCTCCAAATTTGCAGACGACACAAAGCTGGGGGGGAGGGTATGCTGTGAGGAGGATGTCGTGAAACTCCAGCACGATTTGGACAGGTTGGGAGATTGGGCAGAAACATGGCAAATGCACTATAATGTGGATAAATGTGAGGTTATCCACTTTGGTGGCAAAAACAGGAAGGCAGATTATTATTTGAATGGTAATAGATTGAGAGAAGGGGAAGTGCAAAGAGACCTGGGTGTTCTTGTACACCAGTCGCTGAAGGTAAGCATGCAGGTGCAGCAGGCGGTTAAGAAGGCAAATGGTATGTTGGCCTTCGTAGCAAGAGGGTTTGAGTACAAGAACAAGGATGTCTTGCTGCAGTTGTACAGGGCCTTGGTGAGACCACACCTTGAGTATTGTGTGCAGTTTTGGTCGCCTTACCTGAGGAAGGACGGTCTTGCCATGGAAGGAGTGCAGCGAAGATTCACCAGGCTGATACCTGGGATGACAGGAATGACGTATGAGGAGAGATTGTGTCGATTGGGCTTATACTCACTGGAGTTTAGAAGATTGAGAGGGGATCTCATCGAAACCTATAAAATTCTGTCAGGCCTGGACAGACTAGATGCAGGAAGGATGTTTCTGATGGCCGGGGAGTCCAGAACCAGCGGTCATAGTCTAAGGATAAAGGGTAAGCCATTTAGGACTGAAATGAGGAGGAATTTCTTCATCCAGAGAGTGGTGAACCTGTGGAATTCTCTGCCACAGAGGGCGGTGGAGGCCAGTTCATTAAGTATATTCAAGAAAGAGTTGGATGTATTTCTTAAGGCTAAAGGGATCAAAGGATATGGGGAGAAGGCAGGGACCGGGTACTGAATTTGGATGATCAGCCATGATCTCATTGAATGGCGGAGCAGGCTCGAAGGGCCGAATGGCCTACTCCTGCTCCTATCTTCTATGTATCTATGTATCCTCCTCCTCCACCTCCTCTCCCTCTTCCTCCTCCTGAGGTGGTCCACCAATCCCTGGTGGCAATGGCTGGGTCCTCAGAATGACGCGGTTGTGCAGCATGCAGCACACAACAATGAAAATGGACACTCGATCAGGGGAGTACTGCAGGGCTCCTCCAGAGTGGTCAAGACACCGGAGCCGTTGCTTTAGCACACCGATGGTGTGTTCGATCAGGTTCCTGGTGGCGTTGTGGCTCTCATTGTATGTGAGCTCAGCAGGACTGTTGGGGTGTGGTAAACCACTGTTAACCTGTACATGCCTGTGTGGTAAACCACTGTTAACCCTGTACAAGTCCAGGCATGTCTCAGCCCCTGGCTCCACCCCTAAGCCTGGGTATAAAGGTGACTCACCACCCTTCCCCCGGGAGCTCTTAGGATGGATTCACTAGCAGAGGCATGCTCTAGTTCTTAGTCAATAAAAGCCTACTTCATTTAAGTCCATATCGTAGTCTTTGGTATTGTTGATAGCGCATCAATTTTATTGACTAATTTTCAACATGGAGCAAATCTTGAAGCCGGAACGTTTAGACCTGGATCCTCAAGCAGCAGATGCAGCCAATAACTTTGAACACTGGCTGAGCTGTTTCGAAGCCTTCCTGGAGGCCTCCAGCACTACCGTCACTACAGATGACGTGAAACGGCTTGTCTTGAACTCACGGGTGAGCAACCGAGTCTACTCGATCATCCGAGACGCCACTACTTACGCGGCCGCCATCGCGACGCTAAAGGAACAATACGTGAGGCCTGTTAACGAGGTCTACGCCAGACACCTCCTGGCTACCTGAAAACAGCGCCCCGGGGAATCGGGCGCTGTATATTTACTGGCACTGAGAGTCCTCGGCCGGGACTGTAATTGCAAAGCGGTGACGGCCAAGGAATGCACGGAAGGCCTGATCCGAGACGCCTACGTAGCCGGCACCAGGTCCAACTATACTCGGCAGAGGCTGCTGGAACAGAGGGAGCTCGACCTGCAGAAGACGGTGGCCCTCCAGAACATGGATGCCTACCCCCCTGACCGGATGGCCACGTGGATGCCACGGGAGCAGCCATCTTGGGACCCGGTAAGGCCACAAGCCGCCAGCAGCCCAACTACAGCTGCAATGACCAGAGGCCAGAAATGCTACTTCTGCGGCCAGGCCAAGCACCCCAGACAGCAATGCCCAGCAAAGGACGCGACCTGCTCCAAATGCGGCAAGAAAGGCCACTACGCGAGAGTGTGCAAGGCGAAATCGACCCCCAATTCCAGCAGCGCCGCGTGTGAACCGTACAGGCCGCCATTTTGGACCCCACCAACCACGTGTGAGCCGTGCGGGCCGCCATTTTGGACACCATCAGCCGAGGGGGAGCCGCCATCTTGGACACCATCTTGGGACCAGGCCCTCGGCGCGGGCGAATACTACAGCGACCCACCGACCTCGACGATGGCCTCCATCACCCTGGACCAATCTAGGCCCCACCAACTAGCCAGGTCCATGATGAACGTAAAGGTAAATGGCCATGCCACAAATTGCCTTTTCGACTGCAGAAGCACGGAGAGCTTCATCCACCCCGACACGGTGCGACGCTACTCCCTATCGGTTATGCGCACACGCCACCAGGTCTTTATGGCCTCAAAGTCCCATACGGCGGACGTCGGCGGCTACTGTGTAGCGACTCTGACAGTGAACGGCGTGGAGTACAGAGAGTTTAAATTCCTCGTCCTGCCACAGCTCTGCGCTCCCGTACTGCTAGGATTAGACTTCCAATGCCATCTGGAGAGCGTCACGATGGCATATGGCGGGCCCCTGCCCCCACTTACAGTCTGCAGCCAGCAGAATTTAAACACGGCGCCGCGCAAAGTATGCAGCCTGTCCACCCTGAAGGTCAAACCCCCCCCGTTGTTCGCTAACCTCGCCAAAGACTGCAAGCCAATTGCTACTAAAAGCAGGCGGTACAGTGCCGGGGATAGGAGCTTTATTAAATCAGAAGTACAAAGACTCCTGAGGGAAGGGATTATCGAGGGCAGCACCAGCCCATGGTGAGCCCAAGTGGTGGTAGTAAAGACCGGCGAAAAACAGCGCCTGGTTATTGATTACAGCCAGACGATCAATCGATACACGCAATTAGACGCATACCCACTTCCCCGCATATCTGACATGGTCAACCAGATAGCACAATACCGGGTATTCTCGACGATTGATCTGAAGTCGGCATACCACCAGCTCCCCATCGGGCCTGAGGACCGCCAGTACACGGCCTTCGAGGCTGACGGTCGCCTCTACCACTTCCTCCGAGTCCCCTTCGGCGTCACCAACGGGGTCTCGGTCTTCCAAAGGGAGATGGACTGGATGGTTGACCAGAACGCGCTGCAGGCCACCTTCCCCTATCTAGACAACGTCACCATCTGCGGCCATGACCGGCATGACCACGACGCCAACCTAGAAAAATTCCTCCGTACGGCCCAACGGCTGAATCTGACATACAACAGAGAAAAATGTATGTTCCGCACCACGCGCCTCGCTATTCTTGGCTGCGTGGTGGAAAACGGAGTCATCGGCCCCGACCCCGACCGAATGCGCCCCCTCCTGGAAATACCCCCCCCCACTGCCTAAAAGCCCTGAAGAGCTGCCTAGGGTTCTTCTCTTACTACGCCCAGTGGGTGCCCAACTATGCGGACAAAGCCCGGCCCCTCATCAAGTCAACCTCCTTCCCCCTGACGGCAGAGGCCCGTGCGGCCTTCACCCTCATAAAAGAGGACATTGCGAAGGCCACAATGCATGCAGTGGATGAGTCCATCCCTTTCCAAGTGGAGAGCGATGCATCCGACTTCGCCCTAGCCGCAACCCTTAACCAGGCGGGGAGACCCGTGGCCTTCTTTTCACGAACCCTCCAGGGCCCCGAAATTCGACACTCCTCAGTCGAGAAGGAGGCCCAGGCGATAGTGGAGGCCGTACGGCACTGGAGACATTACCTGGCCGGTAAACGTTTCACCCTGCTCACTGACCAACGGTCAGTAGCATTTATGTTTAACAACAGACAAAGGGGGAAAATCAAAAATGATAAGATATTGCAGTGGAGGATCGAGTTATCCACCTACAACTACGATATCTTATACCGGCCCGGGAAACTGAATGAGCCCCCAGATGCCCTATCCCGTGGGACATGTGCCAACGCACAAGTCGATAGGCTACGGACCCTCCACAATGATCTCTGCCACCCGGGGGTCACCAGGTTCTTCCACTTTATTAAAGCTCGCAACCTGCCTTACTCCATCGAGGAGGTCAGGACCATGACCAGGAACTGCCAGGTCTGCGCCGAATGCAAACCGCATTTTTATAGGCCAGACAGGGCACACCTGATTAAAGCCACCCGCCCCTTCGAACGTCTCAGCGTCGATTTCAAGGAGCCCCTTCCCTCCTCTGACCGCAACACGTACTTCCTCAATATTATTGACGAGTACTCCCGTTTCCCCTTCGCCATCCCCTGCCCGGACATGACCAGCGCCACAGTCATCAGGTGCCTCCACGACCTGTTCGCCATATTTGGCTTCCCCAATTACATCCACAGCGACAGGGGCTCGTCGTTCATGAGCGACGAGCTGCGCCAGTACCTGCTCGAGAAGGGCATAGCCACGAGCAGGACTACCAGCTACAACCCCCGCGGGGGGTAACGGACAGGTAGAGAGGGAGAACGCAACGGTGTGGAAGACCGCCATGCTCGCCCTAAAATCCAAGGGCCTCCCAATCTCCCGCTGGCAAGATGTCCTCCCCGATGCGCTCCACTCCATACGATCACTGCTCTGTACTGCCACAAACGCCACCCCTCACGAGAAGATGTTCATCTTCCCCAGGAAATCCACCTCGGGGACATCACTACCGCCATGGCTGACGTCTCTGGGACCCATCCTGCTCAGGAAACACGTGAGGAGCCATAAGACGGACCCCCTGGTCGAAAAGGTTCACCTCCTCCACGCCAACCCACAGTACGCCTACGTGGCGTATCCTGACGGGCGGGAGGACACAGTCTCAATTCGAGACCTCGCACCCTCAGATACCACCCGAAACACCATCGATCACCATCCACTGCCTCCACCCACCACCACTACCCACGACGCACCACCGGGGAGTCTACCACGAACTGACGACATGCCGGTGCCATCCCTACCCCGAGAGGACGACACGCCAGTGCTCCGTCCCACGCGAGAAGCGGCCGTGGGCAAAGAACCGCCGCAACCGGCACCACGAAGATCATTACGGCAGACAAGACCCCCGGAGAGACTTTCGTATACGAACTTTTGAAACACTTCACCCCGCCGGACTCCTTTTTAAACGAGGGGTGAATGTGGTAAACCACTGTTAACCTGTACATGCCTGTGTGGTAAACCACTGTTAACCCTGTACAAGTTCAGGCATGTCTCAGCCCCTGGCTCCACCCCTAAGCCTGGGTATAAAGGTGACTCACCACCCTTCCCCCGGGAGCTCTTAGGATGGATTCACTTGCAGAGGCATGCTCTAGTTCTTAGTCAATAAAAGCCTACTTCATTTAAGTCCATATCGTAGTCTTTGGTATTGTTGATAGCGCATCATGGGGTTACGGAGCGGTGTCATCAGCCAGGTGGCGAGTGGATAATCCTTGTCCCTGAGGAGCCAGCTGCGAGCTTGATGCGGTGGTTGGAACAGTGCTGGGACACCAGTTGGGCAGAATGAATGCATCGTGGCTGCTGCCAGGATAGTGGGCATTGACGGCGAGGATGCGCTGTCTGTGGTCATGCACCAACTGCACGTTCAGAGAGTGGTAACCTTTGTAGTTACGAAACACCTCTGCATTTTGATGAGGTGCCCACAATGCCACGTGGGTGCAGTCAATGGCGCCCTGAACCATGGGGAAGTCTGCTATCCTTGCGAATCTACATGCGCGTTCATGCTGTTTGTCTTGGGTCATGGGGAATGATATGTACTCCCTTTTCCTTCTGTACAGAGCATCTGTGACCTCCTGGATGCAGCAATGGACAGCGAAGTGGGAGATGTTGGCAATATCCCCTGTTGAAGCCTGGAAGGAGCTGCTGGCATAAAAATTGAGAGCGATTGTGATCTTCACTGCCACAGACAGAGACGTCCTGGTCGTATGCTGAGGCTGTATCTCTGGCTGCAGGAGGTGGCAGAGCTCTGTGACCACCTCCTTACTGAAGTGGAGCTTTCTAAGGCACTGCTCCTCTGACCGATGAATGTATGAGAACTGCTCCCGGAATACCCTGGGAAGGTAAGGTCTCCTGTGGAGAGCCCTGTTGGCCCTCCTCCCTCTGGCCACATTTTCCAATCTTTCTCTCCGCCTCCGCTGCCTCTGACGGTGAAGCTGGAGGGTGAGGCCCCGTGCCAGTACAGCCCCCATTAACTCTTGTAAATGCTGCAGTACCAAAGCTAAGAGAAATGCAACCTGATAAGTTTTGCTGACGAGCAAAACTCCTTCAAATAGGAAACCGTCAAATCTCTTCAAACACCTCTCTGCTTCTGTCAGCGTGTGAAGGCAGAATTGATTAACGACAGGAAAAAACAGGAAGTGCATGCCTTTAAATAGCGCTCCCCCAGCGCCCAGATGACTGCAAACTGTCCTCCTCTACCTGTCGTTCCTAGCGGCAAGTGCTGAAGCAGGGGGCGAGAATCAATTTTCGGTCCGGGGCGCTACCCGGGCGATGTGCGCTTGGATGATGTCACGATCTCCGGGTGCAGGAGATCGTGGCGGTAGTGTTTAGCACCACCGCAAACCGCCAGTTGAATTTTGCGGGCGGTGCTAAAATTGCCGCGCACGGGCGGTAAGTTGTTAGCGCCCCATTTAACCAACCAAATTTTTCCCCCTATGTATTTTACTGTTCTACAAAATTATTCTGAATACACATGTTTATCAGTAGGCTTCTCTATCCACTCCAGTTGAGGACTTTACTGATCTACTTAAGTAAGATTTTCCAACAGAGGGTTTGCAGAGCTCCAGCTGGCCTCTGATTCACATCACCTTGGAAACCACAATGTTATGTGTATGAATGTCATTTCCCCCATATTCTACCACAAAGATCTTTTTTAAATCAAATTTACTTTGGTTCACTCTTGATAATAGTCCCGTGGTTGTACTGTGGTCTGCACAATATATGCCTATTACAGTTATTAGAGCACAGCCTATTATTGATAATTATACATTATACGTTCTATACATTTAACAACTCATTCTTGGCATTAAATGAGGAAGGAGGTCCAAATCAATTGACCCCACTCAAAATTTGGATGCTCCAGGTTCTACTTCTGGTGTTGTGGGCAGGCGGGGAGGAGGGGCGGAGGCGGGGGGGGGTTTACTACTCTAAAAAAAGTTTGGTGGGAAACATCTGTCTTAACCATGAGAAAATGGATGGCTTTGACCATTCGTTCCTCTCTTAGCTGTAATAGAAACACATAACCTAGTTGTATCACTGTCATATTACCATGAACAATAGACAAACTGTATAAATATCACGCGGATTAAAAACAAAATTACCAATTTGACAGTCATTCCCTTTCAACCATTAGAACCAAAGATGCCAAAATCTTTGCAGCAATGAAAGCAAAACAGCACGTGGCATGCAGGAAACAGAAATCCAGAAAATGTTGTATTGCTAATACACAAAACTATTCTCTTAAAAGGATCAGGTGTGGCCTCACAATCTAAACCAAGTCAAGCTTCAGATTTTTTTGCAGATCAAATCTGATTTGCCCCAAAGTAAATTGATTCATATTCAGTATTTCAGATACTGTTAAGGGGTTTTGGACTGAGGCTGAAAATTTTACTATTAACATAATATTGTTAGTACATTTTGGCTGTATAGTGATAATAAATGGCAAAGAATAACTGATCTTAGACAAGTATCTTCCTTGGCATTCTTCATTCCCCCCACTGACTCACATTCCCTCTTATACTATATCCCATCTGATGAAATGTGCTTTCTGTAACTATCTCTATTTTTGCCAGCAGTTATCTGTGAACACCTGACATAAAAACAAATCAATAAAGAAAAATTGCTAACACATACACACAAATTCAGAAACATATGTAAAACTTATAAACACTCTAGTTGGTATTCAAGTACAGTACTTCTTCCTCTCGCTCTGATCTAATCTGTTTTGCCTGCATGTATGTAAGCATTGAAAATTAGTTACATTTACCAAATTAATTATAGGAACATATTATCCAATCAAGAGAGCATGATAAACAAAATGCAATATTCTTGGAACAAATTGCACAGGAAAGCATTTGCAAGTTATACTGCTTACAAAATATCATCAATCATTGCCTATGTAAAGGAGAGGGAAACATAGAGTGCTATAACGTGGATCAAATCATGTACAACCAGACTAATTAAAAGACAAATTTGTTAGAGCGCTGGAGCAACTTACTGCTGATTCAATAATCATATCGTTCACTACTTAAATTTGAGCTGCTGCTTATTTGATCTTAATAAAACCATATCCAGAAGATTTCTTCTTGAAAAGGAAATTTTACAATTTAACATATAAAGCCACATACCTGTATTAACTTTATACACTTACCAACAATTTGTTATCCCAATAGAGACACTAATTGATTTCAGAATGCTTGCAACTCACTACACCCAATCCAAAAACAGTTATTGTAATCTGCAATAGTATATAGAGCTCAGACTGCTATTATTTTGCTGATCTTAATGTTACTTTATTCCTACAAACGATTAAACATTTTTCTTAGTCAGTATCTCCCTGCATCTTCTACATGGGGTACCGTCGGTCTGCTATCTGTTACATTTCTTCACAAATCTATACAAATAAAAATATTTGCCAGAAGATAAATGGTTATCTTACTTCAGTGAACATACAGTACCTCATGGAAGATCAACAGATTCTCACCATTTCACTGTTGCCTGTATCATTTGTCCTTTAATTTGTCTGGTTGGACTTGATGAAGTTGGAAGAAATACATTACAGTACGATACACTAAGGGGTTAAATCAAGCTACCACTTCATTCAAGTAGAAGATGTCTTATGGCTTATACAGAATTCCAATTGTAGGGTATCTGTAATATCTCGCTCCTTGGCATGCAGCTTCTCTGCCAATCTGCTCTCAGCCATGTCCAGAAATTTACCTCAGGTTCTCCATATCCCATCTTAAACTTGCTGATGCTTTCAAAATAATACATAATGTATATAATAAATCCAAAACAAAGAACAAAAAGGGTCTTCACATACAGCACTGATGCTGACAACCCCAAATCCCACTTGCAATCATAGTCTTATGATTGCACTGTAGTTATCTTGATAAAGCCATTAAATAAAGCTTTGACTCTCTTTCAATCAGATAGCATTTATGACAACAGTATCAGTATGACCATAGCGATACACGGTTTATGAATCACACTGAAAATGTCGTCAGGGCTTCGGAAAGGTTTCCTAATATCAGCTGTATTTTCTGCAGGAAGAACAACATTCTGTCATGGAAACCAGACTCAGGTATCTGACAAATAGCACTTTCAGATTCTAAAACCACTGGAGTGATGCAAAACGTCATTACAGTTAATTTCATTTTAATACTGTATATCTATATACATGGAAGCACTTTATGATATTTTCTATGCACTCACTGTTCTAAAGCAAAGGTTACAGTCTACATTTGAACTCAAACATATACAGTGATCTTTCTTTGAAGTGGTCCAATTTAGAGGGACGACCTTCTGTACCCGAACAGCGTCGTAAGCATGTCCGATTTACTGAAATGGTAAATGAGTTTTACAAAATACACACTCTCTATTCAATAGTAAAACAAGTGGAGACTTAAGCAGAAAATCTAATTACTAATACACAATTCCATTTTATTCTCCTAAGTGAATCACACATTAATACAAACCTGGTGATAAATTGAAACACAGGTGCTTTAAATCATCCTTTCTCTGCCCCTCCCACAAAATACAGCTGTAAAAAATTCAATTACAACAATTATACCTATGGTTTTGAAGAAGGCAATTCAGATTCAGTTGCTGCAAAATTAAATCTGAATTATCTTTCTTGTCAAAATAAGATGCCCAGGAGGGTGTCAGTGGGTTAGGTAGGGTGAAAAAGTAGTTGTTGCAAGTACTGTGGATTAAATAGACACTCAGAGGGGAATTTTCTGGGGGGATCAGCGGACGCATTTGGTGGCGGGTCGGTTGGGAAAAAAATTTTTGACAGTGGGTGGGGAGTCCGCTGTCAACCCGCCACCATGCCAGTCTCCCAGATGTCGTGTCTGTCATCGCTGAACAGACTCGACAACAAGCGGCGGGGGAGGCAATTTAGATCATTAGATAGATTGTTAAGAGGCAATTAAATAGTATTTTAAGCTCACCTTTAGATTTTTAGAGTTCGCCAATGGCTTCCCCGCTGCTCGGGATCACGTCAGGTAAGGAGGTCAGGTGTTGTGTCAGCGTGGGATGATTTCTAAACTTGACAGCTGCAAATGGTCTATAAAAGCTCCCATTTCATAGGTGTTCACTTTCCAAGGTTAGAAGCTGTTGCTTACTGCATTTGGAAGACAGATTCAGCTTTATGCAGCTTGCAAGTGTTTGGCGCAAACTCTCTATCCAGTGTCACCTCATTAGAACAACCCCTCTCACCATTGGCAGATCGCTTCTGTCATCTCAACCTCACCTGCCATCTATTCCATCAGCATTGTTGCCTTTGAAAAAATCTCACCTTGGTCCTCAGAATCCCACCACGATCAGCCCCAACACCAGTAGCACCAACAACACCACCAAACTTCTCCGCAATCAGCTGGTGCTGCACAGGACACAGGGCATCAGCACCCGAGCACATTGCTGCCCGGGACACCAGGGATGGCCTCATCATGGCCAGATTTACTTCACTTGACACTGTACACCCTGGCTGCCACATGATGCACCAGGTTGGCACCACTCCACACCAACACCATAAAGCATCCCTACAATGCCCAAGCCATTCCTTTCACACTCACCGCCATTGCGGGGGGTACCATTATGTCTAACCATTCACTGCAACTCACTAAGTCACTTCCAAAGGTGCACACAAATCCGTCCAAGAACGCAAAGTGTTGAAAATAAAGATTTCAATGTTTGACAGCACATTAACAGAAACTTCACATTAACATTGGCTAAAACATCCAAGTGCCTACCCTTGTGTGTTGTTAGTTGGTATGTTTGGACTAGGATGAGGGTGAGTGTGAGGGGTGGCTAGTGAGATGGGGATGTGATAACGTAGCTAGAGAGGGATGGGTGGAGGTGCAAGGTAAGTCGCTGTGAGTAAGGATGGCAAAGTAATGGGGATGTGATGAGTGGCACAGCAGGATGAGGTTGAGTGTGGCTTTGCAGTAACGTTTCGTGATCTACTGAGATCATTGAAACGTTTGCGCCACTGCAGCCTGGTCTTCCTGTGCAATGTGCAACCAGGTTGCATACGGTAAGCATATGGAAGGAGTCATGGGAGAGCCTGGGTGCAGCCGTGCACCTCTGTGCAGTGCTTGTCAGTGTTTGCAGCACCTCAATGCTGTAGAACACTGAGTGTCAAAAAGAATGTGCGCATGGTCCCTTTAAGGAAACCGGCTGATGACGTGTCATCAAGTGACGTCATCAGACCCGCTTCCTTCAATTGGCCGGGAAACGCGCTGGGCGGGCTTAACAAGCCCAATCAGCATAAAATTATTTTCACAGAGCGGGCTGGAGCCAGCAGCGGTGTCACACCCCGCTACCGACCCTGGCCACACCGGACTCATCTCGGTAGGTGAAATTGCGGCCTCAGTTTCTGTTCCTTTTTGATTCCTTGAATCTATTTAGGAATGATTACAAGATGTCTGATATTTAATAAGATGATGAGGGAAACAGAAATGGTCCCATGAATTCCTTCTGCTCTGAGAAGCAGTAGAGCAGTGTACTGACTGGACTTCTTCCAAGTTGCTTTGAAAAGTCATTTGTGCTGTCATCAGATCCACTCCCTTGTGCTTTGAATGGCAAGACAATGTCTTTGCATACATACATCTGTGGATAATATCAAAGGGGCGCAACTTGTCTTTGTTGGGCCCGTTTTCTGGCAAAGTGGTCCAATTTAGAGGGACAACCTCCCGTACCCGAACAGCGTCGTAAGCATGTCCGATGCCATATTGCTTCGGGTGCTCTAGAGACATCCCTGGTGTCCTTTCTGAAAATGGGCAAAAGCTAGGGAGAGCTTGCTCTGCGCATGCACCGGCTTGTTTTGGCAGTTCTGCAATGGTCGAATCAACAGTTCTGAAAGGGACTGCTGGTGGCCGCTGAAGATCATGCAAGTTTTTTTTTTGTGTATTTTTAAAACTTACTTTAATGTGGAGCCAGGAAAAGCTCCTCCTGCATCCACAGCAATGCTGCTGGCCAACAGCAGCCAGCGCTTGTCCCCATCCTGATCGCCTCCCGCCGCCCCACCCCAGGACCTAACCGAGGACCGCTGTCAACATTGCAGTGGCCTGCCATTCAACTCCACTTCACCATTGAGCTGCCTGGGACCATCTGCAGCTCACTAGACGTATTCAAATGAGACCCAATATCGATCAGGCCTCGGACCAGTGCAGGGATTGTTCCCTACACCCAGTTCGTGCTGGCAAACACATTTTTATTCCCAAGGGTACCCCCTTAGATTTTTATTATTAAACACTGTAAAATTGGGAGAATTCTTTAAAACTACTCCCAGGTGGAGCAACTCCTGTAAGCTTGAGGAGGTAACAGATTTATATACAAACTGTAACACAAGCTGAATATAGGGAGTTAGGAGGTAAATTAAAAAATAGGACCTCAAAGGTAGTAATCTCAGGATTCGTACCAGTGCCACATGCGAGTCAGAGTAAAAATAGAAGACTATTTCAGGTGAATACGTGGCTAGAGGAATGGTGCAAGGGGGAGGGATTCAAATTCCTGGGACATTGGAACTGGTTCTGGGGGAGGTGGGACCAGTACAAGCTGGACGGTTTGCACCTGGGTGGGACCGGGACCGATGTCCTAGGGGGAGTGTTTGCTAGTGCTGTTGGGAAGGGTTTAAACTATGGCAGGGGGTTGGGAACCTGTGCAGGGAGACAGAGGAAAGGGAAGCAAGGATAGAAACAAAAGACAGGAAGGAGAAAAGCAAAAGTGTAAGGCAGAGATATCAAGGGTGTAAATCAAACAGGACTACAGTAAACAATAATTCTAAAAGGACTAAGAGTGTTAAGAAAACAAGCCTGAAGGCTTTGGGGGAGAAATTCAGTATTGCCCCGTTTGGGGCGTAAGTATCGACCGGGCGCGAAATTTTGCGCCTGGCGCAAATTATCACCACCTACTAGTAAATTGGCCTGCTTCGCCCCAGGAGGTGCTTGGAGCGCTAAAACAGGCGCTGCACGACTGTCTTAAGGCGCTAAGCCGGAGAAGCGAGGCGCTACCACCGAGGGCGGGTGCAGCGCAGGTGCGGCCAGTTAGCGATTGCACGCAGGCATGCTGGCGCCGGTCAGCTCTTAAAGGGGAGGTTCGATCGTGGATTGCAGCCTTACCCTGTGCATCGGAGCCCTGATTCTCGGCCTGGACAGACCTGCTGCCACATTCTTACGCCTAGGACCATGGAGAGGGCCAGGGAGCGAGCACAGAGGTTCAGCGAGGGGGTCTTGCAGGTTCTGGTTGGCGCGGTGGAGCGCAGGCAATCTATCCTGTTCCCGAACAGTGGCAGGAGGCCGCTGCCCAACGACTATCGCAAAGCTTGGAGGGAAGTGGCTCACCGAGTGAGCTCCAGCAGCATGGTGCCTAGGACCCTTGTGCAATGCAGGAAGAAGTTCAACGACCTCACTCGGGTCGTCAGGGTGAGTACCCTTTTCAGAATCCTCTTCATCCCTGCATGTCGACCTCACTTTATGGCCAAAGGGTCCTGAAAGCCCCAATGCCCAGTCCTCATCCAACACCTATGGGCCTTTCATGAAACTCACACGCACATTCAGCACTTTACACACTGTAAGGTCTAATCAACCATGGGAGGCAGTGCAGCCAAGATCAGGGCTTCACACTGTAAGGGCTATTCCACCATGGGAGGCAGTGCAGCCAAGATCAGGGCTTCACACTGTAAGGGCTATTCCACCATGGGAGGCAGTGCAGCCAAGATCAGGGCTTTACACTGTACTCAGAGCCCGTCCTTTCTCTTGCAGGGCAAGCTGGCGCATAACAGGAGGCAGCAGCAACGGACCGGGGGAGGCCGGCCTCACCTTCAAGCCCTCACTGATCTGGAGCAGCGAGTCCAGCGGATTATGGCAGGCCGGATGATTGGCCCCGTCGCCACTGGAGATGCCAACCCCGTTCTGGACAGCAATGGAAAGGTCATCACCTTTTTGACCTCTCTCCTTCCACTTGTGCCTCACACCAGCATCCTTTGCCACTATCGAATCAATACAGTACATTGCAGCACTCATGCCTCCCTCGCTGCCACCCTGTCCTCACGCTAAAGCCGCTCTTGTGCCTCCCTGCATTCAGATGCTGATTCGCCAGGTGAGGAGGCGAGCCCTCATGCTGCCACTGTGAGTGACTCTGAGGGCGATGACGAGGAGGAAGTCGGACCATCAGTGCCACCCTCAGCCGAGGCAGCCCATGGCCATAATGGGGACATGTCTTCCCTGGAGGGAAGCAGGGGGGAATGGTCTGAGGAGGGTGAAGCTCCGGGGCCCAGCGGGCTGCAGCAACGCGGGGGGGGGAGGCGTAGGGAAGCTCGGCGGCCTTCTCCCCGGAGGGAGAGTCTGGCCTCGCGTCCTGCTACAGTGAGCGCACAAGAGGTGCGGCTCCTCGCTGAAATGAGCGTCCAGGCGGAGCACAGGCACACTGAGCTCATGGCTGCAGTGGCAAGGATGCCTGAATCCATTGAGTCACTGGCAAGGAGTGTCCAGGACTTCGGCGCAGCACAGGCAAGGAGTGTCCAGGACGTCGGCGCAGCACAGGCAAGGAGTCTCCAGGACTTCGGCGCAGCACAGGCGGCTGCCACGCAAGTGCTTAGTGCTGCAATGCAGTCAATGGCTGGTCTCATGCAGACGCAGATTGAGGCCACATGAGCACTGACTGCTGCCACCCTCGCTGGATCGAGCATGAATCGACGGGGCCCTCGCCGCGCCGCAGCAGGCCAGCAGTCTGTGCTTCAGCAGATTGCTCCGCATGCTGCAGTGCTGCCCCATGGGAGTGCCAGTGTGTCGTCCGACCAGGGAGTTGCTGTCCTCTGTCAGGATGACAGCATTCCTGCTGCCAACACTGTCACTTCTCCACTGCAGCTGCCACCACCTGTAGGACAGACTGCTGCCGCCCATGCAGAGTTGCAGCAGTCAGAAGCCGGACCCTCCAGGCCCAGAGCTGGTCCAGGCCATCCCTCAAGGGCATCTGCAGTCTCACTTTCTGACATTCAGCAGCCTTCCCCCAGCATTGCTGCAGCCACTGGGGTCCCATTGCGGAGTGTAAAGTCCGCGCCTCAACAATACACGGACTTCGGGAGAACAGTTTAACAGGTACTTTACTGAACAAGAGGCAGCTTGAAACTGAAACTACTGAAGCCTGCTAGGGCCTTTTATAGAGGGGTGGTCACTGCCGGCACTGCAGTCTAAGACCAGTTATTCCCTTAAAGGCACATACACAACAATTCCTCCCCTTTTAGATAAACAGTACATAACATTCATTTAACAACTAAATAATAACTAATTACAATTACAATTTATTCAGTAATATATACATCAACTGAAATAGTCATTTATAAGTTCAGTCTTTGAGGAGGCTTCCTGATCCGGACTGGATAGCGCCTTTCTCGAGCATCCTGTTCTGGCGGTGGAGTCAATTCTGGCTCATTGTCATTGGTTGGTTCGTCAGCTTCCAATACCCCTGCTTCTGAGGTAGACGCAATCTGTACTTCGGGCTCATTGCCAGGTGCACATGCTTGTGGTACAGGTTTGGCTTGTTCCTGGGACTCTTGAATCTGGTCAGCATGGCATCTCACGATGCTCTCTCCAACGTCCACTGTGTACATTAGTAGTCCCTGCTGTGTGCATATCGTGCCTGGCTGCCATTTTTCTGTTCGGTAGTCGCGGGCCAAGACTGGTTGACCTATCTTGAAGCTCCTGGTTGGCTTCTCATTTATGTGCTGGAACTGCTTATCCTCAACATCTTGTCTTATGTTTGGTTTGAGCAAATCCAAGCAACATCTTAGTCTCCGGTTGAAAAACAGTACAGCTGGGGTTTGGTTGGTTACTGCATGTGTCGCACTCCGGTAAGCAAACAGGAAGTTATCCACCTTGTGTTGCAGTGGTATGTCGTCATTATACATTGCCTTTATGGCCTTTTTAATGGTCTGAACAAACCTCTCAGCCAATCCATTTGTGGCTGGATGATATGGGGCAGATGTGTAATGTTTCACCCCATTATTCTTCAGGAACCTCCAGAAATCCTCAGACACAAACTGTGGGCCATTGTCGGAACAGATCTGTTCTGGCAAGCCATTCCTGGTGAAGATGGTCCTTAGGACTGCAATAGTTATCTCCGTGGTGGTGGAGGACATTTTAATGACCTCTGGCCATTTCGAATGGGTGTCCACAGCGATTAGAAACATTGAGTCCATAAATGGACCAGCGAAATCAATGTGTACCCGTTGCCATGGAGATGAGGGCCACTCCCATGGATGTAGCGGGGCCTGTGGTGGAGCGTTTTGGACCTTCTGGCATCCTGTGCATCTCTTGGTCATATCCTCGATTTCTTTATCGATTCCCGGCCACCACACAAACGCCCTGGCTAGGCTCTTCATTTCTACCCCTCCCAGATGACCCTCGTGAAGCTCATTGAGTGCTCTATCTCTCAACTTGGGTGGAATTACCACTCGGGATCCACACATCAAAGTTCCCCGGCACACTGACAGCTGTTCCCTCCTTGGCGAGAATGCTGGCAACAGTGAGTCGCCATATGCTGGCCATCCCTTCACCGTCAAATCATAGACCCGAGAGTGTGTCGGGTCATTTCGGGTTTCCTTCTCAATAGTTGCGTTTGTAACAGGCAAACATTCGAATATGGTCGCATGGAATATCTCCACCGGGTCCACTGCAGGTGCTTCTTCCGCCGTAGGCAACGGTAGGCGCGACAGCCCATCAGCGTTTCCATGTTGTTTCGTACCTTTGTACTCTATGTCATACTGATGTGCCCCTAGAAAAAGTGACGATCTTTGCAGCCGTTGCGCCGTCATCACCGGAACGCCCTTCTTTGGGTTAAAAATTGAGACCAGGGGTTGATGATCAGTCAGTAGGGTGAATTTCGGCCCGTGCAGATAGTGATTGAACTTCTTCACCCCCCACACCAGGCTGAGGGCCTCCCTGTCAATCTGGGCGTAGTTACGCTTGGCTGAGGTTAGCGAGCGCGATGCAAAGGCTATTGGCCTCTCTGAACCATCAAGGAATTTCTGTGACAGCACCGCTCCAATGCTGTAAGGTGACGCATCACATGCCAACTGAATCGGTAGTGTTGGGTTGTAGTGGGCCAATACTTCTTTTGAAGTGATTTGGCATTTACATTCCTGAAAGGCACGCTTACACTCATCGCTCCATTTCCATGTTACACCAGTTTGAAGGAGGGCGTTCAGTGGGTGCGGAATTGTAGATAAATTCGGCAAGAACTTATGGTAGTAGTTCACCAACCCGAGGAACGACCTCAGTTGCGACACATTTTCTGGTGCTGGAGCCTTGACTACAGCCTCAATCTTGTCCGGCGGCTTATGCAACCCTTCCTCATCAATCATGTGGCCACAATACGAGATTTGTCTCCTGAAGAACTCGCATTTGGGACAGTTGGCTCGTAGCCCATATTCCTGCAATCTCGTGAGCACCTGTTGCAGGTTGGCAAGGTGTTCATTGTCATTTTCGCCCGTAACCAGGATGTCGTCCAAATAACACTGGGTCCCCGGGATCCCTTGCAGGACTTGTTCCATTGCCCTCTGCCACATAGCCGGGGCCGATGCTACCCCAAATACCAGTCGATTGTACTGGTAAGGCCTTTGTGAGTGATTATCGTGAGGTATTTCCTAGATGCTTCTTCCATCTCCATTTGTAGATACGCTTGAGCCAGGTCAATCTTTGTAAAACGTTTCCCTCCAGAAAGTGAGGCGAAAATATCTTCTATCCGCGGAAGCGGATACTGTACTGTGTGCAGGACTGGGTTCACAGTCACCTTGAAGTCCCCACAGATGCGAACCTTCCTTGGCTCCCCAGGCGTGCTGCTCAATGCTTTCTTCATTACAGGAACGATGGGTGTGGCCCACTCCCTCCAGTCCACCTTAGACAGCACCCCCGAACGCTCCAGTTCAGCTTCCACAGCTGGGCGTATCGCGTATGGCACCGGTCTGGCCTTGAAAAATTTTGGGGTTGCGTTATCCTCAATCTTTATGGTTGCCTTTACTCCTTTTAGAGTCCCAAGTCCTTGTTGGAACACCTCTTCCGCGTCAGATAGAATTTGTGACAGACGTCCAGGTGCGACGTCATCATCTTTTTTGTCAGTCACAGTTAGTGCCAGAATGGAATGCCAATCCAATTGTAGTCTTCGGATCCATTCACGTCCCAATAATGGTGGTCCTCCATCTCGTAGTATATACATGTATATTTTCTGTGTTTCCTTTCCGTTATATTCAACTGGCACCCTTATTTTTCCTCTGGGGTAGACCTTTTGTCCCGTGTATGTCTTCAATACAATGGACGTGTTCTTTAAGGGTATGTGTGAGAATAGCCGCTCATAGTCTCGTCGATTCATGACAGTTAGGGCTGATCCTGTGTCCAATTCCATCTTCACTGGGGACCCTGCTATCATGAGGGTGACCCAAATGGTTCAGTGATCTTCTTTTGTGATCACGTTGTGTAACTTTAAACAACTTAGTCGCCTGCTCCCGGAGTCCTTATCACTCTCCTGATCGACTGAACTACTATCTGTCAGTTTCTTTACTTTCCTGTACTGTTCCTTAGTAGTTCTTGTCGTGTTGGTCTTCTTTCCCGACCTGCAGGCTCTTGCTATATGTCCCATTTTCCCGCATTGCCTGCATATTTTGTCTTTAAACCAGCAGTCCTTCTGCTCATGGGTTGTTCTGCTGCAGCGATAATACTTTTCGGCTCCATACGCCATTTCGTTAGCACTGTATTCTTGTGGTTTCTGTTGTATTTCCGCAGCTCCCCGTGCTGCTGCTTCGTAGGATACTGCCACGCTGAAAGCCTGTTCTAGCGTCAGGTCCTTTTTTGAAAGTAGTCGTTTCTGGGTTCGTTCACTCTGGAGCCCGCAGACAAACTTATCCCGTAAGGTGTCTGCCAGTCCTGCTCCGAACTGGCAGTGCTTCGATAACTTGCATAGTTCCGTAAGATAGTCAGCATTGCTCTCATCTTTGTGCTGGTTTCTTTTATGGAACTTGAATCTTTCTGCTATCGGCAGTGGTGTAGGGCTTAGATGTTCCTGTAAGATATGAACAATCTCCTCAAAACTTTTCTCCATTGGTTTAGCTGGGGTAATTAAATTCCGCAATAGGCCGTACGTACTCGCACCCATCAGATTTAATAATACTGACGCCCTCTTTCCATCAGCCACCTCATTTGCCTTGCAGTACACTTCAATTCTTTCCACATATGTGGTCCAGTCTTCTACCTCATTGTCGAAAGCAGTGATACTGCCACTTTTCGGCATCTTGGGTGATTTAAAATGGCGCCTCCCACGCTTTTGCTTCTTCCCCAATGGAATAAAATGGCGCCTCCCGTGCTTTTGCTTCTTCCGCAACGGGATAAAATGGCACCTCCCGTGCTTTTGCTTCTTCCCCTTAGTGCCACGCTGCTCCTAGCGTTCTACGGGGTAATGGCGGCGACCCGCAGCTTCGGCGCGTCTCGCTTTCCTTCCCACCCGTTTAGTTTCTCTCCGCTGTCCTGTTCTCGAGCACCGACCGCGCCCTGTGTGCTCCACCCTCTCTCTCTTGTTTTCTTTTCCCGGCGACGCTGCGCGGCCCGGTTTGTAGAGCCGCTCGATCGAGCTTGAGCCCGCCGCAGTCCGGAAGGGTCAGCGCGCTGCCTGCTACCAGCACGATTCGCTGGAACCACAGTCTCTCCCGCAATTCTCCAAACACCGATGGATTCTTTGGGCGGTTGCCCTCGGTCGACGCCCGTTGCTCAGACTACGACCTTCCTTTCAGGCGAGATCCCCGTGAGATGATGCCACACTGCAGGTGAGTTCGAACTTACTCGTCGCCACTGTAAAGTCCGCGCCTCAATAATACACGGACTTCGGGAGAACAGTTTAACAGGTACTTTACTGAACAAGAGGCAGCTTGAAACTGAAACTACAGAAGCCTGCTAGGGCCATTTATACAGGGGTGGTCACTGCCGGTACTGCAGTCTAAGACCAGTTATTCCCTTAAAGGTACATACACAACACGGAGGAGCTGCAGGGTGGGAAACGGCGAATCTCGCAAGCGAAGCAGATCACCCTCGAAGGGTAAAAAGTAGGAGGTGTGGCAAAATGCTGTTAAATGTTTTATTGAAGGCCAAGGATCGTGGTCATTTTTTGGTTACTGTTTTGTTCATTGTCTCCAGGTTGTGAGAGCCAGTTATGTGACTGACTGCTTTTTTGGGGGTTTCTCTCTATTACTTTGTCATGCGGGAAGGGCGCACAGTTTGTTAAATAAGGAAGTGTCTTTATTCAGAATGTGCATGTTTGCTCTTTGAACTATTTGGTGCCTTGACCGGCTTAGGGGTTGCGGCACGGTTCCATTCATGTTCTTTGAATGGCAGAAGCCATTCCCTCAGAGGGGGCCTAGAACCGACTTGCTATAAGCCGCTGATGGACGGCCCTTGCACTTTGTGCCTCCCTCCCGTCTTGGTGCTCCTCCTCCTCCTCCTCCTCCTCCTCCTCTGCTGGTGCTCCAATGTCTGGTGGCAGTGGCTGAGTCCTGAGGATTGCCAGGTTATGCAGCATGCGGCACACAACAACGAAATGGGAGACTCGCTCAGGTGAGTACTGAAGGGCTCCTCCGGAATGGTCCAGACAGCGGAACCGTTGCTTGAGCACGCCGAATGTGTGCTCAATGATGTTCCTGGTTGCTTCATGGCTCTCATTGTATCGTTCTTCAGCAGGGGTGCTGGGCGAACGGAGCGGGGTCATCAGCCAGGTGCACAGAGGATAGCCCTTGTCCCCGAGAAGCCAGCCTCCTGGGTGAGCCGGGGCCTCGAAAAGGTCTGCCACAGAAGTCTGGCGCAGGATGAAGGCGTCGTGGCTGCTGCCTGGAAAGCGGGCATTGACAGCGACTATCAGCTGTCTGTGGTCACAGACCAACTGGACGTTCAACGAATGGAACCCCTTCCGGTTGCAGTAACCCTCGGCATTCTCTTGCGGCGCCTGCAAAGCCACATGCGTGCAGTCAATGGCGCCCTGGACCATGGGGAAGCCCGCTATTCTTGCAAATCCCATTGCGTGCTCTTGCTGCTTGTCCGGGGTCATGGGGAAGGAAATGTACTGACGTCTCCTTTTAAAGAGGGCATTCATGACTTGATGGATGCAGCAATGCACCGCGAACTGGGAGATATTGGCAATGTCCCCAGTAGTGGATTGAAAGGAGCCGGTGGCATAGAAGTTGAGAGCCACTGTGACCTTCACTGCCACTGACAGAGACGTCCTGTTCCTCAGTTGAGGCTGCAGATCTGGCTGAAGCAGGTGGCAGAGCTCAGTGACCACCTCCTTGCTGAATCGCAGCCTCCGAAAACACTGCTCCTCAGACATGTTGAGGTATGAGAACTGTTGGCGGAAAACCCTGGGACGGTAAGGTCTCGTGTGCCGCCGCCTGTTGGCCCTCCTCCGTCTGGCCATGATTGGCACTCTCTCTCTGCATCTCTGTGCCCTCTCAATGTAATGGAGAAGCCCAACGTTCCCACCCATTGCAGCCCTTATAGTATGTGGCCACTCAAGGTTATGCCAGTGAAAAAGCAAACCAACTACCAAGTTCTGGTCAGATGCCAGAAGTAGCTCTGCGAGTGCTGACTCAATGCAGAAAGCTCTCTCCCTTTGTCTCTCTGCAAATCTCTCTCTCTCTCACAGAAGGAGTGGTCCAAAAATGGCTACCACAAAGAAGCCAGGAAGAGCCCCCTTTAAATAGCGCCCCCCCCCAGCCCCACAGCGACTGGGAACCGTTCCAGTCAACCAGTCGCTGGGAGTGACAGGCGGAAAGGAGGGGGGCGCCACTGAATTTCCGGTCCGGGGCACCCCAAGGGCATTGCACCATGAAATGACATCAGGATCTATGCGCGTAGCTGAGCGGGCGTTGCGGTTTAGCGCCGCCACTAAATGTCCGCTCAATTTTGCGAGAGGCGCAGGTCTCACCGCGCCCAGGCGCTAGCTGGCTCGCGCCCCACTTATCACCCTCTTAAGGCGCTAACGGGTGGCGCAACCAATTGAATTTCTCCCCCTTTCTGTCTTAATGCGAGGAGCATTCGTAATAAGGTGGATGAATTAGCTGCGCAAATAGATGTAAACGGATATGATATAATTGGGATTACGGAGACATGGCTCCAGGGTGACCAAGGCTGGGAATTCAACATCCAGGGGTATTCAATATTCAGGAAGGACAGGCAAAAAGGAAAAGGAGGTGGGGTAGCATTGCTGGTTAAAGGGGAGATTAACACAATAGTAAGGAAGGATATTAGCTCTGATGATGTGGAATCTGTATGGGTAGAGCTGAGAAATACCAAGGGGCAGAAAACATTAGTGGGAGTTGTATACAGACCTCCAAACAGTGATGCTGAGGTTGGGGATGGCATTAAACGGGAAATCAGAGATGCGTGCAATAAGGGCACAACAGTTATCATGGGTGACTTTAATCTACATATAGATTGGGCTAACCAAATTAGTAACAATACTGTGGAGGAGGAATTCCTAGAGTTTATACGGGATGGTTCCCTGGACCAATATGTCGAGGAACCAACTAGAGATCAGGCCATCTTCGACTGGGTATTATGTAATGAGAAAGGATTAATTAGCAATCTTGTTGTGCGAGGCCCCTTGGGGAGGAGCGATCATAATATGTTGAATTCTTCATTAAAATGGAGAATGAAGTAGTTGACTCAGAGACTAGGGTCCTGAATTTAAATAAAGGAAACTACGATGGTATGAGGTGTGAGTTGGCTAGGATGGATTGGGGAACGTTACTTGAAGGGTTGACGGTGGATAGGCAATGGCAAACATTTAAAGATCGCATGGATGAACTACAGAATTTGTTCATCCCTGTTTGGCATAAAAATTTTTAAAAAGGTGACTCAACCGTGGCTAACAAGAGAAATTAGGGATAGCATAAGATCCAAGGAGAGGACATATAAATTGGCCAGAAAAAGCAGCAAACCTGAGGATTGGGAGCTGTTTAGGATTCAGCAAAGGAGGACAAAGGGATTAATTAAGAGGGGGAAAATAGAGTGTGAGAGTAAGCTAGCAGGGAACATAAAAACTGACTGTAAAAGCTTCTATAGATATGTGAAGAGAAAAAGGTTGGTGAAGTCAAGCGTAGGTCCCTTGCAGTCAGAATCAGGGGAATTTATAATAGGGAACAAAGAAATGGCAGACCAATTAAATACATACTTTGGTTCTGTCTTCACAAAGGAGGACACAAATAACCTCCCAGAGATGTCGGGGAACATAGGGTCTAATGAGAGGGAGGAACTGAATGAAATCAGTATTTGTAGGGAAATGGTGTTAGGGAAATTAACGGGATTGAAGGCCTATAAATCCCCAGGGCCTGATAATCTACATACTAGGGTACTTAAGGAACTGGCCCTAGAAATAGTAGATGCATTGCTGGTCATCTTCCTAAATTCTATAGACTCTGGAACAGTTTCCATGGATTGGAGGATAGCTAATGTAACCCCACTATTTAAAAAAGGTGGTAGAGAGAAAACGAGGAATTATAGACCGGTAAGCCTGACATCGGTAGTGGGAAAAATGCTAGAGTCCATTATAAAAGATGTAATAGCAGAGCACTTGGAAAACAGTGACAGGATTGGAAAAGGTAAATCATGCTTGACTAATCTACTGGAATTTTTTGAGGATGTAACTGGTAGAATAGATAAGGGAGAACCAGTGGATGTGGTGTATTTGGACTTTCAGAAGGCTTTCAATAAGGTCCTGCATAAGAGATTAGCATGCAAAGTTAAAGCACATGGGATTGGGGGTAAGTTACTGACTTGGATAGAGAACTGGTTGGCAGACAGGAAGCAAAGAGTTGGAATAAACTTGACTTGAATAAACGGGTCTTTTTCCGAGTGGCAGGCAGTGGCTAGTGGGGTACCGCAGGGATCGGTGCTAGGACCCCAGCTATTCACAATATATATTAATGATCTAGACGAGGGAACTAGATGTAATATCTCCAAGTTTGCAGACGACACAAAGCTGGGTGGGCATGTGTGCTGTAAGGAGGATGCAGAGAAACTCCAGTATGATTTGGACAGGTTGGGTGATTGGGCAGATGCATGGCAGATGTAGTATAATGTGGATAAATGCGAGGTTATCCACTTTGGTGGCAAAAACAGGAAGACAGATTATTATCTGAACGGTAATAGATTGGGGAAAGGGGAGACCTGGGTATCCTTGTGCATCAGTCACTGAAGGTAAGCATGCAGGTGCAGCAGGCAGTTAAGAAGGCAAATGGTATGTTGGCCTTCATAGCGAGATGATTCGAGTACAGGAGCAAGGATGTCTTGCTGCAGTTGTACAGGGCCTTGGTGAGACCACACCTTGAGTACTGTGTGCAGTTTTGGTCGCCTTATCTGAGGAAGGATGTTCTTGCCATGGTGGGAGAGTCCAGAACCAGGGGTCACAGGCTAAGGATAAGGGGTAAGCCATTTAGGGCTGAGATGAGGAAGAATTTCTTCACCCAGAGTGTGGCGAACCTGTGGAATTCTCTACCACAGAAGGTAATTGAGGCCAATTCATTAAATATATTCAAGAAGGAGTTAGATATATTTCTTAAGGCTAAAGGGATCATGGGATATGGGGAGAAAGCAGGGACAGGATACTGAATTTGGATAATCAGCCATGAGCGCATTAAATGGCAGAGCAGGCTCGAGGGGCCAAATGGCCTACTCCTGCTCCTATCTTCTATGTTTCTATGTTAAACATATCCAAAAGTTGGTGTCCGAGATGTGCCGCTCCGCTGTTAATTTTGTGAAAACGGTATCTCGCTTCCTCCCTTACCGGTGAAATGCATTGAATGGCATGAACATAAGAGTATAAGAAATAGCAGCAGGAGTCAGCCAAAAGGCACTTCGAGCCTGCTCCGCCATTCAACAAGATCAAGGCTGATCTTCTACCTCAACTCCACCTTCCCAGACTATCCCCATACCCCATTAATTCCCTTAGTTCCCAAAAATTTATCGACTTCTGTCTTGAATATACACAACAACTGAGCATCCACAGCTCTCGGCGGTAGAGAATTCCAAAGATTCACAACCCTTTGAGTGAAGAAATTTCTCATCATCTCAGTCTTAAATGGCCGACCCCTTATTCTGAGATTGTGACCCCGTGTTCTAGACTCCCCAGCCAGGGGAAACATTTTCTCAGCATTAACCCTGTCAGGCCCCTTAAAATTTTTATATGTTTCATTTAGATCACCTTCATTCTTCTAAACTCTAGGGAATATAGGCCTCATCTACTCAATCTCTCCTCATAAGGCAATCCCCTCATCCCAGGAACCAGTCTAGTGAACCTTCGTTGCACTCCCTCTAAGACAAGTATGTCTTTCCTTAGGTAAGGAGACCAGAACTATACTCAGTACTCCAGGTGTGGCCTCACCAATGCCCTGTATAATTGTAGTGACTTGTTGGGTTAGAAATTGGTCTCCTTAGCACCTCCCATTATCGCCTCCAGGGGGGCGATAATGGGGCGCTAAGCATTTACTGACCGGGCGCGATGAGATCAACTCCCGTTATATTCGGCGGGAGGTTTGCGGCGGCGGTATGGCGTTGCACCCCAATCTCCTTCGCCCGGATATCGTGACATCATTGCTGTACGCATTGCCCCGGTAGCGCCCGGACCCAAACTTTGGTTCCATCCCCTGCAGCATCGCCGGGCGAAAACACTGACAGCTGCAGGAGGCATTCATTGGGACGCTGGGCGCTTCAGGGGTGATGCTTAAATGTGAGGTGGTTGAGGTAAGTGAAAAAAATTCTGAAATGTTCTTTATCTTTTTTATTCATTTCACTTCTCCAGCGATCGATCAGCTGGCACACTGCTGCAGTGCAGTGGGCTGATTGGGCTGGATCGCGGCTGCCGTCGGGGACCAGGTAAGTTTTCCTCTTGCAGAGCCTGCAGCGATGGCCTTTCCCTTTAAGGGAGGGACGGAGCCTTCCAACGCGGCAGCGCTGCACGGCACATTGTGGAGCACTGCACACCTACCACCCTGCCTGCTGCCTGTTGCGCTCCAGGAAGGAAGTGGAATGCTTGATTTAGCGCTCCACTTACTTCCTGGAGGGCAAACCCCGAATTTTTTAAAAGTTGAAAAGCATTAGCGCCTGGCGCTATTTTCTTCAACTTTTAAAAGTTAGCGATCCAAACGGGGCGATACCAAATTTCTCCCCCCTTTACTCTTATACTCTAATCCCTTCATAACAAAAGCTAACATACCATTTGCTTTCCTAATTGCTTGCTGTACCTGCATGCTAACTTTCTGTGATTCATGTACAAGGACACACAAGTCCCTCTGAATGCAAACATTTCCCAGTTTCCCACCATTCAAAAAATATTCTGCTTTTTTGTTTTTCCTACCAAAGTGGATAACTTCACACTTCTCCACATTGTATTCCATTTGCCATGTTCTTGCCCACTCAGTCAACCTGTCTATATCTCTCTGCAGCCTCTTTGCATCTTCCTCACAGCTTACTTTCCCACCTAACTTTGTATCATCAGCAAACTTGGATATGTTACACTCAGTCCCTTCATCTAAGTCATTAATATAGATTGTAAATAGCTGAGGCCCAAGCATTGATCCTTGCGGTACCCCGCTAGTTAGAGCCTGCCAACCTGAAAAAGTCCCGTTTATTCCGGCTCTCTGTTTTCTGTCCATTAACCAATCCTCAATCTATGCTAATATATTACCCCCAATCCCATGAATCCTAATTTTGTGTAATAACCTCTTGTGTGGCACCTTATTGAATGCTTTTTGAAAATCCAAATACATTACATCCATTGGTTCCCCCTTATCCATCCTACTAGTTACATCTTTAAAAAAGTCTAACAGATTTGTCAAACATGATTTCCCTTTCATAAAACCATGTTGACTCTGCCCAATCATATTATGATTTTCTAAGTGCCCTGTTACCACATCCCGAATAATAGATTCTAGCATTTTGCCTACTACTGATGTCAAGCTAACTGGCCTATAGTTTCCCGTTTTTTCTCTTCCTCCTTTCTTAAATAGCGGGGTTATGTTTGCTACCTTCCAATCCTTCGGGACTGTTCTAGAATCTAGGGAATTCTGGAAGATTAATACCAATGCATCCATTATCTCTGCAGCTACCTCTTTTAAAACTCTAGGATGCAGGTCGTTAGTTCCAGGGGATTTATCGCCACGTAGTCCCATTAATTTCTCCAGTACTGTCTACTTTTACTGGTTTCTTTAAGTTCCTCATTCTCTCTAGACCCTTGGTTCCCCATTATTTCCGGATTTTTTGTGTGTCTTCTACCATGAAGAAAGATACAGAGTATTTGTTTAATGTCTCTGCCATTTCCTTTTAGCGCCCTGAAAAAGTTACCGCCCCTGCACCCGAAATTCAATGGTAGCGCCCCAAGCAGGAGGTGGGGCGCTACTGGAAGCACTCCTCCTCCCTCTTGGGGTGCTCCAGCATGTTGCGCTGCGGTACTGCAGGCCTTCCTCCCTTTATTAAAGGGGAGGGGCCTAGCACAGCACGAACCAGGGCCCTGCTGGGCCACCAGGGAGCGGGGTGCCGGCAGAAGAGCCCGGCACTCAAGAGGAATGCCGGGCTGCCCGTTGGCGGCCGGCACCCCACGGTGGGACGACAGAGGGGACAGGCGCTGGCGGGTGGCCAGCAAAAAAAATGGCCGCCCAGCACCTTCCCTTTAAATATCACTGCCCCGGCCGCATGTACGCCCCTCTGACCCTGTCGGACATAGCGTCCGGCGGTACGTCAGGGGGTGCAACTGAAGTTTGCGGCCGGGGTGTGAGCGGGACGCACGGTGATGACGTCATCGCCAGAGGCGCAGTGCTGCGGGGCGCTACCGGCTACCGTCGCCGCTAACTTCCCGCTGAATTTTGCGGGAGGCATTAGCAGTGCTGCGCCCGGGCGCCAGTTGCTCTGCACCCCGTTAGCACCCCCTTTGGGCGTTAACGGGAGGTGCAAAGCAACCGAATCTTGCTACCTATGTCTCTTGCTAATAAAGTTGCTGTACTTGCTCGGTAGATACTAACTAAACTTGCCACAGAAAGTTAAGTCAAGTCGTTTCAAGTCTAGGTACCATTTTGATGACATGGTAAGTATTACTTACTGCCAATCAACCTCTCTGGCACTGAAAATGAACTATTACAAGTGTAGCGTTTCAATCCTTCAGGTTTTAATTGCTGTTGGAGGTTGTTCCTTTCTGTCTCTTTTTTCTCTATAAAGTCAAATAAAACAATTAGGAAAGCAAAGAGGAACTACAAAATTAAATGATCAACGAACATAAATTACTAAGGAATATAAAAATAATTAGTGATGCATAAATAATAAAAGAAAAATCAGGATAGGGACACTGCCACTAAGGGATGCACAAAATAAAGTCACAGGTAATGACAGCAAAATGGCAGAAATGTTGAACAGTTACTTTGCCTTGGTATTTACCAGAGAGACTAACAAGGTGGACAAGACAATCAAAGAAGAGATCAAAAAAGATATAAAGACATTTAATATAGAAAGGGGGGAGATAATTGATAAACTAATCATACTTAGAGAGGATAAAATCCATTGTCCGGATGGATTGCACCTCTGCATATTAAAAGACGTTTGGGAAGAGATAAAAATCATATAAAAATTCATTAGAAAGGGGAATAGTGCCTGGCAAACAGCTAATGTTATTCCTGTATTGTAAAAGGGAGATAAAACAAGTCCAGGGAACTTGTCGTCCAGGCAGCTTAACGTCGGTGTAGGAAAGATAATGGAATCTTTACTCAAAGATGTAATAGAAAAACATCTAGAAACTGAAAATACACTAAAGAGTAGTTGGCACGGATTTCAAAAGGGTAATGTAGTAGATGTAACCTATTTGGATTTTCAAAAGGCCTTCAATAAGGTACCGCATAGCAGACTCATGACTAAGGTCAGAGCATGTGGAGTCAGGAGACAAGTAGTAGAATGGATAACACACTGGCTACACAAAAGAAAACAGAGAGTAGGGATTAGGGATCATACTGGCAAAAGGTAGGAAGTGGTGTTCCGCAGGGATTAGTGCTGGGACAACTGTTATCACAATTTACATTAATAATTTGGGCTGGGGAATTGGAAGTACACTTTCAAAATTCGTAGACGACACCAAATTGGGATATATAGATAATACTGAGGAAGAACGTGACAAAATACAAGAAGACATTAATAAATTTGTAGTATGGGTGTGCAATTGGCAAATTAGTATCAATATAGAGAAGTGTGAGGTGGAGCATTTTGGTGGGAAGAATAAGGAGGCCACATACTGCTTGATTAAGGGCCTAAATGGGGTAGAGGAGCAAGGGGATCTAGGGGTACAGATATACAAATCACTAAAAGTAGCGACCTAAGTTAATAAGGCCATAAAAAAAGCAAACCAAGCACTGGGGTTCATTTCTAGAGGGATAGGATTGAAAAGTAGAGAATTTATGTTAAACTTGTATAGAACCTTGGTTAGCCCACACTTGGAGTACTGTACACAGTTCTGATCTCCATATTATAAAAAGGATATAGAGGCACTGGAGAAGGTAAAAAAAGATTCAAGGATAATACCAGAACTGAGAAGATATACATATCAGGAATGGGTGAGCAGGCTGGGGCTCTTTTCTCGAGAAAAGAGAAGCTGAGGGGTGACCTGTTAGAGGTCTTTAAGATTATGAAAGGGTTTAATAGGGTAGACATAGAGAAAATGTTTCCACTTGTGGGGAGTCCAAAACTAGAGGGCATAAATATAAGATAGTCTAATAAATCCAAGAGGGAATTCAGGAGAAACATCTTTAACCCAAGAAAGGTAAGAATGTGGAACACATTATCACAAAGAGTAGTTGAGGCGAATAGCATAGATGCCTTTAAAGGGAAGCTAGATAAGCACGAGGGAGAAAGGGATAGAAGGATGTGCTGATAGGGTTGGATGAAGACGAGTGGGAGGAGTGTAGTGTCCGAGTATAAATAATACACGGACTGCAGGAGAACAATAATAACAGGTATTTACTGAACAGAGGGTAACTTAAGACTGAAGTACAGAAGCCTGCTATGGCTTTATATACACAGGTGGTCACTGCCGGTACTGCAGTATAGAATCAGTTCTTCTCTTAAAGGTACACACACAACAATTCCTCCCCTTTTAGATAAACAGTACATAACATTCATTTAACAACTAAATAATAACTAATTACAATTACAATTTTCTCTGTACTATATACATCAACTGAAATAATCATTTATAAGTTCAGTCTTTGAAGAGGCTTCCTGATCCTGACTGGATAGCGCCTTTCTCGAGTATCCTGTTCTTGCGGCGGAGTTGATTCTGGCTCGTTGTCATTGGTTGGTTCGTCAGCTTCCAATACCACTGCTTTTGAGGTAGACGCAATATGTACTTCGGGTTGATTACCAGGTGCACCTGCTCGTGGTATGGGTTTGGCTTGTTCCTGTGACTCTAGAATCTGGTCAGCATGGCGTCCCACGATGCTCTCTCCAACGTCCACTGTGTACATTAGTGGTCCCTGCTGTGTACATATCGTTCCTGGCTGCCATTTTTCTGTTCGGTAGTCGCGGGCCAAGACTGGTTGCCCTATCTTGAAGCTCCTGGTTGGCTTCTCATTTATGTGCTGGAATTGCTTATCCTCAACATCTCGTCTTATGTTTGGTTTGAGCAAATCCAGGCGACATCTTAGCCTTCGGTTGAAGAACATTATGACTGGAGCTTGGTTGGTGACTGCATGTGTCGCATTCCGGTAAGCAAACAAGAAATTATCCACCTTGTGTTGTAGTGGTATGTCGTCATTATACATCGCCTTTATTG
Organism: Somniosus microcephalus; assembly: GCF_052327205.1. Lineage (NCBI taxonomy): Eukaryota > Metazoa > Chordata > Chondrichthyes > Squaliformes > Somniosidae > Somniosus > Somniosus microcephalus. The sequence goes on along the minus strand of NC_140996.1, from coordinate 136,295,670 downwards.
CCTTTTTAAAGGTCTGAACAAACCTCTCAGCCAATCCATTTGAGGCTGGATGATATGGGGCAGATGTGTAATGTTTCACCCCATTATTCCTCAGAAACCTCCGGAAATCCTCGGACACAAACTGTGGCCCATTGTCGGAGCAAATCTGTTCTGGCAAGCCATTCCTGGCGAAGATGGTCCGTAGGACTGCAATAGTTTTCTCCGTGGTGGTGGAGGACATTTTGATGACCTCTGGCCATTTCGAATGGGCATCCACAGCGATTAGGAACATTGAGTCCATAAATGGAGCAGCAAAATCAATGTGTACCCATTCCCATGGAGATGAGGGCCACTCCCATGGATGTAGCGGTGCCTGTGGTGGAGCGTTTTGGACCTTCTGGCATCCTGTGCATCTCTTGGTCATATCCTCGATTTCTTTATCGAATCCCGGCCACCACACAAACGCCCTGGCTAGGCTCTTCATTTTTACCCCTCCCAGATGACCCTCATGAAGCTCATTGAGCACTCTATCTCTCAACTTGGGTGGAATTACCACTCGGGGTCCACACATCAAGGTCCCCCGGCACACTGACAGCTGTTCTCTCCTTGGCAAGAATGCTGGCAACAGTGAGTCGCCATGTGCTGGCCATCCATTCACCGTCAAATCATAGACCCGAGAGAGTGTTGGGTCATTTCGGGTTTCCTTCTCTATACTTGAGTTTGTAACAGGCAGACATTCGACTATGGTCGCATGGGATATCTCAACAGGGTCCACTGCAGGTGCTTCCTCTACCGTAGGCAATGGTAGGCGCAACAGCACATCAGCGTTTCCATGCTGTTTCGTACCCTTGTACTCTATGTCATACTGATGTGCCCCTAGAAAAAGTGACCATCTTTGCAGCTGTTGCGCCGTCATCACCGGAACGCCCTTCTTTGGGTTAAAAATGGAGACCAGGGGCTGATGATCAGTCAGTAGGGTGAATTTCTGCCCGTGCAGATAGTGATTGAACTTCTTCACCCCCCACACCAGGCTGAGGGCCTCCCTGTCAATCTGGGCGTAGTTACGCTCGGCTGAGGTTAACGAGCGTGACGCAAAGGCTATTGGCCTCTCTGAACCATCAAGGAATTTGTGTGACAGCAGCGCTCCGATGCCGTAGGGAGACGCATCACATGCTAACCGAATCGGTAGTGTTGGATTGTAGTGGGCCAATACTTCTTTTGAAGTGATTAGGCATTTACATTTCTGAAAGGCACGCTTACACTCATCACTCCATTTCCATGTTACTCCAGTTTGCAGCAGGGCGTTCAGTGGGTGCACAATTGTAGATAAATTCGGCAAGAACTTATGGTAGTAGTTCACCAACCCGAGGAACGACCTCAGTTGCGACACATTTTCCGGTGCTGGAGCCTTGACTACAGCCTCAATCTTGTCCGGCGACTTATGCAACCCTTCCTCATCAATCATGTGGCCACAATACGAGATTTGTCTCCTGAAGAACTCGCATTTGGGGCGGTTGGGTCGTAGCCCATATTCCTGTAATCTAGTGAGCACCTGCTCCAGGTTGGCAAGGTGTTCACTGTCATTTTCGCCCGTAACCAGGATGTCGTCCAAATAACACTGGGTCCCCGGGATCCCTTGCAGGACTTGTTCCATCGCCCTCTGCCAAATAGCCGGGGCTGATGCTACCCCGAATACCAGTCGATTGTACTGGTAAAGGCATTTCTGAGTGTTTATCGTGAGGTATTTCCTAGATGCTTCTTCCACCTCCATTTGTAGATACGCTTGGGCCAGATCAATCTTTGTAACGCGTTTCCCTCCAGATAGTGAGGTGAAAATATCTTCTATCCGTGGAAGTGGATATTGGACTGTGTGCAGGACTGGGTTCACAGTTACCTTGAAGTCCCCACAGATGCGAACCTTCTTCGGCTCCCCAGGCGAACTGCTCAATGATTTCTTCATTACAGGAACGATGGGTGTGGCCCACTCGCTCCTGTCCACCTTGGACAGCACACCCGAACGCTCCAGACTCTCCAGCTCTGCTTCAACGGCTGGGCGGATCGCGTAAGGTACCGGTCTGGCCTTAAAAAATTTTGGGTTTGCGTTTTCTTCGATTTTTATCGTTGCCGTTAGTCCTTTTAGAGTCCCAAGTCCTTGTTGGAACACCTCTTTCGCGTCAGTTAGAATTTTTGACAGTCGTCCAGGTGTGACGTCATCATCCTTTTTGTCAGTCACAGTTAGCACCTGAATGGAATGTCAATCCAATTGTATTTTTCGGATCCATTCACATCCCAATAATGGTGGTCCTCCATCTTGTAATATATATATAGATACAGTTTCTTTGTTTCCTTGCCGTTGTATTCAACTGGCACCTTTATTTTTCCTCTGGGGTAGACTTTTTGCCCCGTGTATGTCTTCAATACAATGGACGTGTCCTTCAAGGGTATGTGTGAGAATAGCCGCTCATAGTCTCGTCGATTCATGACAGTTAGGGCTGATCCTGTGTCCAATTCCATCTTTACTGGGGACCCTGCTATCATGAGGGTGACCCAAATGGTTCGGTGATCCTCCTTTGCGATCACGTTGTGTAACTTTAGACAACTTAGTCTCCTGCTCCCGGAGTCCTTATCACTCTCCTGATCTTCCGAACTACTGTCTGTCAATTTCTTTACTTTCTTGTACTTTTCCTTAGTAGTTCTTGTAGTGTTGGTTTTCTTTCCCGACCTGCAGACTCTTGCTATGTGTCCCATTTTCCCACATTGCCTGCATACTTTGTCCTTAAACCAGCAGTCCTTCTGATCATGGGTTGTTCTGCCGCAGCGATAGCACTTTTCTGTTCCATACGCCATTTCGTTAGCGCTGTATTCTTGTGGTTTCTGTTGTATTTCCGCAGCTCCCCGTGCTGCTGCTTCGTAGAATACTGCCACGCTGAAAGCCTGTTCTAACGTCAGGTCCTTTTCCGAAAGTAATCGTTTCTGGGTTCCTTCACTCTGGAGCCCGCAGACAAACTTATCCCGTAAGGTGTCTGCCAGTCCTGCTCCGAACTGGCAGTGCTTCGATAACTTATGTAGTTCCGTAAGATAGTCAGCATTGCTCTCATCTTTGTGCTGGTTTCTTTTATGGAACTTGAATCTTTCTGCTATCAGCAGCGGTGTAGGGTTTAGGTGTTCCTGTAAGATATTAACAATCTCTTCAAAACTTTTCTCCATTGGTTTAGCTGGGGTAATTAAGTCCCGCAATAGGCCGTACGTTCTCGCGCCCATCAAATTTAATAATACCGACGCCTTCTTTCCATCGGCCACCTCATTTGCCTTGCAGTACACTTCAATTCTTTCCACATATGTGGTCCAGTCTTCTACCTCGTTGTCGAAAGCAGTGATACTGCCACTTTTCGGCATCTTGGGTGATTTAAAATGGCGCCTCCCGCGCTTTTTATTCTTCCCCAATGGATTAAAATGGCACCTCCCGCGCTTTTCCTTCTTCCCCAATGGAATAAAATGGCGCCTCCCGTGCTTTTCCTTCTTCCCTTCGCTGCCACGCTGCTCCTAGCGTTCTACAGGGTAATGGCGGTGACCCGCGGCTTCGGCGCGTCTCACTTTTCCTTCCCCTCGTTTTATTTTTGCTACGCTGCCCGGTTCTTGAGCACCGACCGCGCCCTGTGCGCGCCACCCTCTCTCTCTCTTTCCCTCCTGACGACGCTGCACGGCCCCTTTGCAGAGCTGCTCGATCGAGCTCGAGCCCGCCGCAGTCCGGAAGGGTCAGCGCACTACCTGCTACCAGCACGATTTGCTGGAACACCTTGACTGGGGAGCCAAGCCCAGCTCTCCACAGCCTCTCCTGCAACTCTCCGAACTCCGATGGATCCTTGGGCGGTTGCCCGCGGTCGACGCCCGTTGCTCTGACTTCGACCTCCAAGAAGCTTCTTCTCAGGGAAAGATCCCCGTGAGGTGATGCAGTACTGCAGGTGAGTTCGAACCTGTTCGTCGCCAGTGTAGTGTCCGAGTATAAATAATACACGGACTGCAGGAGAACAATAATAACAGGTATTTACTGAACAGAGGGTAACTTAAGACTGAAGTACAGAAGCCTGCTATGGCTTTATATACAGGGGTGGTCATTGCTGGTACTGCAGTATAGAATCAGTTCTTCTCTTAAAGGTACATACACAACAAGGAGCATAGACCAGTTGGGCCAAATGGCCTGTTTCTGTGCTGTAGACTCTACGGCTGGTATCTTTACCTTTCCGACGCACTGGCAGCGGTGAAGTCCTGGTTCGCGTGGGGGGACCCAGAAGTTGAAGCGGCGTGCTGAGCAGTGGCTTTTTAACAAAGCCACTGCATTTGCATCTGACTTCCGGGTTTCCCGACCAATTAACAGGAGCGGACATGATGACGTCATGCATGGGTCCAATTCAGCTCAGGTATTTGAAGGAGCACTGCAAAGATAACAGTTGCAGGTTGGTGGAGGTTGGAGAGACAGTAGTGGGAGAGAGAGTGGTTTGCTTGTAAAGAGATTTGTTTGTAGAGAGATTGGTTTTGTTGCAGAAAGAAAATGCAGTCTCAGCCTCCAAGAGCTGCCCCTAGATTTAGCGATGCCTCCCTGGAACTCCTGCTTCAAGGAGTTAGGGCCCGCAGGAGGTCCTATTCCCTGCTGATGTGAAGAAGAGGCCAGCCTCAGACACCAAGAAGGCATGGCTAGAGAGCGTCAGAAGTGAGCAGCAGGAGTGTGGTGGTGAGGTCCTGGACACAGTGCAGGACGAAATTTAATGACTTCATGAGGTCAGGAAAGGTGAGTACAATGCCACATTCAACTACATTCTGCTGTGCATGCCACTATAACCCCCTCACTCTGCCTTCCCAAGCCTATTCCTGCACATCACTCCTCACACCAACCTGACTTGCAAGTACACACATTCCTCTCTGTCAATGCAATTACTCACATCGCCATCTGCTCATCCACCACTGACACTCACCCTCATCTTAATGCAATGTCATGCCTCTCCCTCATAGTCACTCTCTACAGATGTTGCCCATCCACTCATTCCATGACTCACTCAAAGGTCTCTCGTTTCCTTCCTTACAGGAGAAGAGAGCACAGAACTGCTGGGAGAAGCAGAGAACTGGAGGTGGCTCTCCTGTCATAGTCATGCTGACAGCAGCAGAGGAGGAGGCGCTGAAGATCATCAGAGTAGCGGAGTAGACGGCACTGGGAGATGGAGAGATGGGGAGCTTCCAGCTACCCGGTGACAGAACTAAATATCACACAGCCACATGGCATACAAGAGTCACTCATGCTGACTTGATGTCAGCAGCCAGTGAAATATGATCTTGTGCATAATGTTCACTTAAAATATTCTTATAATAACAGTTCTGATTCATGACCTTACTCTCTCACAGGCCCCTTAAGTGTCCCACAGCCAGTCTAGCCAGAGGAGGAAGAAAACTCCTCAGAGGAGGTCACTAACTCTGAGGATGCACTGTCACAGGACACATGCACACCAAGCACCAGTGCACATACACACACGTCGGTGGGACCAGTAAATCAGATAGTTGTGTTGTCATCTGGTGTCCCACACATCACATGTGAGCAAGAGCAGATGGTACAGACAGGGTCAGCAGTGGAGAGTCCTCGTCGGAGGGCGCAGGATGTTCCCAGCTCTGCTCAGCTGGAGGAAGATGCTGAACCTCGGGGACCGTTGACAAAGAGGATGATTCTGGAGGAGCAACAAAAAACGTGTGAGGCTCTGGCAGGATTTCCTACTGCAATGTGCTCACTTGCAGGGGGAATGGAAGAGGCCATCTCCAGCATGACTGGCATGATGTCGCAGGCCACAGTTATGATGCATTCGTCCTTGGAAAGGGTGGCCACCTACATGGAGCATCAAACATGGCATTGAAATGAGTGCATGCTTGCTGTCACCAACAGCTTGCACACTCTGAATGCCACCTTAACAAGGATGGATAGAAATCTAGACTTGGCCGTTCATCACCCCACTGATGTACAGCAAAATGCTCTCCAGCTCCTTCCTAGTAGGGATGTGCAGGTGGGTCATGAGATGGATGTTAGTGAAGAGGGGAATGGAAGTAAGGACCCTGCTCAAAGAGCATCCACTTCTCCCCCGTTACCCACCTCCCTCAGTCAGAGCCCCATATGCAGCCTCGTGTCCCGATGGCCGAGTCTGCCCCTGTACAGGTGCAGGAGGAGCAGTCTTTGGCAGGGCTCTCACTGGCTCCAAAACCTAGAGGACGTCGTCCAAAAGCACCTGAGCAGTCAGAGCAGGGAAGTGAACAGCCTGCCTCCACCTCTGCTGAAGCCACAGTGGTTGCGCGACATAGAAGTCGTAGGAAGAAGAAGGTGACAGAATTCTAAATGCCCCCTTTTCAGCTTCATCCTACTCTCCAATTCCTTCGTCATCCAAGGAGCTCTGGCTTTGGTTGCCCTCCCTTTCCCCCTTGTGGGAATGTACCTAGACTGCACCTGAACCATCTCCTCTTTAAAGGCCGCCCATTGCTCCATGACAATTTTACCTGCCAATCTTTTGACTCCAATTGACATCAGGGAGGGGGAGAGTTACCGGGACTCTGTGTATCACGAAGTAGTCACACCAATTAGATTAATTAATTCAGATGTAGTCCGTGGCCAGGGTCAGGATGGTGTGACTAGAAGTGAGGCAGGTACGGGGATCCAGGAGGTAGTGTTGGAGGAGCCGCAGCCCTTGCACTTGTCCAACAGGTTCGAGGCTCTTACTCCCTGTGGGGACAGGAGCAGGGACTGCAGGGAGGATGAGCAACCTGGCCACAGCACCGTGGAGCAGGGGGCCATTCAAGTGGGGGGAGTTGAAAGAAATGTTGTAATGGTAGGGGATAGTATCGTTAGGGGGATAGATAGAGTTCTTTGCAGCCGAGAGCGAGAGTCCCGAAGGCTGTGTTGCCTGCCCGGTGCCAGGGTTAAGGACATCTCCTCTGGACTGGAGAGAAACTTGGAGTGGGAGGGGGAGGATCCAGTTGTCGTGGTCCATGTTGGTACCAACGACATAGATAGGACAAGGAAGGAGGTTCTGCTGAGGGAGTTTGAGCAGCTAGGGGCCAAATTCAAAAGCAGAACCACAAGGGAAATAATCACCTGAGCCACGAGCGAATTTGACTAGGACAAATAAAATTAGAGAGTTAAATGCGTGGCTCAAAGACTGGTGTGGGAGAAATGGGTTTTGCTTCCTGGGACACTGGCACCAGTACTGGGGCAGGAGGGAGCTGTTCCGTTGGGACGGGCTTCACTTGGCCAGTGCTGGGACTAGAGTCCTGGCGGATCATGTAACTAGGGCTGTAGAGAGGGCTTTAAACTAACTAGTGGGGGGGAGGTTCCTAGAGAGCAAATAATAAAACTGACAACAGAGAAGGTCATAGACTTAGGTAGCAGTGGGGAAATTAAAAACCAGAGCGTGTCAGGAAGGGGCAGAAGGTATGGAGTAAAAGGTAAAGTAATAAAAAGGGCAAAAGCAGGAACTAAGTGTCACAAAACATATTTGAAAGTTCTCTATCTGAATGCACGTAGCATTCGTAACAAAATAGACGAGTTAATGGCACAAATAACTACATATGGGTATGATCTTGTGGCCATTACAGAAACATGGCTGCAGGGTGACAATGCCTGGGAATTAAACATACCAGGTTATTTAACGATCAGGAAGGACAGGCAGGAAGGAAGGGGAGGTGGGGTGGCTATGTTAATAAAGGAAGGAATCACTGTAATACAGAGAAATGATATTGGGTCAAAAGATCAGGATAATGAAGCAGTTTGGGTGGAGGTAAGGAATAATAAGGGGAAAAAAACACTAGTGGGCGTAGTCTATAGGCCTCCGAACAGTGGCAACTCTGTTGGACGGAGTATCAATCAGGAAATAGTTGAGGCTTGTAATAAGGGAACATCTATAATTATGGGGGATTTTAACTATCATATTAATTGGACAAATCAAATTGGGCAGGGCAGCCTTGAGGATGAGTTCATTGAATGTATTAGGGATGGGTTTCTTGAGCAGTATGTAACTGAACCGACCAGGGGGCAAGCAACCTTAGATCTGGTCCTGTGTAACGAGACGGGATTAATTAAAAATGTCCTAGTAAAGGATCCCCTTGGAATGAGTGACCATAACATGGTTGAATTCCATATTCAATTAGAGGGTGAGAAGGTTGGATCTCAAACAAGCGTGCTAAGCTTGAATAAAGGAGACTATGAAGGTATGAGAGCGGAATTGAGTAGAGTGGATTGGGAAAATAGATTAAACGGTAAGACGATACATGATCAGTGGTGTACATTTAAGGAGTTATTTTACAACTTCCAAAAAATATATATTTCACTGAGAAGAAAAGGGTGTAAAAGAAAAGACAGCCATCCGTGGCTAAGTAAAGAAATTAAGGATAGTATTCGACTAAAAACAAGGGCATATAAGGTAGCCAAATCTAGTGGGAGGATAGAGGATTGGGAAAACTTTAAAAGACAGCAAAAAATAACAAAAAGATTGATTAAGAAAGGGAAGATAGATTATGAAAGTAAATTAGCAAAAAATATAAAAACAGATAGTAAGAGTTTTTATAGTTATATAAAAAGAAAAAGGGTGGCTAAAGTAAATGTTGGTCCCTTAGAGGATGAGACCGGGAAATTAATGGTGGGAAATATGGAGATGGCAAAAACACTGAATGAATATTTTGTATCAGTCTTTGCAGTAGAAGACACTAAGAATATCCCAACACTGGACAAACAGGGGGCTAAAGGGGGGGAGGAGCTAAACACGATCAAAATCACTAAGGAAGTGGTACTCGGTAAAATAATGGGACTCAAGGCGGATAAATCACCTGGACCTGATGGCTTACATCCTAGGGTATTGAGGGAAGTGGCGGTAGGGATTGTGGATGCATTGGTAATAATTTTCCAAAACTCCCTGGACTCGGCAAAGGTCCCGGCAGACTGGAAAACTGCTAATGTAACACCCTTATTTAAAAAGGGCAGTAGACAGAAGGCTGGAAACTATAGACCGGTTAGCCTAACATCTGTGGTAGGTAAAATTTTGGAGTCCATTATTAAGGAGACAGTAACAGGACATTTGGATAATCATAGTTTAATAGGGCAAAGTCAGCATGGTTTTATGAAGGGGAAGTCATGTTTGACAAATTTGCTGGAGTTCTTTGAGGAAGTAACGTATAGGGTGGATAAAGGGGAACCAGTGGACGTAGTGTATTTAGACTTCCAAAAGGCATTTGACAAGGTGCCACACAAAAGATTATTGCTTAAGATAAAAAATCACGGGATTGGGGGTAATATTCTGGCATGGATAGAGGATTGGCTATCTAACAGAAGGCAGAGAGTTGGGATAAATGGTTCATTCTCAGACTGGCAATCAGTAACTAGTGGTGTTCCGCAGGGGTCAGTGCTGGGTCCCCAACTCTTTACAATCTATATTAACGACTTGGAGGAGGGGACCGAGTGTAACATATCAAAGTTTGCAGATGATACTAAGATGGGAGGGAAAGTAGTGAGTGAGGAGGACATAAAAAACCTGCAAGGGGACATCGACAGGCTAAGTAAGTGGGCAGAGATTTGGCAGATGGAATACAATACTGGAAAGTGTGAGGTTATGCACTTTGGCAGGAAAAATCGTAGAGCAAGTTATTATCTTAATGGCAAGAAACTGGAAAGTATTGAAGTACAAAGGGATCTGCGGGTCCTGGTGCACGAAACTCAAAAGGTTAGTATGCAGGTGCAGCAAGTGATTAAGAAGGCCAATGGAATGTTGGCTTTCATTGCTAGGGGGATAGAATATAAAAATAGGGAGGTATTGCTTCAGTTGTACAAGGTATTGGTGAGACCGCACCTGGAATACTACGTACAGTTTTGGTGTCCATACTTAAGAAAGGACATACTTGCTCTCGAGTCAGTACAAAGAAGGTTCACTCGGTTAATCCCGGGGATGAGGGGATGGACATATGAGGAGAGGTTGAGTAGATTGGGACTCTACTCATTGGAGTTCAGAAGAATGAGAGGCGATCTTATTGAAACATATAAGATTGTGAAGGGGTTGGATCGGGTGGATGCGGGGAAGATGTTCCCGATGATGGGTGAAACTAGAACTAGGGGGCATAGTCTTAGAATAAGGGGCTGCTCTTTCAAAACTGAGATGAGGAGGAACTACTTCACTCAGAGGGTGGTAGGTCCATGGAATATGCTGCCCCAAAAAGCTGTAGAAGCTACATCATTACATAAATTTAAAACAGAAATAGACAGTTTCCTAGAAGTAAAGGGAATTAAGGGTTACGGGGAGCGGGCAGGAATTTGGACGAGTCTAGGTTCGGATCGGTCATGGCCCTGTGGGTAGCGGAGCGGGCCCAGGGGCTGTGTAGCCTGATCCTGCTCCTATTTCGTGTGTCTAATTCTGTTAGATTCAGGAGATGGTTCTGTGATAGTGGATTGGCGGTTAGGATCAGATCAGCCATGGTCTTATTGAATGGCGGAGCAGGCTCGAGGGGCCGATTGGCCTACTCCTGCTCGTATTTCTTATGTTCTTATGTTCTAATTTACCCGAGCCAGATCCCTCCTCAATTCACTGAAATTAGCCCTCCATCAGTTAAGAAAGGGCGTATGACAGATCCCAGCTTGATAATACAATGGAGGATCAGGCTGAAAATAAAAAGTACAGAGGAGAAGTGAAAAAGGAAATAAGAGGGGCAAAGACAAAGTATGATAATAGATTGGCAGCTAACATAAAGGGGAAACCAAAGGTCTTCTATAGGCATAGTAAAAGGGTTGTGGAGCAATGGTGAGGCTGATTAGTGACCAAAGAAAGAAAGACTTGCATTTATATAGCATCTTTCACGACCACCAGATGTCTCAATCAATGAAGTACTTTTGAAGTGGAGTCACTGTTGTAATGTGGGAAACGCAGCAGCCAATTTGCGCACAGCAAGGTCCCACAAACAGCACTGTGATAATGACCAGATGATCTGTTTTTATTATGTTGGTTGAGGGATAAATATTGGCCAGGAACCGGGGATAACTCCCCTATGCTTCTTCGAAATAGTGCCATGGGATCTTTTACGTTCACCTGAGAGAGCAGACGGGACCTCGGCTTAACGTCTTCTCCAACAGTGCAGCTCTCCCTCAGCACTGCACTGGAGTGTCAGCCTAACTTTATGTGGTCAAGCCCCATGAGTGGGACTCAAACCCACAACCTTCTGACTCAGAGGCGAGTGTGCTACCAACTGAGCCACAGCGGACAATCAAAAAATGGAGAACTATTGGTGGAGGAAGAAGGCGTGGCTGAGGTACTAAATGAGTACTTTGCATCGGTGTTTACCAAGGAAGAGGAGTTTGCCAAAACTATGGTAAACGAGGAGGTGATACATTTTGGTTGGAAGAATGAGGGGAGACTATACACACTAAATGGTACAATTTTAAAGGGGATGCAAGGAGAGAGAGACCTGGGGGAGCTTGTGCACAAATTTTTGAAGGTGGCAGGACAGGTTAACAAAGCAGTTAATCAAGCAAATGGGTTCCTGGGCTTTATAAATGGAGCCATTGAGTACAAAAGCCAGGAAGCTATGCTAAACCTATATAAAAGACTAGTTCGGCCCCAGCTGGAGTATTGTGTCCAATTCCGGGCACCACACTTTAGGAAGGCTATGAAGGCTTTGGAGAGGGTACAGAAGAGATTTACTAAAATGGTCCCAGGGATGAGGGAATACAGTTATATGGATAGACTGGAGAAGCTGGGGTTGTTGGTTGTTCTCCTTGGAACAGAGAAGGCTAAGAGGAGATTTGATAGAGGTATTTAAAATCATGAAGGATTTAGATAGAGCAAATAAAGAGAAACGGTTTCCAATGGCTGAAGGGTTGATAACAAGAGGGCACAGATTTAAGGTGATTGGCAACAAGTGGTTAGGATTTGGAATACACTGCCTGATAGGGTGGTGGATACAGTTTCAATAGTAGCCTTCAAAAGGGAATTGGGTAAATATTTTAAGGAGAAAAATTTGCAGGGATATGGGGAAAGAGCGGGGAGTGGGACTAACTGGATTGCTCTTCGAAAGAGCAGGCGCAGACTTGATGGGTCGAATGGCACCCTTCTCTGCTGTACTATTCTATGATTCTTTGAGCATAAGAGACACCATTGTGAAAGTGGTGCTTTTGGGCCCCGTTTTGTGCACGCAAAACAGGCACAGCGGGGTCCTATGATCCCTCTAAGCTGCGTGGATGCGCAGTAATGGGAATGGTCCCACACAGGCTGCTCACTGGCTTTTACATTGTAAATATGTGCAAGCATAGAAATTTAAAGGGACCGTGCATTAAAAGAAACAGGCCGTGCAGAACAAAGCGCAGCTTACAGAGAACATTGGTGGGGTCCAATTTCTATCTCAACATGTCCAACCACTGCTGAGCAGTAATCAAAAAAGAGCCAATAGAATATTCAACAATAGAGCCAAAAATAGAGTAAAAGTCAAAGTAAGTCATGATCAAACTGTATAGTACTCTGCTCAGATTGCACCTTGAGTACTGTGCCTAGTTCTGGTCACTGAAACACATAAGCGACATGCAAGTCTTGGAGAAGTTCAGAGATGAGCTACAAAGCTGATCGTTAGAGGTTTAAGTTATGAGGAAGTCTAGGGAAACTTAAGACTTCTCGATCTTGAAAGAAGAATGAGAGGAGATCTTATAGAGGTACACAACGTAGTAAATGGTATGGAAAAAGGGAAATCCAGAAAATTATTTAAAACTAAACTGTGAGAGTAGGACAGTGGGACACTGGTTCAAATTGTGGATGCCATAATTTAGCACTGATATAAAGAGTTTGTCACACCAAGAGCAAACAAAACATAGAATGGATTTCAAGGTCGAGCAGGGGAAGTAAAAACTGTAGAATAATTAAAGAAAAAATTAGATGGAGGAAATGTGGATCTTTCTGGATGGATGAACTAAGATGGACCAAATGACATTCCTCATCGATATTTACCTTAAGATGTTAGAATAGGTGATGAATGTCAGTAGGTAATTTGAGCATGGGAGCATTACTTTCAAGTCCATACCTGCCTTACTAATGCACTTTTTAGCAGAAGTCAATGGATAGATCTAGCTGTTTTTCCCCTCCCTCATCCATAGTCACTGATATATGCCAAATAAGGTGCCCCTATGATTGTCTCAGCCAATATCAGCAAACTCAGCCCAGGTTATGAATCATATCTAGGGCCTCAGCGCAACTGTCTTTAGCTACTTCATCAATGATCTTCCCTCCATCATAAGGTCAGGAGTGGTCCTGTTCACTGACAATTTCACAATGTTCAGCTCCATTCACAACTCCTCTGATAAGGAAGTAGCCTATGTCAATTTACAGCAGGACTTGGACAAAATCCAGGCTTGGGCTGATAAGTTGCCATTAATACTTATTTAACCTAAATGCCAGGTAATGACCATCTCTAGCAAATTAAAATGTAGCCACCTCCCCGATCTTCAACGGCAGCGCTACTGCCAACTACCCCACCATCAACATCTTTGGGATCATCATTGGCTGAAAGCTTAATTCAACCAGTCATATCAGCACCATGGCTACAACAGTAGGGCAGAGGCTGGGTATTTTGTGATGAATGACTCACCTGCTGACCCCTAAAAGATTCTCCACCATCTACAAGGCTCATGTCCAGAGTGTGACGGAATACTCATCTGAATGATGCAGCTGCAACAACGTAAGGAGCTCAAGATCATCCATGACAAAACAGTCCACTTGATTGTGCCCTTGCCATTGGTCTTAATAACCACCCTTTCTACCACTAGTGCACTGTTACTGCAGAATGTACTATCTACAGGTTGTAGTTCACCAACTCACCATGTTTGCTTCAACGGCACCATCCAACCCCGTGACCTCTATCACCAAGAAGGATAAGAGCAGCAATATCATGGGAACACCAGCACCTCTAAGTTCCCCTCCAACTCAAACACCGTCCTGACTTAGACAAATATTGTCATTCCTTCATCACCAGAATGAAATCCTGAAACACTCTACCTAGCACCATTGTGGCAGCACCATCACCATCTCAGGGCAACTAGGGATCGGCAATAAATTAAACCTTGTCAGTGTCACCGACATCCCATGAAGACATTTTTTTTAAATCCTTCTTAGCGTGGCTAAGTCCAAATTGACCAGTACAGTCACTAACTGAACCACTGAGAAAGCCCACTTTTCAGACCCCATAACATCACTAGTAAGCATTGTTAAAAATATCTGTATTGGCACAGAAAATGTACTAGAATAGAGTTTTAAAGCATTGTTTTAATCTGGGCTAAGATTTGGGTATGCTGCTTTAAAATTGAATTAAAAAACTGCTGGCTCGATTTGTACCACCCAGACTTGAGTTGGCCTGTTGTTAATACATGCTTGCCCAGATTTTTTCATTTTTTTCTGTGACAGTTTTGTGCATGCTGGCATAGTTTGCATACCTCTGCTTACCTCAAAGGAATTGAGCCTTCAGGAATTATAAGGGCATGTCCATAGTGTCCAAATCCTGAGTAGTCCAGGAGATGTCTATATGTACATCATACATTTCTCTAGCAGTGTAGGGCTATATCTATAGTCCCTAATTCCAGCAGGTTCATGTTTCTGCAGCATTAACCCCTTCATATTCTAGAGACGCAGAGACTATTTCCAATGAAAATCAGATTTAGAAAAACTGAATTTCAAGTGGTCTAAATTTCAAGTGCGAATTCATCCAAATATCATTCTCCTTTCTTTCTCCGTAAACATCAGGGTTGTTATTTTTCTTATTTTTAATGAACTAGGTATTTTGTACAATTTAGAAAACATGGGCATGTCTCTCTAGATATGTAGATATTTCTTGACCAATTTGCTATTGTTGTGAACGATGTTAGCAGAGATCTCAGAGAGTAATAAGTAAAATAAATTTTAGCTGTAAAAGCCATAATGGGGTTTCATCCATTGTATATAAACAGATTTTTCCCACTTCAGAATGATAAAACTATAATTATTATTGTATTTGCCTTACATTCTGCTGTACGCCGTTATGGAGTCAGAAAATGGACATAACATCAGCTACAACATGTGATTTATACCTAATGTATTGCAAAGTAGATGGGAAGTTAGCATATTCTTGTCTGTGAGGACATATATCATTTACTGGCAAATGGTTGTGAAAATAACAATTTGTTATTCCCATTAAAAAGCTTTACAGTATATTCACATGATAATGAACAAAGTATATGGAACATATAACATGTCCTTTAGTTAGTGGAAATCCAGTTCACCTGCTGTCCTGCTTGCTTGTTCCATCTGGGTTTGTGTTTGCAAATTAGTTGATCAGTTTTACATCCACTAATCCATTTGATTTAAGGACACTTAAATGTACATGTAGAAGAATTCTCTGGCATATAAAATTTTAAATGATTGATAACTCAAACACATAATCAAACACATAAAATGGTCAAAAAGCCAAATAGTCAAACGGCACATATTTTGATTTTTTTAATACATCTTATTTAAAATTTAAAAATAATCTCTGGCACTACTCAAGCTTCGCCAGAAAGAGGACAGCAGTTGCAAAAAAAATTAAACAACATAAAGACATTCCTGTTCGATTGTAAAATCAAGTGTTATGTGTAGTCAATAGAATTATACAGATGTAAAAATTGGACATAGAATGCTACGGAAAACTAGAGGCATTTGAGTTATTGTGCTATAGATGCATGTTGAAAATTAGTTAGACATGAATAATGACCAATGAGAGCGTCCTTGAACAAACACAAGAAAAAAAATTGATGAGGCTGATTATAATGAGAAAAATTACATAATGTGTACATTTTGAGAAGTAACAGGATAATTTGTTGGGTTGTTACTGTCTGGGAGAATTAATAGCAATAAATAGAGACCAGCTGGCAGGCAAAGAAGTATGTAGGTAGGCAATGTTATGAAATAGACAGGGACTGATATAATGCACCTGTTCAGAGAATGAGAAACAAGAAATGCACTGGTTTTTAATGTTCAGAGCAGAGAAAACACAGATATATTTTAGTGAACATTCTAATGCATTATTACTCCCTATAGTCACATGAATTGGGTTTATCCTCTTTACAGAAGTGTTTGGCCACTTTATTGAAAATTCCCGGAGCAATGTTTTAGGTTAAACAATTAAGACAGGTGAATAGTGTGGGGTTGAGAGACAGAGAAACAAGAAGGAAATAGAGAGAAAGAGAAGAGTAGATATGAATGTAGACGTGTTGGGCGTGTCAGCCTTAGCTCAGTGGTAGCACTTTTGCCTCTGAGTCAGGACGTCATGGGTTCAAGTATCACTCCAGAGACTTGAGCACATAAGCTAGACTGACATTTCAGTACGGTACTGAGGACGTGCTGCACTGCTGGAAGTGCTGCCTTTTGGATGACATGTTAAACCGAAGCCCTGTCTGCTTTTTCAGAAGGGCAGGAAAGATCGTATTGTGGCGGAGCCACCAAGAGACACTTAACAATCAGTAATCATTCCTTTAACCACTCTGTAGTGCAGTTGTGGACTGCACCTTTAAGCTGTATGTAGTTTCTTGTATTTCTGCATGATGACGTCATGACGCCGATCACGTGACCCCCAGTTGGCGCGGAAAGCGTGATGACGTGATGACGTCGGTTTCCAGTGTTTAGTGGCAGTCTTGGAGAGGCTGTACACCTGCACAGACCTGCTGACATCTGCTCTCGTAGTTTATTAGTTAAAGTAATTTGTTTATTAAAGCTTGATTATTTCGTTTCACTGCGTTGGACTTCGTTATTCGGATAGGAACTTCCGTTCCTACATTGGTGACCCCGAGCTCGTTGGACAACTTTCTTCGAGATACTCATAATGAACACGAACGCCGTTGCCCTTAAATTGCCGCAGTTCTAGGAACAGCAACCAGAAGCATGGTTTTTCCAAGCAGAAGCCCAGTTTGCTATCCGGGACATTACAGCGGATTCAACCCGTTATTATTACGTGGTTTCCGCTCTGGACAGCGCCACGGCTTCACGGGTCGTCAGCATCCTGGGGAATCCAGCGGCAGAGGGCAAGTATGAAGCTTTAAAAGATCATTTGCTACAGGTGTTTGGTTTAACTATGTCGGAGCGTGCACGCAAGCTTATCGCAATGCCCGGTCTTGGGGACTCAAAACCATCAGAATTGATGAGCCAAATGCTCACGCTTTTGGGTTCGGAGCACCAATGTTTTTTATTTCGAGAGCTCTTCCTCTGCCAGCTACCCGAGCCGGTTCAGGCAGTCTTGGCCAGTTCTACGATTACGGACTGTGCCAAGCTGGCTGCAGAGGCAGATAAGACTTTTATGGTCATACAGCAGAGTTGCGCAGCTACGAGGCGTCTTTCCCCTACGCAAGCAAAGTCCAGCCCTCCTCCAGCAGGCTGGTGTATGTACCACGCCCGTTTTGGCGCCAAAGCTCGATGCTGCCGTCCACCCTGCAGTTGGGTTGAAAAAAAGTCTCCAGCAGACTCACAAATTTTGATGAAGAAGACAGGGGCTGACAAACACACCCAGTTCACCATGGCAGTCGGTTCAGCAGGAAAACTCCTCTATATTACTGATACCAGAACAGGGCGACGATTCTTGTGTGATACTGGTTCTCAGTGCAGTATTTTGCCAGTTTCAAAGCTAGATCTACAATCCGGCGGTCACGGCCCTTCCCTCGAGGCAGCCAATGGTGCGGCCATTCGCACGTTCGGTAAACGGACAGTTAATTTAACTCTTGGAGGTCAACGTTTTGTATGGGAATTCATCACGGCTAAAGAATCACAGGCCATCCTGGGGGCTGCTTTTTTTTGTGCCTATGGTTTTCTGGTCGACGTCCAACATTGTCGACTCATTAATGCATCTACTTTCCATGCGGTGCCTTGTCACCGCAGTACTGCTGTCTCCCGGTCGGTTGCCTGTGCGGTTCCATCGCAGGGTTTAGGCGCCTACTTGGCGAGTTCCCGGGGCTCACCAGGGCTACATTCTCGGCAGCAGTCGCGAAGCACGGTGTGGTGCATTATATCACCACAACGGGATCGCCTGTTTATGCTCGGGCACGAAGATTGGAACCCGGAAAGCTTATAGCCGCAAAGGCAGAGTTTCAGATTATGGAGCGCCTTGGGATTGTCCGACGCTCCGACTGTCCTTGGTCTTCCCCATTACACATTGTACCTAAACTAGGTGGTGGATGGAGGCCTTGTGGGGATTACAGACGTCTTAACGAAGCCACTATGCCGGATAGGTATCCAATACCGCATATACAGGATTTTTCGGCTCATTTGGCCGGCAACTCAATATTTTCCAAAGTAGATCTTGTTCGTGGATATCACCAAGTTCCTGTGCACCCTCAAGACGTCCCCAAAACGGTGGTCATCACACCATTTGGCCTTTTTGAGTTCCTTTGCATGCCGTTTGGATTGAAAAATGCAGCTCAGGCTTTTCAGCGACTTATGGACTCTGTGTTACGGGACCTTCCTTTCATTTTCATTTACTTGGATGATATTCTCATTGCTAGTAAAGATAAGGAAGAGCACATGGCTCATTTACGTACACTCTTTGCCCGTCTCAGCCAACATGGCCTCATTATAAATCTAGCCAAATGCCAGTTTGGGTTAACCAGCATTGACTTTCTGGGGCATAGGATCACCTCAGAAGGCTCCGTCCCACTGGCCACTAAGGTAGAGGCAGTTACGGCATTCCCGCGGCCTCATATACTTAAATCTCTTCAGGAGTTCCTGGGGATGGTAAATTTTTATCATCGTTTTGTCCCCAAGGCAGCCCAATTAATGCAGCCGCTGTACGAAGCACTTAAAGGGAAGTCGGGTAAAGATGTTATCACTTGGACACCGCAGATGGACCAGGCATTCCTGGACACCAAGGCGGCATTGGCAGATGCAACTATGCTTGCACACCCACTCCCGGGCGCAACCATCGCCCTTACTACCGATGCCTCCGATTACGCCATCGGGGCAGTGCAGGAACAGTGGGTTGACGGGACTTGGCAGCCATTGGCCTTTTATAGCTGCCAACTGCGTAAAAATGAGCGAAAATATAGTACTTTTGATAGGGAGTTGCTGGCCTTGTTTTTGGCCATCCGGCATTTTCGTTTTCTCCTAGAAGGGCGCCCGTTTACTGTATTTGTGGACCATAAACCGCTCACTTTTGCAATGGCCAAAACGGCGGAGCCGTGGTCAGCCCGGCAACAGCGCCACCTTACATTTATATCTGAATTTACGACGGATTTATGACATGTGTCTGGCAAAGATAATCTTGTGGCTGATTGCCTGTCGCATGCCCCAGTCCAGACGATTCACCTGGGAATCGATTTCGTCGGGTTGGCGAAAGAACAGCTGGCGGATCCTGAAGTTCAGGCGTATCGGACCATGCCTTCTAGTTTGCAGGTAGCCGATGTTATGTTCCAATCAGCAGGAACCACGCTCTTGTGTGACACATCCATGGGAGTGCCCCGGCCCATTGTGCCAGTCGAATGGCATAAGAAGATTTTTCACGTTATTCATGGCTTATCACACCCGGGGATGCGAGCTTCACAACGACTTATGTCCCGTAAATTTGTTTGGAAGGGAATGCATTTAGACGTTAAGGACTGGACAAACAATTGCGTGGACTGTCAAAAATCAAAGGTCCACCGTCACGTGAAGGCTCCAATGGCCATCTTTCCAGTGCCTGAATGCCGGTTCGACCATGTACATGTGGACTTAGTGGGCCCCCTCCCCATTTCGCGGGGTTTTATGCATCTCCTGACAATAGTGGACCGTACTACCAGGTGGCCAGAGGCGATTCCCTTGGTTGCTACTACCACAGCGGACGTATCCAGGGCGTTCATTTCGTCGTGGGTGGCCCGGTTTGGAGTACCATCTGATATCTCCTCTGACCGAGGTCCACAATTTACGTCAGAGTTGTGGAATGCAGTTGCACAGGGCTTGGGTACCAAGCTGCACCGTACCACCGCTTACCATCCGCAAGCAAATGGCTTATGTGAAAGGTTTCATCGGTCTCTAAAGGTGTCCCTCCATGCCAGCTTGCGTGGTTCCAACTGGGTGGATAGACTCCCTTGGGTGATGCTAGGCCTCCGTACAGCCCCCAAAGATGACCTCCAGGCTTCATCGGCTGAGTTAGTCTACGGTCAAGCACTTCGAGTACCAGGGGATTTCCTCCCTCTACATACAGAATCGTGGTCGCCTGCTCAGCAGCTTCTTCAGCATCAAGAGGTGGCAATTCCAACCTCGCATCACAACCTACAGAGGCCTCATGTTCCGGCAGAACTTATGAGTTCCGATTATGTTTTTATTCGGCAGGATGCTCATATACACTCAGACCACCTTATGCTGGACCGTTTCGTGTCATTGCAGCGGGAGAGAAATATTTTACGGTCGAAGTGGGAGGTAAGTCTGATACCATCTCCATCGACCGACTTAAACCAGCCCATCTGGATCGGAGTGAACCAGTGGTTGTTGCTCAGCCACCTCGCCGTGGACGACCACCGTTGGCTACTAGACCAATTAAGCAGCAGTCTATTATTAAATTGCCTGCTTCAGCTTCATCCTCGTCTACACCTTCTGCTACTGTTTCCTCCACCCCAGATGTACCGCTTCAGACACAGCCAAGTATTGGCTCATCTTCCAACGGTCCATTGTCTGAAGTTCGTAGTAGTTCGGGCAGAATCATTAAACCTCCTGCACGTTTGACGCTGTCTGTTAAAGAGAATTCTGGGGGGGCGCCTGTGGCGGAGCCACCAAGAGACACTGAACAATCAGTAATCATTCCTTTAACCACTCTGTAGTGCAGTTGTGGACTGCACCTTTAAGCTGTATGTAGTTTCTTGTATTTCTGCGTGATGACGTCATGACGCCGATCACGTGACCCCCAGTTGGCGCGGAAAGCGTGATGACGTCATGACGTCGGTTTCCAGTATTTAGTGGCAGTCTTGGAGAGGCTGTACACCTGCACAGACCTGCTGACATCTGCTCTCGTAGTTTATTAGTTAAAGTAATTTGTTTATTAAAGCTTGATTATTTAGTTTCACTGCGTTGGACTTCGTTATTCGGATAGGAACTTCTGTTCCTACAGTATGGCACTATTTGAAGAAGAGCTGGACAACATTTATCCATCAGTCAACACCACCAAAACAGATTATCTGGTAATTTATCTCATTGCTGCTTGTGAAACATTGTTGTGTGCAAATTGGCTTCCACATTTACCTACATTACAACAGTGATGACACTTCAAAAGTACTTCAGTGGCTGTGAAGTGCTTTGGGATGTCCTGAGGACAGGAAAAGTGCTTTATAAATGCAAGTTCTTTCTTTACTAAAAATCAAACCTTTAAACCTGGACTTTGAAGGACCCTTAATTGCTCTCTATTTAAATGATCATGCAATATAATTTGTATCACAAATTTATGTCATATGTTGATATAGTGACTAATTAAAAATCATCCTTTTTAATGCTAATGCTAAAAACAATCATTACAGAAACGGAAAATTTAAATGCTAAGTTGATACTTGAGGTATTGCTGTTCCGATGTGCAGTTAAGCTAAAATCAGTTTTGAGCTGTGACAAGTCTAGTTGTAAAATCTGTTTAATGTTATGACAAGTCTGAGGCAAACAACATTTACAATAATCGAGACTGGAACAATGACAGAAAGACAGCTCCCAATGTATAAAATATACATTTGGTAGATACCTTTTGAGGATGAGATGCCCTCTAAGTTTTTAATACTTTATTTACTTTGCCCTTCTCCTTCACCACATATCATATGCTTCTAGACTCCCACCAAGACTGCTCTGGAAACTTCTCCACTGGAGGAATTCTCCTCTGGACTCTCCTTAGAGAAGCGCATGACCTTGATTTGGTGCTTCTGTATGGAGTTTATGAGTGAGATCAGAAACTCAATTTGGGGATTAGGAGCCATTTAATCCCAAAATATCTGTGAAGTAATGCATTGGTGCCCCACCATTTTATTCTCATATTAGAGATCTTAGAAGAATGGGGTGAAGATGTCATTGATATGGACATGTTTTTGTAAAAAAAATACACAACATTGTTATTAAGATTTCTGAAAAGTAAACTCTGTTTCCATTACCATCTATGAGAAAAAGTTGACAGTTCTAAGATCTATTTTGATTTTTCTTTCTATCAAAAATGCTTTCTTCAGTTCATTCCTTCGTATTGGCCCAGTAATTCCGGTCCCAACGCGTGAGTACGGACGGGGTACTCACGCGTGGGCCCGTTGGAAGTGCCGGATTTCAGCATGTACAGTGCATGCGTGGAAAACCGGCATTTCCTGTCCTCTGAACCAAGGGGTTCAGAGGACGAATGCGTGCGCGCTGAAATTCCTTTTTTTCCACAGGTTTGTGCGTGTGTAAGGGGAGACATAAGGACTTCATTCTTTAAGGTAAGTGGTCTATTACTTAAAATTATAAAAAATTTTCAACAGCTTTATTATTTTTAAAGAATTTACAGTAAGGTAAGTGTATTTTTAGACCCTATTTGTTAAAAAATTACTTTTTTAAAAAATTTGATTAATTGTTTAAAATAGTTTTTTACAGTTATTCATGGTTCATTTATTTAGTGGGATGTTTTTTTAACTTTTATTTGTAGTTTAAGTGCTGTTTTGGGCACCCTGAGTTTTCATGAGTTTGACAGTTCTTACTATCAAACTCATGAATTAACTTTTGCAATCTCCCATTGGTTGCCCAGTGCCCATGTGATCCCAGCCAGCTCATCAAAATAACTACACTTTAATTCTGTTTAAAACTACTTTACATTCTTCAAAATAATGTAAAAGTATTTAAAACTTTATAAAAGTTACCTAAAGATTAATAAAAATACAAAAAATGTATTTAAAATGCTGCTCTGCATGTAAAATTGCTTTGCAGCTTGTGTTAAAAATTGGGGGCGTCGCCTATGTTAAGGAGACCTCAAGGGGCGTGTCTAACTTAGACTCCGCGCTTGAGGCTTCGCGCTGGCTGCACTCCTGGGTGGCGTGATGTCAGACGCTGCCCGGGAGTAATCAACTGAAAACAGGAATTGCAAGCGTCCCGGGAGCAGAACGGCAGGAGCGCCGGGTAAGTGCACATCGGGGGCTTGCACACGCGGCAAGCCCCCGAACCTAATTTCTGGGCCATTGTATAATTAATCCAGGCTAAATTTAGCCTACAAGAAACTGCGGAGTTTTGGGGTTAAGACTATTATAAAGTATGTCAATAATCGTTCTTGTTGGGAAAGGTAACGAATTATGGCATGACACTTCCTATTTGCTAATCCAAAATGCTGTTGGTGGGTTAATGTAACTGCTGGCTACTGTAGCAGAAATACAGTAACCAAGTAAATGGGCCATCACAAATAGACTATAGACAAGAAAAGGGTTTCCAGGAGGCTTTTGGAACCATGTAGCAAGGTGGAGAGGCATGGAGATTTCAACAAGAACAACAACAACTTGTATTTATAGAGTGCCTTTAACCTACAAAAACATCCTGAGGGACTCCACAGATGAGTATTCTGGACAAAAATTGATGCTGAGGCAAAAAAGAACTATTAGGTAGGGTGATGCAAAGTTTGGTCAAACAATTGCATTTTAAGAAGATTCTTAAAGGAGGAGAGGGAGGTTCAGCAGCGAGAGATTTAGGGAGGGAATTCCAAAGTGTAAAGCAAAGACGGCTGAAGGCATGGTCGTCAATGGAGGGGGGAGATGTACAAGAGGACCATGTACAAGAGGCCAGAGGTGGAGGAACGCAATGGGGGATTGTAGGAGTCCACTGAAAAATGGAGGGGTGAGGCGATGAAGGCATTTAAACATGAGGATGAGAACTTTAAATATGAAATGTTGGGGGGCGAGAAACCAATGCAGGGCAGCAACGTCAGGAATGATGGGTGTGGGACTTGGAGCAGGATAAGATATGAGCAGCAGAGTTTCAGATGAGCTGAAGTTTATGGAGGCCAGCCAGTAAACCATTGGAATAGCTGAGTATGGAGGTGACAAAGGCATGGACGAGAATTTCAGCAACAGTTGGGCTGAGGCAGGGAAGGATGCTGGCGGTATTAGAGGTGGAAGTACACAGTCTTTGCGATGGAGAGGATACGAGGTCGGAAGTTCACCTCAGGGCGGAATAGAATGAAGAGGCTGCAAACAGACTGGTTCAACCTGAGACAGTGGCTGGGGAGGGGGATGGCAAAGGTACGGAAGTTATGACAGAGGCCGAAGATGATGGCTTCAGTCTACCCAATGTTTAATCGGAGGAAATTGCAGCTCGTCTAAGAATGGATGTCAGATAAGCAGTCTGACAACAGAGGTAACGGAGGGGTTGAGAGAGGTGTTGGAGCAGAGTGTCATGAATATACATGTGGAAACTTACCCTATGTCTTTGGAATGATGTCACCAAGGAATAGCATGTGAATGAGGAAGAAGGGGGCAAAGGATAAATCTTTGGGGGCCTCCAGCAGTAACGTTGCAGGGGCAGGAAGAGAAGCCATTGCTGGAGATAATCTTGCTATAATTGGATATGTAAAAGTGTCGCAGACGCATCTGTCCATGGCACTATTGGTAGCAGTGACCACCGCACAGTCATTGTGGAGACGAAGTCCCGCCTTCACACTGAGGACACCCTCCATCATGTTGTGTGGCACCATGCTAAATGGGATAGATTCAGAATAGATCAAGCAGCTCAAAAGTGGGCATCCATGAGGTGCTGTGGGCCATCAGCAGCAGCAGAATTGTATTCAACCACGATCTGTAACCTCATGGCCTGGCATATCCCTCTACCATTACCATCAAGCCAGGGGACCAAACCTGGTTCAATAAAGAGTGTAGAAGAGCATGCCGGGAGCAGCACCAGGCGTACCTAAAAATGAGGTGCCAACCTTTGGAAGCTGCAACACAGGACTACATGCATGCTAAAAATTGGAAGCAGCATGCTATAATAACATAGAAGATAGGAGCAGGAGTAGGCCATTCGGCCCCTCGAGCCTGTTCCACCATTTAATGCGCTCATGGCTGATCATCCAAATTCAGTATCCTGTCCCTGCTTTCTCCCTGTATCTCTTGATCCCTTTAGCCTTAAGAAATATATCTAACTCCTTCTTGAATATATTTAATATAAGTTGGCCTCAACTGCCTTCTGTGGTAGAGAATTCCACAGGTTCACCACTCTCTGGGTGAAGAAATTCCTCCTCATCTCAGTCCTAAATGGCTTACCCCTTATCCTTAGACTGTGACCCCTGGTTCTGGACTCCCCCGCCATCAGGAACATCCTTCCTGCATCTAGTCTGTCTAGTCCTGTTAGAATTTTATAAGTTTCAATGAGATCCCCTCTCATTCTTCTAAACTCTAGCGAATTTAAGCCTAATTGACCCAATCTCTCTTCATACGTCATTCCTGCTATCCCAGGTATCAGTCTGGTGAATCTTCGCTGCACTGCCTCCATGGCAAGAACATCCTTCCTCAGATCAGGCAACCAAAACTGCACACAATACTCAAGGTGTGGTCTCACCAAGGCCCTGTACAACTACAGCAAGACATCCTTGCTCCTGTACTCAAATCCTCTCGCTATGAAGGCCAACATACCATTTGCCTTCTTAACCGCCTGCTGCACCTGCATGCTTACCTTCAGCGACTGGTGCACAAGGACACCCAGGTCTCGTTGCACTTCCCCTTTTCCCAATCTATTGCCATTCAGATAATAATCTGTCTTCCTGTTTTTGCCACCAAAATGGATAACCTCGCATTTATCCACATTATACTGCATCTGCCATTCATCTGCCCAATCACCCAACCTGTCTAAATCATACTGGAGTTTCTCTGCATCCTCCTCACAGCACACACGCCCACCCAGCTTTGTGTCGTCTGCAAACTTGGAGATATTCCATCTATTTCCCTCATCTAGATCATTAATGGGCCAGAAATTGGTGAACGGGGCTTGCCGCGCGTGCAAGCCCCGTATATGCACTTACCCCGCGCTACTGCCGATCAGCTCCAGGGACGCCTGGACTTGGTGTTTGAAAAAGAAGAATCCCGGGCAGCGTATGACGTCACGCCGCCCAGGAGTGCAGCCAGCGCGAAGCCAGGAGCGTGCAGTGCAAGTGAGACACGCCCCTTGAGGTCTCAGTTTCACTGGACACGCCCCCAATGTTTCTGTCAAGCTGCTAAGCATTTTTACATGCAAAGCAGCAGTTTAAATAGGTTTTTAGAAGTTTTTTGAAGATTTTGGTAACTTTTATAAACTTTTTAAAATGTTTACATTATTTTGAGTAATCTGAAGTAGTTTTAAACAGAATTAAAGCAATTTAAAGGCTTTTAAAAGCCCTAAAAGAATTTTTTTAATTCCATTTATTTATTTAGCAATGTCGTCGTCATACGTGTCTTCACACTGTTCCCTTTGGGGAACTGTATGAAGTGGTGGAAGGATTTATGGCCATGATTAACGCTCATTCCGTGACCGTAACCATCTTTGAACCAGCCATTAGGGCGGTTAGTCCTATGGCGGGAGGGTTTTACGGGCTCCCACAAGCTATACAAGGAGGGGGGGCCACCCACACCCACGGACGCAAATATCCCACTGGATGTCAACCCAGAATTTAGAGCCGGAGCTCCGACTCCACTTGCCGGGACTGTCTGGAGTGGGGTTCGAAACCCTACCCTGATCTGGCCCAGCGGCGGGGATCCTACCGCTATGACAAAGGCCCAATCCGATTAGCAACGTGAAATGGCAGCATAGGGCTCCAGTCACGGGGAGGGAAAAGGCGCAGGAAACGTATGGGTGTCACCTTTTGTGCGGAGTGGGCCTTTTGCGTAGCAGTAAGCATCCCCGCCGCTGGGCCAGAAGGAGTAGGGTTTTGAACCCCACTCCAGACAGTCCCGGCAAGTGGAGTCGGAGCTCCAACTTTAAATTCTGGGTGGACATCCAGCGGGATACTTGCGTCCGTGGGTGTTGGTGGCCCCCCCCGCCTCTCAGATGGGTTGTGGGAGCCCGTAAAACCCTCCCGCCATAGGACTAACCACCCTAATGGCTGGTTCAAAGATGGTTACGGTCACGGAATGAGCGTTAATCACGGCCATAAATCCTTCCACCACTTCATACAGTTCCCCAAAGGGAACAGTGTGAGGATACGTACGATGATGACCTCTTGCGCAATGCACCTCCTTGGACCCTCAGTCGCAGATGCGAGGGGGCAAGTCGTGCAATTGTTAAATTTTTCATTTTATTGACATGTAAAATGTTGGCCCAGTAATTCCCTTCCAAATGCGCGAGTACGGTCGGGGTACTTACGCATCTGGCCGGATGAAATGCCGGTTTTCAGCATGCACAGTGCATGTGGGGAAAACCGGCATTTCCTGTCCTCTGAACGAAGGGGTTCAGAGGCAGAACGCGTGCGACTGCACAGGCAGCGCGTGCGCAGTATAATTCGCCGCTTTCATCAATGCTTTCAGTGAGGTCAAGTCATTACAACTTACACATGAAAAAAGCATGGGTACAGTTGCTCCAGAGGCTGCGGAGGAAGATATTTATTATCGTGGAGCTTCTGAAAGTATGTATGTCTGTATATATTCCTTTGCGTGTTATGTATATATTCCTTTACTTATGTGTATGAATGTATTATTTAATTATGACTTTCAGAGAAAGTAACTTATTGGAAAATCATAATTAAAAACATACATTCATACACATTAGTAAAGGAATATAAAACATACTTACATATACGTAAAGGAATATATGTGGACATACATACATAACTCATTCTCACATTCCATTCACACAGCCACAATTGCTCCTTCTACCTACCGTTCTGAAAACCCTTTAAAAAATTTTTTTTTTAACTTTAAAACTTACTTAAAATTTCTTAAAATAACTTCCCTCCCTTTCCCAAACAAAAATATTGCATTTCAGAAGCTCCACGATAAAATATATCTTCCTCCGCAGCCAATGAACAACTTTACACTTGCTTTTTTCAAGTGTAACTTCTAAGGACTTACCCTCACTGAATCCATCATTGAAATCCACAAAGTTCACTGCGCAAGCGCTGCCTGTGCAGTCGCACGCGCTGTGAATAGACCTCGGGTCTGGAAATGCCGGCGTTCCCCGCATGCGCTGTTCCTGCTGAACGTCGGCATTTCCAACGGCCAAATGCGTGAGTACCCCGACCGTACTCACGCTTCTGGCCGCGAATTTCTGGCCCAATATATATTGTGAATAGCTGGGGTCCTAGCACCGATCCCTGTGGTGCCCCACTAGTCACTGTCTGCCACTCGGAAAAAGTCAAGTTTATTCCAACTCTTTGCTTCCTGTCTGCCAACCAGTTCTCTATCCAAGTCAGTACCTTACCCCCAATCCCATGTGCTTTAACTTTGCACGCCAATCTCTTATGCGGGGCCTTATCGAAAGCCTTCTGAAAGTCCAAGTACAGCACATCCACTGGTTCTCCCTTATCTATTCTACCAGTTACATCCTCAAAACATTCCGGTAGACCTTTTGTAAATCGATATAACAACAGAAAATGCTGGAAAAACTCAGCAGGCCAGGCAACATCCGTGGAGAGAAGATAGAGTCGACGTTTCGGGTCTAACCCTTTTTCAAAACTGGAAAGGAAATGAAATAGATCGAAAGGCAGGGCTGGGAGAGAACAAAAGAAGTGAAGAGACATTAAGAGGTATTCAAAACGAGACGAGATGGTGATACGACTAGTGGAGACAAAAGACGGCTCTAGATTAGGTGTGAAATGTTCTGGCAGAATAAGAGACAGCTGCCATGTGGGAGAGAAAAAAAGGGGGGGGGGAAAGGGCCAAAACAAAGATGTGGATAAAATATAAGCAAAAATGTAATGGGAGCCGAGGTTATGATCTGATACTGTTGAACTCGATGTTGAGTCCGGAAGGCTGTAAAGTGCCTAATTGGAAGATGAGGTGCTGTTCCTCGAGTTTACGTTGAGCTTCCGTGGAACAATGCAAGAGCCCGAGTACAGTGAGGTCTGAGTGGGAATGGGGCGGTGAATTAAAGTGACAGGCGACCGGTCTCCACTAGTCCTGTCACCATCTCGTCTCGTTTTGAATACCTCTTAATGTCTCTTCACTTCTTTTGTTCTCTCCCAGCTCTGCCTTTCGATCTATTTCATTTGTTTCCAGTTTTGAAAAAGGGTTAGACCCGAAACGTCAACTCTATTTTCTCTCCACGGATGTTGCCTGGCCTGCTGAGTTTTTCCAGCATTTTCTGTTGTTATTTCGGATTTCCAGCATCTGCAGTATTTTGCTATCGTTTTGTAAATCGATGTTGACTTTGTCCGATCCTGTCACTGTTTTCCAAGTGCTCTGCTATTATATCTTTTATAATAGACTAGCATTTTCCCCACTACCGATGTCAGGCTTACCGGTCTATAATTCCCCATTTTCTCTCTACAACCTTTTTTAAATAGTGGGGTTACATTAGCTATCCTCCAATCCATGGGAACTATTCCAGCGTCTATAAAATTTAGGAAGATGACCAGCAAGGCATCAACTATTTCTAGGGCCACTTCCTTAAATACCCTAGGATGTAAATTATCAGGCCCTGGGATTTATCGGCCTTCAATGCCGTCAATTTCCCTAACACCATTTCCCTACAAATACTGATTTCATTTAATTCCTCCCTCTCATTAGACCCTATTGTAGTGTATGTAACCTGTACCACCTTAAGAGGATACCTTAAGGTGATGGACTACTTTCTGATGGCTCCTGTACATTGTAGTACCGGTGGTGACCACACCGGTATATAAACCCTGTGGAGCAAAGTGTATTTCAGTTCAGCCCTGACCCTCAGTTACTAAAGACCTGTTTAAGTATTCTGTAGTCTGTGTCCAGTTATTCAGCATAACTACATTTGAAAGCACAGACTCAACAGTGGCGACGAGTCTGATCGTACCTAGCGGCAGTTTTGCATCCAAGGAAGCTTCGTCCTCAGAACGGGCGTCGAAAAGGGGCATCCGCACTCAACATCCTGCTGAGCACTGCATCGCACGGGAGGCCATCGGGAACCCGGGTTGGTTTGCTGGCCATGAAGTCCACCGTCAGCAACAGGCAGTGATCATCCCTTCTACGACAGCGGCGGGTAAGCCCGATCGAGCGGCACGGAGGGGAAGTCGGCCGAGTTGTCAGTGGGAGAAGGGGAGGGAAAATGAAGAAAAGGGCGGAGAACACGCCCGCAGCCGGTGTCAGGGGCCGGACTGCAATCGGGGCAGAGACGCGCAGCAGCCAGAAAAGCGTTGATGTCCACGAGGACCGCGGGAGCGGCGGGGAACAAGAGCAGCAGCGTCGGGGGAAATAAAGGACCGCTGGGAGACGAGAACGGCAACAGCGCGGTAATCGCCATTTTTAGTCGGCGGGGGAAGAAGACAAGCGCGGGAAAAGCCGCCAAGCGTGGGAAGCCGCCATTTTGAAAAATAAAATAAAATAAAGGAAACTCAACAAGGATGCCAAAAACGGGTAACATCACTGCTTTTGATAGCGATGTGGAAGATTGGGCCACTTATGTGGAACGCGTTGAAGTTTACTGTACAGCGAATGAGGTACCGGTGGATAAGAAAGCACTAACCCTATTAAACTCGATGGGTGCAAAGACGTACGGGTTATTAAGGCACCTTGTAACACCAGATAAACCGGTAGGAAAGAGTTTCGCGGATATTGTTACTATCCTGCAAGAGCATTTAAACCCCACGCCGCTGCTGATAGCGGAACGATTTAAATTTTACAAAATAATTCAACTTAAAGAGGAAAGCAACGCTGAATTCTTAATCGAACTGCGCAAGTTATCAAAGTACTGTCAGTTCGGTACAGGACTAGCAGACGCTCTGAGAGATAAGTTTGTGTGTGGGCTACTAAGGGAAGGAACCCAGAAGCGACTGCTAGAGGCAAAGGATCTTACGCTGGACAAAGCTTTCAGCATTGCAGCATCGCACGAGGCAGCAGCACGAGGCACTGCAGAAATGCAGCAAAGGCCATTGGAATTCAGCACCAATGAAATGGCATTGGGCGCAGTAAAGTGCTATCGTTGCGGAAGGACAACGCATGACCAGAACCAGTGCTGGTTCAAAGATAAAGAATGCAGGCAATGTGGCAAACTTGGTCACATAGCGAGAGTATGCCGGTCAGGAAAGAAGACCAGCAGCAAAAAGTCGCCGCAGGAGAAGTACAAAAAAGTACACAAGGTGACAGAGAACAGTTCGGATGAACAGAAGACGGATTCAGGCTCCAGCAGTAAGGAACTGGGTTGTCTAAAAATACATAATGTGGGTAACACAGCAGACCACCAAACTATCTGGGTCATGCTTCGGACAGCAGGAGTCCAAGTGAAGATGGAATTGGACACTGGATCGGCATTGACGGTCATGAATAAGCAAGATTACAAAAGGTTATTCTCACACATTCCCCTGAGGGATACGGAGATTGTATTGAAAACATACACGGGGCAAAGAGTATACCCCATCGGAAAGATAAAGGTAAAGGTGGTCTACAATGGTAAAGAAAGTCAGGAAATGGACTTGTATATGTTACCTGAGGGAGGTCCGCCAGTACTGGGACGGGAATGGATCCGGAGAATAAATGTGGCCTGGCATTCCTTACAAGCACTAACTGTAGATTCCTGTAAAGAGGACGACGTCAAACCTAAACGACTGTCCAAAATATTGGACGATGCTAAGGAGGTGTTCCAACAGGGACTGGGAACACTGAAAGGAATTACGGCAAACATCAAGGTTGAAGAACATGCAAACCCAAAATTTTTCAAAGCCAGACTGGTACCTTATGCGATACAACCTGCTGTGGAAGCAGAGCTGGAAGGGCTAGAACGTTCAGGAGTACTGTCAAAGGTGGACTGGAGCGAATGGGCCACACCCATTGTTCCCGTCATGAAGCGTTCGTTGAGCAACAAGCCGGGGGAACCTGAGAAGGGTCGCATCTGTGGCGATTTCAAGATCACTGTTAATCCGGTTCTTCACACGGTGCAATATCCGCTTCCGCGGATTGAGGATATCTTCGCTTCGCTGTCTGGCGGGAAACACTTCACCAAGATAGACCTGGCGCAGGCGTACCTACAGATGGAAGTTGATGAAGCGTCACGCCAGTATCTCACGATCAACACACATAAGGGCTTATATCGGTATAAAAGACTGGTTTTTGGAGTGGCATCGGCTCCAGCGATTTGGCAAAGGGCCATGGAGCAGGTATTGCAGGGAATTCCAGGCACTCAATGCTACCTGGACGACATTCTGATTACAGGAGATGATGATAAGGAACACCTCGCGAATTTGGAGCAGGTGCTCACCAGATTGAAAGAATATGGACTCAGAGTTAATCGCCAGAAATGTGAGTTCTTTCAGAAGCGAATCTCGTACTGCGGCCACGTCATTGACCAGGAGGGGCTTCATAAGTCACCTGACAAGATCGAAGCTGTTGTGAAAGCTCCCGCTCCGGAAAATGTATCCCAGTTGAGGTCGTTCCTTGCGTTGATTAACTATTACCACAAGTTTCTTCCAAAATTATCCACGGTGTTACACCCACTGAACGCTCTTTTGCAAATGGGAGTACCATGGAAGTGGAGCGAGGACTGTAAGCGGGCTTTTCAAAAAAGCAAGGCACTGATCACCTCTAAGGAAGTGTTGGCTCACTTTAACCCAACGCTGCCTATTCGCTTAGCTTGTGATGCTTCTCCATATGGTATCGGGGCAGTGCTCTCACATAAGTTGCCAAATGGCTTGGAAAGGCCAGTCGCGTTCGCATCCAGATCATTGACCTCCGCTGAGCGCAACTATGCTCAGATAGATAGGGAGGCTCTCAGCCTCGTGTGGGGAGTTAAGAAATTTAACCATTACCTGCAAGGCCAAAAGTTTACGCTGCTGACAGATCACCAGCCGTTGGTTTCCATTTTTAACCCTAAGAAGGGTGTTCCGGTTATGACAGCGCAGAGGCTTCAGAGATGGTCCCTTTTCCTAGGGGCACATCAATATGATATCGAATTCAAAGGTACAAAGCAACATGGTAATGCTGATGGGCTGTTGCGCCTGCCACTACCTACAGCGGAAGAGGCACCGGCAGTTGACCCTGTCGAGATATTTCACTCGACCATCATCGAATGCTTACCAGTCACCAATGCGAGTATTGAGAGAGAGACCCAAAATGACCCGACACTGTCTCGGGTCTACGATTTCACAGTGAAGGGATGGCCAGCACATGGCGAACCACTGTTACCTGCATTCTCAGCCAGACGAGAACAGCTGTCCGTCTGTCAAGGAACCTTGATGTATGGAACAAGGGTGATTATTCCTCCTAAATTAAGGGAGAGAGTTCTGAAGGAACTGCATGAAGGTCATCTGGGGGGAGTCAAGATGAAAAGCCTTGCTAGGGCTTATGTGTGGTGGCCAGGTATCGACAAACAAATAGAGGATCTGACTAAAAGCTGCTCAGGGTGCCAAAAAGTTCAAAACGCACCTCCAATTGCACCGCTGCATCCGTGGGAATGGCCTTCAACCCCATGGCAACGTGTGCATATCGACTTTGCAGGTCCATTCATGGATTCCATGTTTTTGATAGCGGTAGACGCACATTCTAAATGGCCAGAAGTGATTAAGATGTCGACCACTACCTCTGAAAAGACGATCGCAGTTCTAAGAACCATATTTGCAAGGAATGGGTTGCCGGAACAAATATGTTCAGACAACGGACCACAGTTCGTGTCAGAAGAATTCCAGAAATTCATGAAAAAGAATGGGGTGAAACACTATACATCTGCCCCATATCATCCGGCTACCAATGGGTTGGCCGAGAGATTTGTACAAACGTTCAAAAAGGCGATAAAGGCCTTGAGCGAAGACCATATTCCACTACAACACAAGGTGGACAATTTCCTGATGGCATATCGAAACGCCACGCATGCAGTGACAAATCAAAGCCCTGCCATAATGTTCTATAACAGGAGGTTGCGGTCCCGGTTGGATTTGTTAAAACCCAATGTGCGTAGGGAAGTCGAAAACAAGCAATTCCAGCACGTAAATAACAAGGCCACTCGGAGTTTCGAAATAGGACAACCAGTGTTGGCCAGGGACTATAGGAATGATAAATGGCAATCCGAAACAATTCGTGCCCGACAAGGACCTTTGATGTACACGGTAGACGTTGGTGAGAACGTAATACGACGTCATGCTGACCAACTTGTGGAATCGAGAACAAGGGTCGACCCCATGTCTACGGCAGAGACACCAGTTGAAGAAGTTATTGAGCCTGTAGCATCTACCTCAGACTCGAACGTACATGATGATGTTCAATCCATAGGAGATCAAATGGATGAGTCACCCCAGCAACGAGAACCAGAGACCCCTGAAAGGCGTTATCCGGCCCGGATCAGGAGGCCTCCTCAGAGACTGAATCTTTGAACAGTTTTGTGTGAAAGTTGTATATATGTTATCCATGTTATGTTTAAATTGGGGTGTACACTGTTAAGCTAAAAGGGGAGGAATTGTAGTGTATGTAACCTGTACCACCTTAAGAGGATACCTTAAGGTGATGGACTACTTTCTGATGGCTCCTGTACATTGTAGTACCGGTGGTGACCACACCGGTATATAAACCCTGTGGAGCAAAGTGTATTTCAGTTCAGCCCTGACCCTCAGTTACTAAAGACCTGTTTAAGTATTCTGTTGTCTGTGTCCAGTTATTCAGCATAGCTACATTTGAAAGCACAGACTCAACACCTATGTTCCCCGACATCTCTGGAAGGTTATCTGTGTCCTCCTTTGTGAAGACAGAAACAAAGTATGTATTTAATTGGTCCGCCATTTCTTTGTTCCCCATTATAATATAGACCGAGCTAAGCAATCCCACAACCAATGGATCAGATCAAAGCTCTGCAGTCCTGCCACATCCAGTCGTTAATGGTGGTGGACCATTAAACAACTAACAGGAGGAGGAGGCTCCATGAATATCCCCATCCTCAATGATGGTGGAGCCCAGCACGTGAGTGCAAAGACAAGGCTGATGCGTTTGTAACCATCTTCAGCCAGAAGTGCCGAGTGGATGATCCATATCGGCCTCCTCCTGAGGTCCCCACTATCACAGAAGCCAGTCTTCAGCCAATGCGATTCACTCCACGTGATATCAAGAAACGGCTCAGTGCACTGGATACAGCAAAGGCTATGGGCCCCGACACATCCCGGCTATCGTGCTGAAGACTTGTGCTCCAGAACTAGTTGCGTCTCTAGCCAAGCTGTTCCAGTACAGCTACAACACTGGCATCTATCCGACAATGTGGAAAACTGCACAAAAAGCAGGACAAATCCAATCCGCCCAATTGCCGCCCCGTCAGTCTACTCTCAATCATCAGCAAAGTGATGGAAGGTGTCATCGACAGTGCTATCAAGCGGCACTTACTCACCAATAACCTGCTCACTGATGCCCAGTTTGGGATCCGCCAAGAC
Source organism: Somniosus microcephalus (assembly GCF_052327205.1). Taxonomy (NCBI): domain Eukaryota; kingdom Metazoa; phylum Chordata; class Chondrichthyes; order Squaliformes; family Somniosidae; genus Somniosus; species Somniosus microcephalus. The sequence goes on along the minus strand of NC_140996.1, from coordinate 136,260,216 downwards.
CACTCGGCTCCCGACATCATTACAGCCTTGGTCCAAACATGGACAAAGGAGCTGAATTCCAGAGGTGAGGTGAGAGTGACTGCCCTTGACATCAAGGCAGCATTTGACTGAGTGTGGCATGAAGGAGCCCTAGTAAAACTGAAGTCAATGGGAATCGGGGGGAAAACTCTCCACTGGCTGGAGTCATACCTAGCACCAAGGAAGATGGTTGTAGTGGTTGAAGGTCAATCATCACCGCCCCAGGACATCGCTGCAGGAGTTCCTCAAGGCAGTGTCCTAGGCCCAACCATCTTCAGCTGCTTCATCAATGACCTTCCCTCCAACATAAGTTCAGAAATGGGGATGTTCGCTGATGACTGCAGTGTTAAGCGCCATTCACAACTCCTCAGATAATGAAGCAGTCCATGCCTGCATGGAACAAGACCTGGACGACGTTCAGGCTTGGACTGATAAGTGGCAGGTAACATTTGCGCCACAGAAGTGCCAGGCAATGACTATCTCCAACCAGCGATAGTCTAACCACCGCCCCATGACATTCAATGGCATGACCATCGCCGAATCCCCCACCATCAACATCCTGGGGGGGTCACCATTGACCAGAAACTTAACTGGACCAGCCACATAAATACTGTGGCAACAAGAGCAGGTCAGAGGCTAGGTATTCTGTGTGGTAAACCACTGTTTGTATTCCACTGTGTACATGCCTGTACATGCCTCGGCTGACTCCTCCCACGAATCCAGGTATAAAGGTGACTGCTCCACAGCCCCTTTGTATTCTGGACCGGTCGACCACTCGAGGCACACCTTCATTCTCTTGTTAATAAAAGCCTGTTAATTACTCGCTTAATCTCAGTCTTTTGAGTTATTGATAGCGCATCAATTTTATTAACAAGATTTTATAATGGAGAAGATCCTCACACCAGCATGCCTAGACTTAGACCATCGGGAGGCGGACGCATCCACCAAGTTTACTCACTGGCTGAGGTGCTTTGAAAAATTCCTGATCGCCTCCGCTGAAACGGTCAAATCGGACGAGGACAAACTGGATGTCCTGACCTCCAAAGTGAACCACCGAGTGTACTCGGTCATCCAAGACGCGACCTCGTACGCGGATGCTATCAAGCTCCTCAAGGACCAGTACACGCGCCCAGTGAACGAAGTGTACGCCAGGCACCTCCTGGGGAGACGTAAACAACAACCTGGGGAATCGACCGAGGAATACCTTCAGGCACTGTCTGTGCTTGGCCGGGCCTGTGGTTGTAAGGATGTAAAGGCCGCCGTGTACACAGAGGAACTTATCCGGGACGCTTTTGTAGCGGGCCACAGGTCCAATTACACCCGACAGCGACTGTTGGAGCAGAGTGACCTCGACCTCAACAAGGCCTCTGAACTCGCACTATCATTGGACGCAGCCTACCGGGGCATGGATGCCTACTCCTCTGCACCGTGGACGCCGCGGGGAACGACAGCCTGGGACACGGTAGGACCATCTCATAGCGCCGTGCCACCCCAGCCACATCCCAGCAACGGCCCAACTACCGCAGCAGTGTCCCAAGGCCAGACAGCAGTGCCCCAAGGCCAGAAATGCTACTTCTGTGGCCAGGCCAAACACCCCAGAGCGCACTGCCCGGCGAAAAATGCGATCTGCTCGGGCTGCGGGAAGAAGGGACACTACGCCAGCGTCTGCAGGGCCAAAGCCACCCCGAACCCCAGCAGCGCCGCGTGTGGGCCACCATCTTGGGCCTCCCCAGCCATGTGCGAACCACCGGAACAGCAGCCATTTTGGACGCCTCCAGACACATGGGGATCATGGACGCCGCCATCTTGGACGACAGCCGGGACGCAGCAGGCCCCCAACACCGCCTCATCTGATACCCGCAGTGACACACCGACCCCTACGCTGGCCTCCGTTACACTGGACCAAGCGAGACCGCACCAGCTGGCCAGTTCCACAATGGACATTAAGGTAAATGGTCACGAAACAATCTGCCTTTTTGACTCTGGGAGCACGGAGAGCTTCATCCACCCCGACACGGTGCGGCGTTGCTCTCTCCCAGTCCTGCCTGCGCACCAGCGGATTTCTATGGCCTCCGAGTCCCAGTCGGCGGACATTGGCGGCTACTGCGTGGTGACACTCGTAGTAGACGGGACTGTGTACGATAATTTTAAACTTCTGGTCCTGCCCGACCTCTGCGCTGCCATTCTACTGGGGTTAGATTTTCAGTGCCACCTTAAAAGTGTTACGATGGCGTACGGTGGACCCCTCCCCCCACTCAACAGTCCGCAGCCAGCAGCTTCCAAATTGCCCGCCGCGCACCAGGTGCAACCTCTCCACACTCAGAGTCACCCCCCCCACCACTGTTTGCTAACCTCACCCCCGACTGTAAGCCCATCGCCACAAAGAGCAGGCGATACAGTGCCGGGGACAGGGTTTTCATTAAAACCGAAGTGGAGCGGCTCCTGAAGGGATTATTGAGGGCAGCACCAGCCCCTGGCGAGCCCAGGTTGTGGTCGTTAAGACCGGCGAGAAGCAGCGCCTGGTCATCGACTACAGCCAGACAATAAATCGCTACACCCTGCTGGACGCTTACCCACTCCCCCGCATAGCTGATATGGTCAACCAGATCGCGCAGTACCGCGTCTTCTCGACCATTGACCTGAAATCAGCGTACCACCAGCTCCCTATCCGCCCTGAGGACCGCCAGTATACTGCCTTTGAGGCAAACGGCCGCCTCTATCACTTCCTTAGGGTTCCCTTTGGCGTCACCAACGGGGTCTCCGTCTTCCAAAGGGAGATGGACCGGGTGGTCGATCAAAATGCGTTGCAGGCCACTTTCCCATATCTGGACAATGTGACCATCTGCGGCCATGACATGCAGGACCATGACGCAAACCTCGAAAAATTCCTCTGCACCGCCAAACTCCTCAACCTGACGTATAACAAGGAGAAGTGCATATTCCGCACAACCCGCCTCGCCATCCTTGGCTGTGTTGTGGAACACGGAGTCATCGGCCCCGACCCCGACCGGATGCGTCCCCTTATGGAACTCCCACTGCCCCACTGCCTCAAGGCCCTGAAGAGGTGCCTAGGGTTTTTCTCTTATTACGCCCAGTGGGTCCCCTACTATGCGGACAAGGCCTGTCCGCTGATCAAGTCCACCTCTTTTCCCGTGACGGCAGAGGCCCACTTAGCCTTCCACCGTATCAAGGAAGACATTGCCAAAGCCACCATGCACGCAGTGGACGAATCCATCCCCTTCCAGGTGGAAAGCGACGCGTCCGACTTTGCCCTGGCCGCTACCCTCAATCAGGCGGGGAGACCCGTGGCCTTCTTTTCACGAACCCTCCAGGGCCCAGAGACCAGGCACTCCGCTGTTGAGAAGGAGGCCCAGGCTATTGTGGAGGCTGTGCGTCATTGGAGGCACAACCTGGCCGGAAAACGATTTACCTTGCTCACTGACCAGCGTTCAGTTGCTTTCATGTTTAACAACAAGCAGAGGGGCAAAATCAAAAACGACAAGATCTTGAGGTGGAGAATCGAACTTTCCACCTACAATTACGAGATCTTGTACCGGCCCGGGAAGCTCAATGAACCCCCGGATGCTCTATCGCGTGGCACCTGCGCCAGCGCGCAGATCGATAGACTGCGGGCCCTCCACAATGACCTCTGCCACCCGGGGGTCACCAGGTTCTTCCACTTCATCAAGGCCCGCAACCTGCCTTACTCCATTGAGGAGGTCAGGACCATGACCAGGAACTGCCAAGTCTGCGCTGAGTGCAAACCGCACTTTTATAGACCAGAAAGGGCTCACCTGATAAAAGCCACTCGCCCCTTCGAGCGCCTGAGCGTTGATTTTAAAGGGCCTCTCCCCTCCTCCGACCGCAATGTGTACTTCCTCAATATTATTGATGAGTACTCCCGTTTCTCATTCGCCATCATCTGCCCGGACATGACCAGTGCCACGGTCATTAAATGTCTGAACGACCTCTTCACCCTGTTCGGTTTCCCCAGCTATATCCATAGCGACCGGGGCTCATCGTTTATGAGCGACGAACTCCGTCAGTACCTGCTAGCTAGGGGTATTGCCACAAGCAGGACCACCAGTTACAACCCCCGGGGGAACGGACAGGTGGAAAGAGAGAATGCGACAGTTTGGAAGGCCGCCCTGCTAGCCTTAAAGTCTAGGGGCCTTCCGACCTCCCGTTGGCAGGATGTGCTCCCCAATGCGCTCCACTCTATTCGGTCACTGCTCTGCACTGCCACTAACGCCACCCCTCATGAGAAAATGTTTGTCTTCCCAAGGAAGTCCACATCGGGGACATCGCTACCGCCATGGCTGACGTCCCCAGGGCCAGTCCTACTGAGAAGACACGTGAGGACCCATAAAACGGACCCCCTGGTCGAGAGGGTCGACCTCCTCCACGCCAACCCCCAGTATGCTTACATTGCGTACCCGGACGGGCGGGAGGACAAAGTCTCCATAAGAGACCTCGCAACCTCGGGGGCCGCAGTAACCCACTACCCACTACCATCCCCCCCCACGATCCGATTGTGATGAAATATGCCATTCATCAGGCACTGTATTCCCTGTGTTTAGTTTAGTTTGAGTTTCATTTCCTTACCTGTATTGTATTGTGTGTAGGGCACCGCCCATACCTGGCCCCTACTTAAGCAAGCCCCAGCGTGTCTCACAGCAGTACAGCAGATCTCTGGATGAGAGACACTTCTCCAATGTGTATTACTTTCTGAGTTAATAAAAGCCTTGCTTTGCTCCGTTAACGTCGAGTCTCGGATTCATTGAGGCACATCAATTTTATTAACTCAATTTTCAACGCAATGGACCAACTCTTGAAACCCGAACGTTTGGATTTGGACCCGCATGCTTCGGACGCATCGGCATGATTCGGACACTGGTTTAAGTGTATGGAATTCTTCCTGGACAATTCCGCAGCCATCACAGGCGCTACGGACGCTGAGAGTATGAAACTCGGAATCCTGCGGAATTGGGTAAGCCACCGGGTTTACCCCCTCATCCAAGACGCCGACACGTACCCGGCCGCCTGCGACATCCTAAAGGCGCATTACCAGCAGCCTACGAACGAGGTGTACGCTAGGCATCTGCTCGCTACTCGCACACAGCGACCTGAGGAATCGCTGGATGAGTTCCTCGTCACCCTGAAAACGCATGGCAAAGACTGCAAGTGCCAAGATGTAAAAGCCGCAGTGTACACTGACGAGCTTGTTCGTGATGCCTTTATCGCAGGCCTCAGCTCCACTTACATCCGGCAGAGACGACTGGAAAAAACGGGATTGGACCTGAAACAGGCTGTGGACACAGCGCGATCCCTGGATGTGGCACAGAGAAACTCGGACGCCTACTCTTCGGCCCGCGCCGCCCACGTCGCCACGTGTGCACCAAGGGCGCCGCCATCTTGGAAGGCATCTTCCCCGCCCAGCAGCCCGACACCGTCGGGGCCCCGCTCTCCCCCCAGAAGCCCTACGACAGCCGTGACGCGTCGGGGCCCCAACTGCTACTTCTGCGGGCAGCCGAAGCACATCAGAAACCTGTGCCCGGCGAAAGGCACCACCTGCTTTAAGTGCGGTAAGAAGGGGCACTTCGGGAAGGTGTGCAGAGGGAACCCCACTGGAAAACCCGCCACCGCCGCGTGTGCGCCGTGGGAGCGGCCATCTTGGACGCCATCTTGCCCGACCTCGTGGGGTCCGCCATCTTGTGAGCAGACAGCGTGGACGCCATCTTGTCTCAATCAGGGCCCTACAGTGGCATCGGTCACAGTGGACCAGACCAGACCGCACCCGCTATCCAAATCAATGGTGGACATCGAGGTAAATGGGTGCGGGGTTAAATGTTTAATTGACAGTGGAAGCACGGAGAGTTTTATCCACCCTGAACTAGCACAACAACTCTCTCTAACGGTGGTCCCTGCTCGGGGCACCATCTCTATGGCTGATAAAACCCAGACATCGACCATTCTGGGTTACTGCGCGGTACAATTGTCCGTTAACGGAACTGTATACGATAATTTTAAATTACTAATCATGAAGAATCTATGTGCGAGCGTGATCTTGGGCCTGGATTTCCAGTGCCACCACCAAAGCATCACGCTCAATTACGGTGGGTCCCAGCCGCCCCTCACAGTGTGCGGTCTGGCTACCCTGAAGGTAAAGCCGCCTTTGCTATTCGCGAACCTTACTCCCAACTGCCGGCCAATAGCGACCAAAAGCAGGAGGTACAGCTGGGAGGACAGGCGGTTTATAGCGACCGAGGTAGACAGGCTCCTGAAGGAGCGCATTATCGAACGCAGCAACAGCCCGTGGCGCGCCCAAGTGGTGGTGGTGAGGGGTAGCGAGAAGAAGCGGATGGTGATAGATTATAGCCAGACGGTTAATCTATACACCCAGCTAGACGCCTACCCACTACCCCGCATATCCGAGATGGTGAATCAAATCGCCCAATACCGGGTGTTCTCCACCATCGACCTCAAGTCAGCGTACCACCAGCTCCCTATCAGACCAGAGGACCGCCCGTACACCACCTTTGAGGCGAACGGACGCCTCTACCAATTCCTCAGAGTCCCCTTTGGGGTGACAAATGGGGTCTCGGTCTTCCAGAGGGAGATGGACCGCATGGTCGATGACCACCACTTGCAGGCAACCTTCCCCTACCTTGACAACGTCACCATCTGCGGTCACAACCAGCAGGGTCACGACTCGAACCTCGAGAGGTTCCTGAAAACCGCACAAAAACTCAACCTCACTTACAACGAGGACAAGTGCGTTTTCAACACCACGCGCCTCTGCATACTAGGCAGCGTGGTGGAGAATGGGGAAATCAGACCAGACCCCAACCGATAGCGCCCCCTACGGGAGCTGCCCCTGCCCAACACTCCCAAAGCCCTGAAAAGGTGCCTGGGGTTATTTTCTTATTATGCCCAATGGGTCCCCAACTACTCCGACAAAGCCCGCCCCCTCTTGAAAGCATCCTCTTTTCCGCTCTCTGCTGAGGCCCAAGCCGCCTTCAAAAGCATTAAGCGGGATATTGAGCGGGCCACGCTACAGGCAGTGGACGAGAACACTCCCTTTCAAGTGGAAAGTGATGCGTCTGACTTTGCCTTGGCGGCCACCCTCAACCAGGCGGGGCGGCCCGTAGCTTTCTTCTCGAGGACCCTCCAAGGGCCCGAGATCAGACACTCCTCCGTGGAAAAGGAGGCCCAAGCCATCGTGGAGGCAGTGCGCCACTGGCGGCACTACCTAGCCGGCAAACGCTTCACCCTACTTACCGACCAGCGGTCGGTAGCGTTTATGTTTAATAATAAACAGAAGGGGAAGATTAAAAATGATAAGATTCTCAGGTGGCGGATCGAGCTCTCCACCTTCGAGTATGACATCATTTACTGGCCAGGGGCCCTTAACGAATCCCCCGACGCCCTCTCACGAGGGATGTGTGCCAGCGCCACCGGGGATCGGCTACAGACCCTCCACAACGACCTCTGCCACCCAGAGGTCACACGGCTGTTCCACTTCATAAAGTCCCGCAACTTACCCTACTCGATTGAGGAAGTTCGGTCTCTGACCAGGAACTGCCGCACTTGCGCTGAGTGCAAGCCTCAGTTCTACCGCCCAGATAGAGCCCACTTAATCAAAGCTACACGGCCCTTTGAGCGGCTCAGCTTAGATTTCAAGGGCCCCCGCCCGTCAGTCGACCGCAATGTTTACTTCCTGAACATTGTGGACGAATACTCCCGTTTCCCATTCGCCTTCCCCTGCCCAGACATGACCAGCGCCACGGTCATTAAATGTCTCAACAGCCTGTTCTGCCTGTTCGGTATGCCGAGCTACATCCATACGGATAGGGGGGCGTCCTTCATGAGTGAAGAGCTACGCCAGTACATGCTGTCCAGGGGGATCGCCACGAGCCGTACCACCAGCTACAACCCCCAGGGTAACGGCCAGGTGGAGCGAGAGAACGGGACAGTATGGAAAGCACTCACTCTAGCTCTAAGGACCAAGGGCCTCCCTATCTCCCGCTGGCAGGAAGTTCTCCCAGATGTGCTCCATTCGATACGGTCGCTATTGTGTACTGCCACTAATGCCACGCCTCATGAACGAATGTTTGTCTTTCCCCGGAAATCCACCTCAGGCGTATCCATGCCGTCATGGCTCTCCACCCCAGGTCCGGTATTTGTACGAAGGCATGTGAGGGGCCACAAGACGGACCCCCTCGTGGAGTCAGTGCACCTACTCCACGCCAACCCCCAATACGCGTATGTCCGGCACGCCGACGGAAGGGAGGACACCGTGTCCATAAAAGACGTCGCCCCAGCCGGTAACGACAACAACCACGACAACAACAGCAACAACGATCACAGCAATTCTTACCCACCCACTATCTTTTCACCACCCCCGGAAGAACATCGACCAACGGTGTCCCCACCAACTACCCCTTCAACAACCCTGGCGGCGCCCCTGGCAGAGACCCAGGAGGCCACCGGGGACACCCAGCCGACGCCCACGGCACCACAACAGCTACGTCGGTCACAGAGGACTATCAAACCCCCGAACAAACTAAATCTGTAGAAGGGGTGAATGTGATGAAATATGCCATTCATCAGGCACTGTATTCCCTGTGTTTAGTTTAGTTTCAGTTTCATTTCCTTACCTGTATTGTATTGTGTGTAGGGCACCGCCCATACCTGGCCCCTATTAAGCAAGCCCCAGCGTGTCTCACAGCAGCACAGCAGATCTCTGGATGAGAGACACTTCTCCAATGTGTATTACTTTCTGAGTTAATAAAGGCCTTGCTTTGCTCCGTTAACGTCGAGTCTCGGATTCATTGAGGCACTTCACCGACATCCAGCCCCAGCAGACGGCAGGCCTGGGCCCCGCGACCCGCTCGACATCTACGAGGACTACACACCAGTGCCCCAGCCTACGCGGGATTCTACGCCGGAAGCTTCACTACCCCTACCGTCGCCACGTCGATCACAGTGGCAGACAAGACCTCCGGAGAGACTCCAATACACTAACTTTTAATACACTTCACCCCGCCGGACTCAATTTTAAACAAGGGGTGAATGTGGTAAACCACTGTTTGTATTCCACTGTGTACATGCCTGTACATGCCTCGGCTGACTCCTCCCACGAATCCAGGTATAAAGGTGACTGCTCCACAGCCCCTTTGTATTCTGGACCGGTCGACCACTCGAGGCACACCTTCATTCTCTTGTTAATAAAAGCCTGTTAATTACTTGCTTAATCTCAGTCTTTTGAGTTATTGATAGCGCATCATTCTGTGGCAAGTGTCTCACCTCCTGACTCTCCAAAGCCTTTCTACCATCTACAAGGCACAAGTCAGGAGTGTGATGGAATTCTCTCCACTTGCCTGGATGAGTGCAGCTCGAACAACACTCATGAAGCTCGACACCATCCAGGACAAAACAGCCCTCTTGGTTGGCACCCCATCTACCTCCTTAAACATTCACTCCCTCCACCACCGGCGTACCGTGGCTGCAGTGTGTACCATCTACAAGATGCACTGCAGCAACTCGCCAAGGCTTCTTCGGCAGCACCTCTCAAACCCTCGACCTCTTCCAACTAGAAGGACAAGGGCAGCAGGCGCATGGGAACACCACCACCTCCAAGTTCCCCTCCAAATCACACACCATCCTGACTTAGAAGTATATCGTCGATCCTTCATCGTCGCTGGGTTAAAATCCTAGAACTCCCTACCTAACAGCACTGTGGGAGTACCTTCACTACACTGCAGTGGTTCAAGAAGGTGGCTCACCACCACCTTCTCAAGGGCAATTAGGGATGGGCAATAAATGCTGGCCTTGCCAGCAACACCCACATCCCATAAACGAATTAAAAAAAATCAAGCGAGGGCAGTCTGAGTTCAACAATAGAAGAAAAAAAGGATGGTGTGGTTGACCATGTGAAAGTCTGTAGAAAGGTTAAGGAAGATGAGGATGGATAGTGCACTACGGTCACAGGGGATGTTATTTGTGACTTTGATTAAGGCTGTTTCAGTGCTGTGAATGGGCGTAAACCTATTTGGAGAGATTCAAACATGGAGTTGCAAGAAAGATAGGGTGGATTTGGGAAGCAACACCATGTTTGAGGACTTGAGAGGAAAGAGAATTTGGAGATGGGGCAGTAGTTTGCGAAGACAGATGAGTCAAGGATAAGTTTTTTGAGGACAGGTTGATGATGGCAATTTTAAAAGGGAGAGGGACAGTATCTGAGGAGAGGGAATTATTTCCAACATCAGCTATCCTAGTGCCAGGAAGGGAAGTTGGGTGGTCAGCAGTTTAGTGCGAGTGGGGTCAAGGGAACACGAGGTGGGTCGCAGGGACAAGATTAGCTTGGAGAGGGCATGAGGTGAGAAACTAGAGAAAGGCAAGGGCTAAGGCAGAGGGATGCTTGGAGGAAGGTTTGGCTTGGTTGGAAAGGGGATGGGGAAACAGCAGAGACAGCTAAACGGATGGTGTCAATCTTAGTGTCAAGAAAGTCCATGAGCTCGTTACACTTGTTGTTGGAGGTAAGGGAGCAGGGAAGAGGGGTTTAAGAAGATAGGTAATGGAGAAAAGAAGCTGGGGGTTATCTTATCTCTCCAGAATTATCCTGGAATAGTGAGCAGTGGACAGTGAGGCCCGATATCGCTTGAGGTGGTCCAATCAGATCTAGTGATGGATGGTTTAACCAACTGTCCATCAGAAATGTTCAAGTCTGCGGCCTAGAAATTTGTGGCTGCCACAAGAGTTGCTGGTGTCACCGCAGCCTCGGGTTAACAGCCGCTGAAAATGGTCGTGGCGGTAGAAGAGAAAAACTTGCGCTGGGGACTAAAGATTTTTAGCCCAGCGCTAACTCACCATGTAATGCCCTCCTGGTGGCGTTAGTGCAGGCATCAGTAACGAAGTTGGTGTCCAGAAGCGGCGTTTCATCTTTCAACAGCCTCTGGAAGCAAGGGAATGAGTGCTAGGCATTGTGGGACATTAAAATGGCAATGCATTAAAAGTGCAATGTCTTCTGAACTAATAAAAGTACAAATGAAGTCAAAAAAATGCAGTTTCAGCCCTTACTGCCTTTTAAAAAAAATTAACATTAAAAAGAAGTCCCAAAAGGGAGTCTTCAGCTCTTAAAGCTGAATTCCCTTCCGCACCTCAAAAAAATGGGAAAAGTGCTTCAGCACTAACACAAATGTCTCAGCAAGCCAGGGAAGGAGCACCCAGGGTCTCGCACGCAGCACTCCAGCTTTGTGCAGGGGGTGAACACTGCAAGAGAGGTCCTCTACCCACAGGGGCCAGGACTGCCAGAAAGAACGATGTGGGAACACATCACCGAGGCCATCATTGCCAGCAGTGTCGCCCCACCACCTGGCTCCAGTGCCCAAAGAAGCTTCATGACCTCAGACAACTGGTCAAGTTCAGTGAATGCATCTTCAAAAGTCATCTCCTACCAACTGAATCACTAGCCTCACACACTTCTCAATGCATGACTCCCACCACCCCAATCACTCACCTAGATCGGCCCGAGAGTGGACCTGAATTAAAGCAGCAGCAGCGCGAGGGGATAAAGAGCGGCCCGAGAGCGGACCTGAATTAAAGCAGTGGCAGAGGCGAGAGGATAAAGAGCGGCCCGAGAGTGGAGCTGAATTAAAGCAGCAGCAGCGCGAGGGGATAAAGAGCGGCCCGAGAGTGGAGCTGAATTAAAGCAGTGGCAGAGGCGAGAGGATAAAGAGCGGCCCGAGAGTGGAGCTGAATTAAAGCAGTGGCAGAGGCGAGAGGATAAAGAGCGGCCCGAGAGTGGAGCTGAATTAAAGCAGTGGCAGAGGCGAGAGGATAAAGAGCGGCCCGAGAGTGGAGCTGAATTAAAGCAGTGGCAGAGGCGAGAGGATAAAGAGCGGCCCGAGAGTGGAGCTGAATTAAAGCAGTGGCAGAGGCGAGAGGATAAAGAGCGGCCCGAGAGTGGAGCTGAATTAAAGCAGTGGCAGAGGCGAGAGGATAAAGAGCGGCCCGAGAGTGGAGCTGAATTAAAGCAGCGGTAGCACAAGGCTCTGATTCAAAAACATCATCAAAGAGTGACGTCACAGGAGAGCAGGTAGGTGATTGGTTGGTGAGTATTACAGCTCTTTTTTGCTCTCTAATTAGGGAAGGGGGTTAAATCAAGAGCTGAGAAACTGCAACTTGTTAGTACTTCTTAAATTAATAACTTAAATTAAATAAAATAATCAAACAATAAACCTAAAATAGCGATTGAATAAAATCTTTAACTAATTAATTAATAAATAAAACAAGGTTAGAGATGGCAGGACAGGTGGTGTGTCGTAACTGCAGCATGTGGGAGTCTGTGGAGAGCATCGCGATCCTGAGCAACCACATCTGCAGTAAGTGTCTGCAACTCGAGGAACTTCGGCTCAGAATTGTTGAGCTGGAGTACGAGCTGCAGACATTGCGATGCATCAGGGAGGGGGAGAGTTACCTGGACACTTTGTTCCAGGAGACAATCACATCCTTTAGGTTAGGTAGTACTTTAGAGTTCGTCAGTGGTCAGGGACAGAAGGGTGTGACTGCAAGTCAGGAAGGTATGGGGATCCAGGAGGTAATGATGGAGGAGCCTCAGCCCTGGACCTTGTCCAACAGGTACGAGGTACTTTCTACCTGTATGGATAAGGAAATGGATTGCAGGGAGGATGGGCAAACTGACCACGGCACTGTGGTACAGGAGGCCATCCAAGTGGGGGGAGAAGGAAGGAATGTGGTAGTAGTAGGGGACAGTATAGTCAGGGGGATAGATACTGTTCTCTGCAGCTGCGAAAGAGAGTCCCGAAGGCTGTGTTGCCTGCCCGGTGCCAGGGTTAAGGATATCTCCTCGAGGCTGGAGAAGCACTTGGAGTGGGAGGAGGAGGATCCAGTTGTGTGTGGTCCATGTAGGAACCAACGACATAGGTAGAACTAACAATGAGGTTCTGCTGAGGGAGTTTGAGAAGCTAGGGTCTAAATTAATAAGCAGAACCACAAGGGTAATAATCTCTGGATTACTACCTGAGCCATGCGCAAAGTGGCATAGGGTCAAGCAGGTCAGAGTTAAATGCATGGCTCAAAGAGTGGTGTGGGAAAAAGGGGTTTCAATTCGTGGGGCACTGGCACCAGTACTGGGGAAAGAGGGAGCTGTTCCGTCGTGGCGAGCTCCGCTTAAACCGGGCTGGGACCAGCGACCTGGCGACTCGAATAACTAGGGCTGTAGATAGGGCTTTAAACTAAAAAAAGGGGGTGGGGGGAAGGGTTCAGTTGAGGGGAAATTTAGAAATCTAAAGAGAAAGGTCAAAGCAATAGGGCAGTGTAGCAATTTGGGTAAAAATAAGCAGAGTGTGACAGGAAGGGACAGAGAGTTTAATGGTAGCAGTACAGCAGAGAATAAGGTCAAAGCAGGGAATAATGGTAAAAAATTGAAATTAAAGGCTCTTTATCTGAATGCACAAAGCATTTATAACAAGATAGACGAACTAGCGGCACAAATAGAGATAAATGGGTTAGATCTAATAGCCATTACAGAGACATGGGGCTGGATTTTCATTCAGGTGCGGGTTGGTGTCATGTAATCCACATTTCATGTTATCCACATGAATCTAAATGGATGTGGGGGATTGATGCAATTTTAACTTAATTGTCCAATTGATTTCCAACGTGTGGGAACCCTTGGCAAATGAGTTTCTCCTGACCGAAAGTTGCCTCCAATGACGTCATCATTGCTGCTGCATTTAAGGTCTACAGAAAGCCTTGCTTCTTCTGCAGACTGCCAAGCTTTTTGACTGTGGAGTGAGAGGGATCAGGAAGCACCATGAGCAGCGGGAGACACAGATCAGCTCCTCGTTTTGACGAGGTGGTCTTGCAGGCTTTAGTAGATGGGGCTGCAGCCAAAAGGGAGGTGCTCTTCCCTTCTACAGGGAGGAAGAGGCCTCCCAAGCAGACCAAGGCAGTGTGGATGCAGGTGGCTGAGGAGGTCAACTCCTTGGGAGTCACCCGCAGAACTTGGATTCAGTGCCGCAAGAGATTTCATGACCTTCTACGCACTGGAAAAGTGAGTATGATTTTCCCATCACCCTCAATCTGATCCCCATTGCCTTTCCTCACCAGCACTCAGCTTCAGCAATCTCTTCCTCCACATCCCACTTGACACTGACATCCATGCACCCTTACCCATTCCCTTTCTCTCTATGGTCACATTCACATAACTATTCGACTATGCAGCCCTCACACTCCCTATCACTCTGATGCTATGCAAACAACTGACAACACACAGGGAGGGCCCTTGGTCTTGCCACCTCACTCCATCTTTGTCTCCTTCTAAGTAGCGATGCTATGGAATCTCTACACTCATTCCTTCATTCTCACTTTGTTGCAGCATTGCGCAGATGTCACTCACTACCTCTCGCGAAAGTCGGAGCCGCCTTTGGCACTGCTGCTCAGACATGTTGAGGTAGCTGACCCTGCATCTGTAGACCCTGTTTGGGGGGTATCTCCTGCGCTGACGGGCTTCTAAGCGCTGGCTCCTTCTGGCCTGTGCAGCTTCAGGTGGGTGAGCAGCAGCCTGTCGCTCCTGTTGCTGCTGCTGCTGTTGGTGCTGCTGTTGTTCCTGGTTCTGCTGGTGCCACGGCTGGTGCTCGAGCTCATCTAATGCCCAGAAGGGAAGGATATAAATGGCTCCCATGCTTCTGATATATGCCTCATTTCAGGAAGCGCTCAGTGAGGGTGGCAAGAGGGGTTTCTAGGGGGTCACAATGGAGATGAGTGTCAGGCTCCAAACTTCCACAGCTATGGTTATGCCTTCTAAAAGTCCCACCAGACCTGAGACAACAAAGTCCTGACACCTGCAAATGATGGCTGATCAAATCTCCTCTTTAATGGTTGACCTGCAGCTGATAGTCAGCAATCCAATAGTGCTCCCACCAGGTTTCACCATCGTGTTTCCCACCAGGCGTGTTTCATGTGGGAAAAGGGTGAAATTCGCAAGGACCTTTCAAAATAGGATCATAGAGGCTATTTAATGCTTGTTAAGGGCCTTAACGACCTATCCCGCCTGTTGGAGGTGGGACGGGGTCGGGACCATTAGACACGACTGAGTTAAAGTTGCTCGGAGTCAGGAACCAGGCCGGGGGGGGGGGTCCCGACCGCCAGTTTTCGCAATTTTAACCCCCACACGCCTCCAAACACGCCTTCACGGCCAATGAAAATCCTGGCCATGGTTGCAAGGTGGTCAAGATGGGGAACTACATCTTCCAGGGTGCTTGACGTTTCAAAAAGACAGGCAGAATGGAAAAGGAGGGGGAGTAGCCCTGACAATAAAGGATGACATAAGGACAGTAGCGAGAAAGGATCTCGGCTCGGAAGATCAGGAAGTAGAATCAGGATGGGTGGAGGTAAGGAATAACAAGGGGCAGAAAACACTGGTAGGAGTAGTATATAGGCCCCCTAACAGTAGCTATACCGTTGGACAGAATATTAATCAAGAAATAGTAACAGCTTACAACAAAGGTAATGCAAAAATCTTGGGGGACTTTAATCTTCATATAGATTGGGCAAATCAAATTGCCAAAGGTAGTCTGGAGGACGAGTTCATGGAATGCATTCGGGACAGTTTCCTAGAACAATATGTCATGGAACCAACCAGGGAACAGGCTATTTTAGATCTTGTATTATGTAATGAGACAGGGTTAATTAGCAATTTCATAGTAAAGGATCCTCTGGGGCAGAGTGATCATAATATGATAGAATTTCATGTTAATTTTGAGAGTGACTTGCCTATGTCCAAAACTAGAGTCTTAAACTTAAATAAAGCCAATTACATAGGTATGAGGAGCGAGTTGGCAAAGGTAGATTGGAAAAATAGATTAAAAGATATGGCGGTAGATAAGCAGTGGCTAGCATTTAAAGAAATATTTTATAATTCTCAACAAAAATACATTCCATTGAGAAACAAAAACTCCACAGAAAAAGTGATCCAACCATGGCTAACTAAAGAAGTTAAGGATAGCATTAGATTGAAAGAAGAAGCTTATAATGTTGCATAGAATAATAGGAAGCCTGAGGATTGGGAGAGTTTCAGAAACCAGCAAAGGTTGACCAAAAAATTGATAAAAAGAGATAAAATAGAATGAGAAAATTAGCAAGAAATATAAAACCAGATTGTAAGAGTTTCTACAAGTATGTAAAAAGGAAAAGTGTAACAAAAGTAAACGTTGGTCCCTTAGAGGCTGAGACAGGAGAAATTATTATGGGAAATAAGGAAATGGCAGAAACGTTAAACAAATATTTTGTATCTGTCTTCACAGTAGAAGACACAAAAAGCATACTAAAAATGGTGGGGAACCAAGGGTCTAATAAGGGTGAGGAACTTAACATAATTAATATAAGTGGAGAAAAAATACTAGAGAAACTAATGGGACTAAAAGCCGACAAATCCCCTGGACCTGACGGCCTACATCCTAGGGTTCTAAAAGAGGTGGCTGAAGAGATACTGGATGCATTGGTTTTGATCTTCCAATATTCCCTAGATTCTGGAATGGTCCCAGCGGATTGGAAGGTCGCAAATGTAACACCAGTATTCAAGAAAGGAGGGAGAGAGAAAACAGGGAACTACAGGCCAGTTAGCCTAACATCAGTCATCGGGAAAATGCTGGAATCCATTGTTAAGGAAGTGGTATCAAGTCACTTAGAAAATCATAACATGATTATGTAGTGTATGTACTTTGCAGAAGGAACTATATTCTGCAGCCCCTGTATACTGCAGTACCAGTAGTGACCACCCCTGTATATAAGCCTGTGTAGTAACATTTGCATAGTAGTTCCAGGTTGTCTCCATTCAGTAAAGACCTGTTATAACCAACTCCTGCCGTCCGTGTCTCAATTATACACGGACATAATACTGGCGACGAGCAGATACGAACTTACCTACAGTCTGCACCACCTCATGGGAATCCATCCCTGAAGTGAAGTTATCAGAGGTTGAGGCCAGAAGGAAGAAAGAAACAGAAGAAACGGGCGTCGACCGTGGGCATCCGCCTCTGAGTCAGCGGAGTTGAAGATTTGCAGGAGAGGCTGTCGAGAGCGGGGCTTGGTTATCCTGTCGATGGTGCTTCAGCTAATCGGGCTGGTGGCAGGTAGTACACTGATCCTTCCTGGGCTGCGGCGGTCTAGAGCTCGAGCGGGTGGCTTTGCAACGGGGCTGAGCAGCGTTGTCGGGAAGAGGAGAGAGAGGGTGGAGCACACAGAGCGCGGCCAGTGCTACGAAGCCGGGCAGCATACAGACCCGAGAAGAGGGAGGCAAGTGTCCCGCAGGGTTGTTCCTACGACGGGGAAATAATAAAAATTAAACGCGCAGAAAGCCGCGAGGAGCTGCAGTTGCCACGGGAACCGCGGAGAGCGGTGTTAGCAGCAGCGCGGGGGGAAGTGCGCGAAGACCATAGGGCGTCGCCATCAAGGCATAAAACGCCAGCAACAGCGGAGAAGACAGAAAGCGCGGGAGGCGCCATTTTGTTAAATCGGGGAAGAAGGCAAAGCGCGGGAGGCGCCATCTTAGATTTCCAAGATGCCGAAGACTGGCAATATCACTGCCTTCGATAATGCAATAGAAGACTGGGCCACGTATGTGGAAAGAGTCGAGGTATATTGCGAGGCAAACGAAGTAGCCGATGAGAAAAAGGCATCGGTACTGCTAAACTTAATGGGCGCAAGAATGTACGGCCTATTGCGGGACCTGATTACTCCAGCCAAACCGAAGACGAAGAGTTTTAACGAAATTGTTGCTATCCTACAGGAACACCTAAATCCTACACCGCTGCTGATAGCAGAAAGATTTAAATTCCACAGGAGAAATCAGCATAAAGATGAGAGTAATGCTGATTCCCGTCGGCGGGAAACTCGAGCGGCAGAGCGGAGCTATAAAAGGCCCCAGAGACCAGGTAAGGCCTCAGTGCGTCGGCGGGAATCTCGAGCGGCAGAGCGGGGCTATAAAAGGCCCCAGAGACCAGGTAAGGCCTCAGTGCGTCGGTGGGAATCTCGAGCGGCAGAGCAGGGCTATAAAAGTCCCAGGGACCCAGGTAAGGCCTACCAGTCTCCAGTCTGGGAACTCGGAGGGAAGGAGAGAGGTAAAAAGTAATCCAAGTGTGACGTCACCAGAAAGCGGGTAAGTGATTGGTTGGTAAGTATTTCTCCCTTTTTAAGCTTAAATCTCTTTGGTTTATAGTTTCTAAGGTGTGATATTCACCATCTAGAATCGGGGCAGAGGGTATTTAAG
Organism: Somniosus microcephalus; assembly: GCF_052327205.1. Taxonomy (NCBI): domain Eukaryota; kingdom Metazoa; phylum Chordata; class Chondrichthyes; order Squaliformes; family Somniosidae; genus Somniosus; species Somniosus microcephalus. Next base: position 136,241,903 of record NC_140996.1, on the reverse strand, counting down.
AATAATATTAATAAATTTAATTAATTACATAGAATGGGAGATCAGGTGATGTGTTGCTGCTGCAATATGTGGGAGCTGGTGGACACCATTGATGCTCACGGTGATCACATTTGCAGTAAGCGTTGGCTGCTCGAGGAAGTCCGGCTCCGTGTTGAAGAGCTGGAGTCCGAGCTTCAAACACTGAGACACATCAGGGAGGGGGAGAGTTACCTGAACTCTGTGTATCACGAGGTATCCACACCAATTAGATTAATTAATTCAGATGTAGTCCGTGGCCAGGGTCAGGATGGTGTGACTAGAAGTGAGGCAGGTACGGGGATCCAGGAGGTAGTGTTGGAGGAGCCGCAGCCCTTGCACTTGTCCAACAGGTTCGAGGCTCTTACTCCCTGTGAGGATGGGAACAGGGACTGCGGGGAGGATGAGCAACCTGACCACAGCACCGTGGAGCAGGGGGCCATTCAAGTGGGGGGAGTTAAAAGAAATGTTGTAGTGGTAGGGGATAGTATCGTTAGGGGGATAGATAGAGTTCTTTGCAGCCGAGAGCGAGAGTCCCGAAGGCTGTGTTGCCTGCCCGGTGCGAGGGATAAGGACATCTCCTCTGGACTGGAGAGAAACTTGGAGTGGGAGGGGGAGGATCCAGTTGTCGTGGTCCATGTTGGTACCAACGACATAGATAGGACAAGGAAGGAGGTTCTGCTGAGGGAGTTTGAGCAGCTAGGGGCCAAATTAAAAAGCAGAACCACAAGGGTAATAATCTCTGGATTATTACCTGAGCCACGAGCGAATTTGGCTAGGACAAATAAAATTAGAGAGTTAAATGCGTGGCTCAAAGACTGGTGTGGGAGAAATGGGTTTTGCTTCCTAGGACACTGGCACCAGTACTAGGGCAGGAGGGAGCTGTTCCGTTGGGACGGGCTTCACTTGGCCAGTGCTGGGACGAGAGTCCTGGCGGATCATATAACTAGGGCTGTAGAGAGGGCTTTAAACTAACTAGTGGGGGGGAGGTTCCTAGAGAGCAAATAATAAAAATGACAACAGAGAAGGTCATAGACTTAGGTAGCAGTGGGGAAATTAAAAACCAGAGCGTGTCAGGAAGGGGCAGAAGGTATGGAGTAAAAGGTAAAGTAATAAAAAGGGCAAAAGCAGGAACTAAGTGTCACAAAACATATTTGAAAGTTCTCTATCTGAATGCACATAGCATTCGTAACAAAATAGACGAGTTAATGGCACAAATAACTACATATGGGTATGATCTTGTGGCCATTACAGAAACATGGCTGCAGGGTGACAATGCCTGGGAATTAAACATACCAGGTTATTTAACGATCAGGAAGGACAGGCAGGAAGGAAGGGGAGGTGGGGTGGCTATGCTAATAAAGGAAGGAATCACTGTAATACAGAGAAATGATATTGGGTCAAAAGATCAGGATAATGAAACAGTTTGGGTGGAGGTAAGGAATAATAAGGGGAAAAAAACACTAGTGCGCGTAGTCTATAGGCCTCCGAACAGTGGCAACTCTGTTGGACGGAGTATCAATCAGGAAATAGTTGAGGCTTGTAATAAGGGAACATCTATAATTATGGGGGATTTTAACGATCATATTAATTGGACAAATCAAATTGGGCAGGGCTGCCTTGAGGATGAGTTCATTGAGTGTATTAGGGATGGGTTTCTTGAGCAGTATGTAACTGAACCGACCAGGGGGCAAGCAACCTTAGATCTGGTCCTGTATAACGAGACAGGATTAATTAAAAATGTCCTAGTAAAGGATCCCCTTGGAATGAGTGACCATAACATGGTTGAATTCCATATTCAATTAGAGGGTGAGAAGGTTGGATCTCAAACAAGCATGCTAAGCTTGAATAAAGGAGACTATGAAGGTATGAGAGCGGAATTGAGTAGAGTGGATTGGGAAAATAGATTAAAGGGTAAGACGATACATGATCAGTGGTGTACATTTAAGGAGTTATTTTACAACTTCTAAAAAAAATATATTCCACTGAGAAGAAAAGGGTGTAAAAGAAAAGACAGCCATCCATGGCTAAGTAAAGAAATTAAGGATAGTATTCGATTAAAAACAAGGGCATATAAGGTAGCCAAATCTAGTGGGAGGATAGAGGATTGGGAAAACTTTAAAAGACAGCAAAAAATAACAAAAAGATTGATTAAGAAAGGGAAGATAGATTATGAAAGTAAATTAGCAAAAAATATAAAAACAGATAGTAAGAGTTTTTATAGTTATATAAAAAGAAAAAGGGTAGCTAAAGTAAATGTTGGTCCCTTAGAGGATGAGACCGGGAAATTAATGGTGGGAAATATGGAGATGGCAAAAACACTGAATGAATATTTTGTATCAGTCTTTGCAGTAGAAGACACTAAGAATATCCCAACACTGGACAAACAGGGGGCTAAAGGGGGGGAGGAGCTAAACACGATCAAAATCACTAAGGAAGTGGTACTCGGTAAAATAATGGGACTCAAGGCGGATAAATCACCTGGACCTGATGGCTTACATCCTAGGGTATTGAGGGAAGTGGCGGTAGGGATTGTGGATGCATTAGTAATAATTTTCCAAAACTCCCTGGACTCGGCAAAGGTCCCGGCAGACTGGAAAACTGCTGATGTAACACCCTTATTTAAAAAGGGCAGCAGACAGAAGGCTGGAAACGATCGGTTAGCCTAACATCTGTGGTAGGTAAAATTTTGGAGTCCATTATTAAGGAGACAGTAACAGGACATTTGGATAATCATAATTTAATAGGACAAAGTCAGCATGGTTTTATGAAGGGGAAGTCATGTTTGACAAATTTGCTGGAGTTCTTTGAGGAAGTAACGTATAGGGTGGATAAAGGGCAACCAGTGGACGTAGTGTATTTAGACTTCCAAAAGGCATTTGACAAGGTGCCACACAAAAGATTATTGCTTAAGATAAAAAATCACGGGATTGGGGGTAATATTCTGGCATGGATAGAGGATTGGCTATCTAACAGAAGGCAGAGGGTTGGGATAAATGGTTCATTCTCAGACTGGCAATCAGTAACTAGTGGTGTTCCGCAGGGGTCAGTGCTGGGTCCCCAACTCTTTACAATCTATATTAACGATTTGGAGGAGGGGACCGAGTGTAACATATCAAAGTTTACAGATGATACTAAGATGGGAGGGAAAGTAGTGAGTGAGGAGGACATAAAAAACCTGCAAGGGGACATAGACAGGCTAAGTAAGTGGGCAGAGATTTCACAGAATCACAGAATCACAGAAACCCCACAGTGCAGATAGAGGCCATTTCGGCCCATCGAGCCTGCACCGACACATATCCCACCCGATCCCTGTAACCCCTACACCAACACATATCCCACCCTATCCCCGTAACCCCACGTATTTAATCCCCCTAACACTAAGGGTCAATTTATCATAGCCAATCATAGCCAATCATAGCCAATACAATACTGGAAAGTGTGAGGTTATGCACTTTGGCAGGAAAAATCGTAGAGCAAGTTATTATCTTAATGGCAAGAAACTGGAAAGTACTGAAGTACAAAGGGATCTGGGGGTCCTGGTGCACGAAACTCAAAAGGTTAGTATGCAGGTGCAGCAAGTGATTAAGAAGGCCAATGGAATGTTGGCTTTCATTGCTAGGGGGATAGAATATAAAAATAGGGAGGTATTGCTTCAGTTGTACAAGGTATTGGTGAGACCGCACCTGGAATACTGCGTACATATTTGGTGTCCATACTTAAGAAAGGACATACTTGCTCTCGAGTCAGTATAAAGAAGGTTCACTCGGTTAATCCCGGGGATGAGGGGATGGACATATGAGGAGAGGTTGAGTAGATTGGGACTCTACTCATTGGAGTTCAGAAGAATGAGAGGCGATCTTATTGAAACATATAAGATTGTGAAGGGGTTGGATCGGGTGGATGCGGGGAAGATGTTCCCGATGATGGGTGAAACTAGAACTAGGGGGCATAGTCTTACAATAAGGGGCTGCTCTTTCAAAACTGAGATGAGGAGCAACTACTTCACTCAGAGGGTGGTAGGTCCATGGAATATGCTGCCCCAAAAAGCTGTAGAAGCTACATCATTACATAAATTTAAAACAGAAATAGACAGTTTCCTAGAAGTAAAGGGAATTAAGGGTTACGGGGAGCGGGCAGGAATTTGGACATGAGTCTAGGTTCGGATCGGTCATGGCCCTGTTGGTAGCGGAGCGGGCCCAGGGGCCGTGTAGCCTGATCCTGCTCCTATTTCGTGTGTCTAATTCTGTTAGATTCAGGAGATGGTTCTGTGATAGTGGATTGGCGGTTAGGATCAGATCAGCCATGATCTTATTGAATGGCGGAGCAGGCTCGAGGGGCCGATTGGCCTACTCCTGCTCCTATTTCTTATGTTCTTATGTACCTTACGGAACTACGCAAGCTATCAAAGCACTGCCAGTTCGGAGCAGGACTGGCAGATACCTTACGGGACAAATTTGTCTGTGGACTCCTGAATGAATGAACCCAGAAGAGGTTACTCTCAGAGAAAGAGCTGACGCTAGATAAGGCTTTCAGCGTGGCAGTATCGTACAAAGCAGCAGCAAGGGGAGCTGCGGAAATACAGCAAAAGCCACAGGAATACGGCACCCACGAAATGACACGGGGATTTGCAAAATGTTATCGCAGAACAACCCATGACCAGAAGGACTGCTGGTCCAAGGACAAAATATGCAGGCAATGCGGAAAGATGGGACACATTGCACGAGTTTGCAGGTCTGGGAAGAAGAGCAACGACAACAAAAAGGCTACTAAGGAACCGTACAGGAAAGTACAAAAGATGACGGACAGTAGTTCCGAAGACCAGATGAGCGATAGTGAATCCGGGAACAAGAGACTAAGCTGTCTCAAACTTCACAACGTAATCGCAAAAGAGGATCACCGAACCATTTGGGTCACCCTCACGATAGCAGGGTCCTAAGTCAAAATGGAATTGGATGCAGGATCAGCTCTAACCGTCATGAATCGACGAGACTATGAGCGGCTATTCTCACACATACCCTTGAAAGACACATCCATTGTCTTGAAGACGTATACGGGGCAAAAAGTATGCCCCAGAGGAAAAATAAGGGTGCCTGTCGAATACAACGGCAAGGAAATACAGAAATTGTATCTGTACATACTGCAAGATGGTGGACCACCGTTATTGGGACGTGAATGGATCAGAAAGATAAGTTTAGACTGGCACTCCATTCAGGCACTGACGGTGGCTGGTAAAAAGGATGACGACGTCACTCCTGGACGATTGTCAACAATCTTAGCTAACGCCAAAGAGGTATTTCAACAAGAACTGGGAACTCTAAAAGGCGTAACCGCCTCGATAAAAATAGAAGAGAATGCAATTCCCAAGTTTTTCAAAGCAAGACCGGTACCATATGCAATTCGCCCAGCCGTCGAGGCAGAGCTGGAGAATCTGGAGAATGCAGGCGTGTTATCTAAGGTAGACTGGAGCGAGTGGGCGACACCCATCGTTCCTGTCATGAAGAAAACGTTAAACAATAAGTCTGAGGAGCAAAGGAAGGTTCGCATCTGTGGGGATTTCAAGGTGACAGTGAACCCTGTCCTTCACACAGTACAATATCCTCTTCCAAGGATAGAAGATATCTTCGCCTCACTATCTGGAGGGAAGCGTTTTACAAAAATTGACCTAGCACAAGCATATTTGCAGATGGAGGTTGAAGAATCCTCTAGGAAGTATCTCACGATAAACACTCACAAAGGTCTTTACCAGTATAATCGGCTGGTATTCGGAGTAGCATCAGCTCCGGCGATATGGCAAAGAGCGATGGAACAAGTCCTGCAAGGGGTTCCGGGGACTCAGTGTTACTTGGACGACATCCCAGTGACAGGTGAAGATGACAGTGTACACCTTGCCAACCTAGAGCAGGTGCTCACTAGAGTACGTGAACATGGGCTACGAGCCAATCGCCCCAAGTGCGAGTTTTTTAAGAAACAGATATCGTATTGTGGCCACGTGATTGATGAAGAGGGGTTACATAAGTCCCCTGACAAAATTGAAGCGGTAGTTAAGGCTCCAGCGCCTGAAAATGTGTCACAACTGAGGTCATTCCTCGGATTGGTGAATTACTACCATAAGTTTATGCCGAATTTGTCCACAATTCTGCACCCACTGAACGCCCTACTACAAACGGGAGTAGCATGGAAATGGAGCGATGAATGTAAGCGGGCCTTTCAGAAGAGTAAGGACCTAATCACTTCAAGAGTAGTATTGGCTCACTACAACCCATCACTACCGATAAGACTGGCGTGTGATGCGTCTCCCTGCGGCATTGGGGCGGTACTGTCACATAGATTCCTTGATGGTTCAGAGAGGCCGATAGCTTTTGCGTCACACTCGTTAACTTCAGCCGAGCGTAACTACGCCCAGATTGACAGAGAGGCCCTCAGCCTGGTGTGGGGGGTGAAAAAGTTCAATCACTACCTGCACGGTCAGAAATTTACTCTACTTACTGATCATCAACCTCTTGTCTCCATTTTCAACCCTCAGAAGGGCGTACCGATAATGACAGCACAACGGCTACAGAGGTGGCCCCTTTTCCTAGGGGCACACCAATATGACATCGAGTACAAAGGAACTAAACAGCATGGGAATGCTGATGGATTGTCACGCCTACCGTTGCTGACAGTGGAAGAAGAACTTGCAGTGGATCCAGTGGAGATATTCCACTCGACCATAGTCGAATGTCTCCCTGTGACGAATGCAAACATAGAAAAGGAAACACGGAATGACCCGACACTCTCCAGGGTCTATGATTTAACGGTGAAGGGATGGCCAGCACATGGCGAACCACTGCTGCCAGTATTCTCGCCGAGAAGAGAACAGCTGTCAGTGTGCAGAGGAACCTTGATGTGTGGATCCAGAGTAGTAATTCCACCTAAATTGAAGGATAGAGTGCTCAATGAGCTTCATGAGGGTCATCTGGGAGGGGTAAAAATGAAGAACTTAGCCAGAGCGTTTGTGTGGTGGCCGGGAATCGATAGAGAAATCGAAGAGATGACCAAGAGCTGTACAGGAGGCCAGAAGGTCCAAAACGCCCCACCACAAGCCCGTCTACATCCATGGGAGTGGCCCTCATCTCCATGGCAAAGGGTACACATTGATTTTGCTGGTCCATTTATGGACTCGATGTTTTTAATTGCGGTGGATGCACATTCAAAGTGGCCAGAGGTAATAAAAATGTCCTCAACCACCACAGAAAAAACTATCACAGTCTTACGAACCATATTCGCCAGGAATGGGCTGCCTGAACAGATTTGCTCCGACAATGGACCACAGTTTGTGTCTGAAGAGTTCCGAAGGTTCTTAAAGAACAATGGTGTTAAGCATTACACATCCGCCCCATATCATCCAGCCACTAATGGATTGGCCGAGAGGTTCGTTCAAACATTCAAGAAGGCTATCAAGGCAATGTGTAATGAAGATATACCCCTACAACACAAGGTGGATAACTTCTTGTTTGCCTACCGGAATGCGACACATGCGGTTACCAACCAAACTCCAGCCATGATGTTCTTCAATCGAAGACTACGATGCCGCTTGGATTTGGTTAAGCCAAACATCAGAAGAGATGTGGAGAACAGGCAGTTTCAGAATATGAATGAAAGGCCGACCAGGAGTTTTAAGATAGGTCAACCAGTTTTGGCCCGGGGCTACCGCACAGAGAAATGGCAGCCAGGAACGATCTGTACACGGCAAGGACCTCTAATGTATACCGTGGACGTTGGAGAGAGCATTGTAAGACGCCATGCTGACCAGATTCTAGAGTCACTGGGAAACGTCAACTCCACACCACGATCTGATACACCTGGCGATGAAACCGAAGTACCAATTGCATCTACCTCAGAATCGGTGATATTGGAAGCAGACGAACCAAACAATGACATTGATCCCGACTCAACTTTGCCAGAAGAACCTGATACCCCAAAGAGGCGTTATCCAGACAGAATCAGGGAGCCTCCTCAAAGACTGAACTTATAATTGCTTAACTTCAACTAATGTATCTAGCAACTGTAATTGTAAATATGTTATTTCATTGTTAATCGAATGTTATGTACTGTTTAGCTAAAAGGGGAGGAATTGTAGTGTATGTACTTTGCAGAAGGAACTATATTCTGCAGCCCCTGTATACTGCAGTACCAGTAGTGACCACCCCTGTATATAAGCCTGTGTAGTAACATTTGCATAGTAGTTCCAGGTTGTCTCCATTCAGTAAAGACCTGTTATAACCAACTCCTGCCGTCCGTGTCTCAATTATACACGGACATAATAGATTAGGCAGAGTCAACATGGTTTTATGAAAGGGAAATCGTGTTTGACAAATTTATTTGAGTTTTTTGAGGCTGTAACTAGCAGGGTAGATAAAGGGGAACCAGTGGATGTAGTATATTTGGATTTCTAAAAGGCATTCGATAAGGTGCCACATATAAGGTTATTACACAAGATTAGGGCTCATGGGGTTAGGGGTAACATAGCAGCATGGATAGAGGATTGGTTAACGGACAGAAAACAGAGAGTAGGGCTAAACGGATCTTTTTCAGGTTGGCAGGCTGTAACTAGTGGGGTGCCGCAAGGATCAGTGTTGGGCCTCAGCTATTTATAATCTGTATTAATGACCTAGATGAAGGGACCGAGTGTAATGTATCCAAGTTTGCTAATGATATAAAGCTAGGTGAGACAGTAAGCAGTGAGGAGAACACAAATTTTATCAATGCAGGCGAGTAGGAGGTGGGACTCCCACTTTTGGGGTTGTAGTCCCGCCTCCATCGAGTTGTGGCCAACCCATTCGATTTTCCCTTGATTGGCATTGTTGAGCCCGTCCAGTGGGCTCAGCAGGCCAATTAAGGGCCACCCGGCAACACGTGACGTCACAGATTGACATTTCATCTGTCAAGAGCTTTTGACAGATGAAATATCAGTGTTTGACAGCTCTTTGAAGCTGTCAAACACTGACAATCTGTACTCTAAGTTAATTTCTTCCTCTCAGGCTGATTTAGAGATCTCTCCAGAACAGAAAGCAGAGGCTGCAGATTTTGACAGCTCGCGGCCATTCTGCTTTCTGTGCCGGTGAGATGAGGGACTCCCGAGACCTGAAGGAAGGAAGCCTGTAAAGATAAGTAAAACTTATTTAAACACTTTGCACACACCAAACACACTTGCCTCTGCACTCATGCACCCATCACTCACCTGAACACCGGACATCTCGAACCCTCCAAGCTCTTCAGCCCGACGGTCCGCCTCGCTAACTTGGCGTGGCTTGGAGCCGTTGGGCAGCCCACACTTCAGGGATAAAAATAGGGATTAGGCTAAAAACTGCCTGTTAACTACCTGGGTACCCGCCTCCTGGGAAACGGGCATGGAGGCGGGATGGGTTTGTGCCCCCCGATTTCGCCATTTTAATCCCCCACACGCCTCCAATCCCGCCTCACTGGCCCGATGACATTCGAGCCCAAAGAGTCTGCAAAAAGATATAGATAGACTAAGTGAGTGAGCAGTAAGGTGGCAGATGGAGTATAATGTAGGGAAATGTGAGGTTATTCACTTTGATAGGAAGAATAGAAAATCAGAATATTTTTTAAATGGTGAGAAACTTTCAAATGTTGGTGTTCAGAGAGATTTGGGTGTCCTCGTGCAAGAAACACAGAAAGATTGCTTGCTGTACCTGCATGCTAGAAGGAAGGCAAATGGCATGTTGGCCTTTATTGCAAGGGGGTTGGAGTATAAGAGTAAGGAAGTCTTGCTACAATTGTACAGGGCCTTGGTGAGACCACACCTGGAGTACTGTGCACGGTTTTGGTCTCCTTATCTAAGGAAGGATATACTTGCCTTGGAGGGGATGCAACGAAGGTTCACTCGATTGATTCCTGGGATGAGAGGGCTGTCCTATGATTAGCGATTGTGTGGAATGGGCCGATACTCTCTGGAGTTTAGAAGAATGAGAGGTGAACTCATTGAAACATACAATATTCTGAAGGGGATTGACAGAGTAAATGCTGAGAGGTTGTTTCCCCTAGCTGGAGTATCTAGAACTAGGGGGCATAGTCTCAGGATAAGGGGTAGTCCATTTAAGACTGAGATGAGGAGGAATTTCTTCACTCAGCGGGTTGTGAATCTTTGGAATTCTCTGCCCCAGAGAGCTGTGCATGCTGAGTCTTTGAGTATATTCAAGGCTGAGATAGATAGATTTTTGGACTCTAGGAGAATCAAGGGGTGTGGAGATCAGGCGGGAAGGTGGAGTTGAGGTCGATGATCAACCATGATCTTATTGAATGACAGAGCAGGCTCGAGGGGCTGTATGGCCTACTCCTGCTCTATTTCTTATGTTGTTAAGTTATACCAGCAATCTGTACCAATCATGAGGCACACCTCCCATTCCTAGCCTCACCTCACCCCCATGGAGGAGACGGTGCAGGCCATTCTTGGTAGAGGCATGGCTGAGCCAAGGATAGAAGATGCTGGTATCCTCATATATTGGCCCAGAAATTCGGGTCGGGGGCTTCCCACGGGTGCAAGCCCCCGACCTGCACTTATCTTGCGTGCCGGCCGTTGAGTTGTGGGCCCCTGTGGAATTCCGATCCTGGGCCTCCTCCAACTGCCGGTGCGCAGTGCTTACGTATCCCAGGGGCGCAGTTAGTTCGATGCGTCCCCTGGGATCACGTGGGCCATGGAGAGCCAATGGTAGCAGGGAATGCTTCATTCATAAGTTTGATAGGAAGGGCTGTCAAACCTATAAATACTACAAGCCCCAAAACATCACTAAATCTTCAAATACATTTTTTTTTAAATCACATTTTTTAAATAAACTATAAATTACATGAAATAACTATTTTAAACAAAAATTTAAATTTTTGAAAAAAATAATTTTATTTCCTAACGGGGCTAAAAATTATTTAAAGCTTTAAAGTATTTAAAAATAATAAACCTGTGGAAAAACGTTTTAATTTTAATTAATTCACTGCTTACCTTGTAAAAAGCAGGCCTTACGACTGCTTTTTACATGTCTAACTTCTGGAGAGACTTACCCTCCCGGGAAAAGCTGCAAAAAAAACGTAAGTTCGATGCGCACACGCAGCCTCTCCTGCACAGCCTCTCCCGCGCACACGTTCGATCTCTGAACCCCTTCTTTCAGGGGAACGGAAGTGCCAGTTTCCCGCGCATGCGCAGTGCATGCAGGAAACCGGCACTTCCATTGGGCTTACAGGTGAGTACCCCGTGCGTACTCACCCGTGGAGACCAGAATTTCTGGGCCATTATATTCCTTCTCGCATGCACCTCTTGTTTTATGTGCTCCCCTCACCACAACTCCACCGCCTTCCTCATTTCACACACCCAAGATATCCAGCCTGCCCAGCCAGTGGTTGATCAAGAAGAGGGAGAGGAGAGTGAAGAAGAAGAAACACCATCACTCGATTTGATACTCCCAGTCACCAGCTCCTCAAGGTCGACCAGCAAGGCCATTTGCAGTGTCCCCTACTGAAAGTCAGCAGCCTACCAACAGCCATGCTGCAACCACTGGGGTAGCACTGCGTGACATCAGTAGAATTGGCAAAGGCACAAACAGGACAGTCACTAAGGGAATGCATAATGGTGATGAGTTGATTTCTTGATGTCATATTGAATGGATAGATGTACAAAGTTGAATTGGAAAGTTTGCTTTGTGGGGGCTTTTATTTCAGCATTGTGGCCAAGAGGACACTGCGACAGTCAGTAATGGAGGTAAGGTAAGGTGTGGGACAAATGTTGAAAGGGGAATTGGGGTTGTGGTCACTGGTACCTGTGATGAAATATTTCCATTCATCACTGCCTGTGACTGAGATTGGTTTCAGTGTCATTTCCCTTCCCCCAGACCTCTTGTATTGTGCACTGGAATGTGCTGTATTGTATACTGGAATGTGCTGTGTGTAGGGCTCCGCCCATACCTGGCCCCGTTTGTAAGCTAGCTTCAGTCTAGCCCCAGTCTCCAGAAGGACGACATCTCTCTCGCTTACGTGTTTCGTTCTAAGTTAATAAAAGCCTTATTTTGTTCTGCTACCTTCGAGTCTCGGAATTATTGAGGCACATCAATTTTATTAACTTATTTTTCAACACTATGGATCAACTCCTGAAACCCGAACGTTTGGATTTGGATCAACATGCTCCGGAAGCATCAGCACGCTTCGGACACTGGTTTGAGTGTATGGAATTCTTCCTGGACAATTCCGCAGCCGTCAAAGACGCTACGGACGCTGCAAGGATGAGACTCGGAATTCTGCGGAATTGGGTAAGCCACCGGGTTTACCCCCTCATCCAAGACGCCGAGGCGCACCTGGCCGCCTGCGACATCTTAAAGGCACATTACCAGCAGCCTACGAATGCGGTGTATGCTAGGCACCTGCTCGCCACCCGCGCACAGCGACCTGGGGAATCGGTGGAGGAGTTCCTAAGCACCCTGAAAATGCTTGGCAAAGACTGCAAGTGCCGAGATGTAAAAGCCGCAGTGTACACTGATGAGCTTGTTCGCGATGCCTTCATCACAGGCCTCAGCTCCACTTACATCCGGCAAAGACTGCTGGAAAAAACGGGGTTGGACCTGAAACAGGCTGCGGACACCGCGCGATCCCTGGATGTGGCCCAGAGAAACTCGGACGCCTACTCTTCAGCCCGCGCCGTCCACGCCGCCACGTGTGCACCGAGGGCGCCGCCATCTTGGAAGGCATCTTCCCCGCCCGACAGCCCGACACCGGCTGGGCCCCGCTCTCCCCCCAGAAGCCCTACGACAGCCGCGACGCGTCAGGGACCCAACTGCTACTTCTGCGGGCAGCCAAAGTACACCAGAAACCTGTGCCCGGCGAAAGGTACCACCTGCTTTAAGTGCGGTAAGAAGGGGCACTTCGGGAAGGTGTGCAGAGGGAACCCCGCCGGAAAACCCGCCACCGCCGCGTGTGCGCCGTGGGAGCGGCCATCTTGGACGCCATCTTGCCCGACCTCGTGGGGTCCGCCATCTTGTGAGCAGACAGCGTGGATGCCATCTTGTATCGATCAGGGCCCTACAGTGGCATCGGTCACAGTGGACCAGACCAGGCCACACCCGCTATCCAGATCAATGGTGGACATCGAGGTAAACGGGTGCCGGGTTAAATGCTTAATTGACAGTGGAAGCACGGAGAGCTTTATCCACCCAGAACTGGCACAACAACTCTCCCTAAAGGTGGTCCCTACTCAGGGTACCATCTCTATGGCTGACAAAACCCAGACATCGACCATTCTGGGTTACTGCATGGTACAATTGGGCGTTAACGGAACTGTATATGATAATTTTAAAGTATTAATCATGAAGAACCTATGTGCGAGCATGATCTTGGGCCTGGATTTCCAGTGCAACCACCAAAGCATCACGCTCAAGTACGGTGGGTCCCAGCCGCCCCTCACAGTGTGCGGTCTGGCTACCCTGAAGGTAAAGCCGCCTTCGCTATTCGCGAACCTTACCCCTAACTGCCGGCCAATAGCGACCAAAAGCAGGAGGTACAGCTGGGAGGACAGGCGGATTATCGCGACCGAGGTAGACAGGCTCCTGAAAGAGCGCATTATTGAACGCAGCAACAGCCCGTGGCGCGCCCAAGTGGTAGTGGTAAGGGGTAGCGAGAAGAAACGGATGGTGATCGACTATAGTCAAACGATCAACAGGTACACCCTACTAGACGCCTACCCGCTACCCCGCATATCAGAAATGGTGAACCAAATCGCCCAATACCGGGTGTTCTCCACCATCGACCTCAAGTCAGCGTACCACCAGCTCCCTATCAGACCAGAGGACCGCCCGTACACCGCCTTCGAGGCGAACGGACGCCTCTACCAATTCCTCAGAGTCCCCTTTGGGGTGACGAATGGGGTCTCGGTCTTCCAGAGGGAGATGGACCGCATGGTCGATGACCACCACTTGCAGGCAACCTTCCCCTACCTCGACAACGTCACCATCTGCGGTCACAACCAGCAGGATCACGACTCGAACCTCGAGAGGTTCCTGAAAACCGCACAAAAACTCAACCTCACCTACAACGAGGACAAGTGCGTTTACAACACCACGCGCCTCTGCATACTAGGCAGCATGGTGGAGAATGGGGAAATCGGACCAGACCCCGACCGATTGCGCCCCCTACAGGAGCTGCCCCTGCCCAACACTCCCAAAGCCCTGAAAAGGTGCCTGGGGTTATTTTCTTATTATTCCCAATGGGTCCCCAACTACTCCGACAAAGCCCGCCCCCTCTTGAAAGCATCCTCTTTCCCGCTCTCTGCTGAGGCCCACGCCGCCTTCAAAAGCATTAAGCAGGATATTGCGCGGGCCACGCTACAGGCAGTGGACGAGAACACTCCATTTCAAGTGGAAAGTGATGCGTCTGACTTCGCCTTGGCGGCCACCCTCAACCAGGCGGGGCGGCCCGTAGCTTTCTTCTCGAGGACCCTCCAAGGGCCCGAGATCAGACACTCCTCCGTGGAAAAGGAGGCCCAAGCCATCGTGGAGGCAGTGCGCCACTGGCGCCACTACCTAGCCGGCAAACGCTTCACCCTACTTACCGACCAGCGGTCGGTAGCGTTTATGTTCAATAATAAACAGAGGGGGAAGATTAAAAATGATAAGATTCTTAGGTGGCGGATCGAGCTCTCCACCTTCGAGTACGACATCATTTACCGGCCAGGGGCCCTTAACGAATCCCCTGACGCCCTCTCACGAGGGATGTGTGCCAGCGCCACCGGGGATCGGCTACAGACCCTCCACAACGACCTCTGCCACCCAGGGGTCACGCGGCTGTTCCACTTCATAAAGTCCCGTAACTTACCCTACTCGATTGAGGAAGTTCGGTCCCTGACCAGGAACTGCCGCACTTGCGCTGAGTGCAAGCCTCGGTTCTACCGCCCAGATAGAGCCCACTTAATCAAAGCTACACGGCCTTTTGAGCGGCTCAGCTTAGATTTCAAGGGCCCCCTCCCGTCCGTCGACCGCAATGTTTACTTCCTGAACATTGTGGACGAATACTCCCGGTTCCCATTCGCCTTCCCCTGCCCAGACATGACCAGCGCCACGGTCATTAAATGCCTCAACAGCCTGTTCTGCCTGTTCGGTATGCCGAGCTACATCCATACGGATAGGGGGGCGTCCTTCATGAGTGAAGAGCTACGCCAGTACATGCTGTCCAGGGGGATCGCCACGAGCCGTACCACCAGCTACAACCCCCGGGGTAACGGCCAAGTGGAGCGAGAGAACGGGACAGTATGGAAAGCAGTCACTCTAGCTCTAAGGACCAAGGGCCTCCCTATCTCCTGCTGGCAGGAAGTCCTCTCGGATGTGCTCCATTCGATACGGTCGCTATTGTGTACGGCCACTAATACCACGCCTCATGAACGAATGTTTGTCTTTCCCCGGAAATCCACCTCAGGCGTATCCATGCCGTCATGGCTCTCCACCCCAGGTCCGGTACTCGTGCGAAGGCATGTGAGGGGCCACAAGACGGACCCTCTCGTGGAGCCAGTACACCTACTCCACGCCAACCCCCAATACGCATATGTCCGGCAAGCCGACGGAAGGGAGGACACCGTGTCCATAAAAGACGTCGCCCCAGCCGGCATCGACAACAACCACGGCAATAGCGGCAACGATGATCACAGCAACTCTTACCCACCCACTACTCTTTCATCACCCCCGGAAGAACACCGACCAACGGCACCCCCACCAACTACCCCTTCAACAACCCTGGCGGCACCCCCAGCAGAGACCCAGGAGGCTACCGGGGACACCCAGCTGACACCCGCGGCACCGCAACAGCCACGTCGGTCGCAGAGGACTATCAAACCCCCGAACAGACTAAATCTATAGAAGGGGTGAATGTGATGAAATATTTCCATTCATCACTGCCTGTGACTGAGATCGGTTTCAGTGTCATTTCCCTTCCCCCAGACCTCATTGTATTGTGTACTGGAATGTGCTGTATTGTATACTGGAATGTGCTGGAATGTGCTGTGTGTAGGGCTCCGCCCATACCTGGCCCCGTTTGTAAGCTAGCTTCAGTCTAGCCCCAGTCTCCAGAAGGACGACATCTCTCTCGCTTACGTGTTTCGTTCTAAGTTAATAAAAGCCTTGTTTTGTTCTGCTACCTTCGAGTCTCGGAATTATTGAGGCACATCAGTACCGTAGATAGATGGTTCCATCCTGGATATGCCCGCCAGAAAGGGGCTGTCTGGGTTGCCTCCTTCCTTCTGCTGCCTCCTCTTCTGCCTCCTGCTCTTCAGCTTCTTCCTCTTTGGCTTCTTCCTCTTCGACTTCTTCCTCTTCTGCGTCCTGCTCTTCCCTCTGCAAGCGGATGCTGTAAATCTAAAATGACAGCGTAAAATGCTGGAAACACTCAGCGGGTAAGGTAGCATCTCGACCTGAGACATGAATTCTGTTTTTCTCTCTATGGATGTTGCCTGACCTGTTGAGTATTTGCAGCATTTTCTGTCTTCTCAGAGGCCTTCCTTTACCATCCGAGTCCTTGCACTTAAAAAAACATGTGCTGCAGCAAGCCACTACTTCAATAAAATAAAACAAATCCAGTCCAGAAGATTAAATGCAAACTTACCTGAAAGATGTGTGTGTCCCTTTAAGAGTTGCTGACAGCGCCTCTGTGAGCCTGCTGAATGCTGGATTTTCATGGCAAGCTTCGGACCCAGCGCTGAACTCAGCGCTAAGGTCCAACATCACCTCTCCCTCATTTAAATCTGCAGGGCCATCGATCTTACCGGCAGCGCTGCCGGGACTTGGAAAATGGTGGACGCCGCGGGAACTGCCACCAGCTGGCGAAAGAGCGGTGGCCGCCCTCTTGTCGCTATTTTTTGCCAGTAACGGGTGGCAAAAAGCCGACGAACTTTTAGCCCTGCGTCTCTTGGAGTTGAGGAATTGAAGATGGGGGCTATACCAGGGGAAACAACCAGGATGGGAGAGAGTAAAGGTTTGCCTGTGATTATCAAGTGGAAAATTGAATGTTTGTAACTGACCAAAAAGGTTGGATAATCCAGATAATGGACTCCTCCACAGCCTCCAACAAAATCACTCTGTGCTTAGCCAACTTGAGGGGGAGGGTGTGGGAAGATAGGAAGAGCCAGTTTTTACCTTCATCGAAGGCGAATTGCTCTGGTGCTGCAAAACCTCACCGAACAGTACATTTGAAAAAAAAACAGTTGACTACAATGCTTAATGTTTTGTTCTTTCAATCCAAAAAACATACATTTTTCATGTGAATCTCAAACATTTTTTAATGAGTGTCCAGTCCTCCAACTGTGAGCAGCCTGATTTAAAATCACTGAAAATGATTTTAAAAAAACTATACTGAACCATTTACTGAACAAATTCATTTGTGCACACTCGTCATTTTCTTAGTAAATTAAGTACTTTTTGATATGCGGGGTACCGCAGGGATCGGTGCTAGGACCCCAGTTATTCACAATGGCCCAGAAATTCGGGTCGGGAGCTTCCTGCGGGTGCAAGCCCCCGACCTACACTTACCTAGCGCGCCGACATTTGAGGCCTGGGCCTGCGTGGATTTCCGCTCTGTGACCCGGTCCAGCTCCCGGCGCACTGTGCTTGCGTGATCTAGCGGCGTAGTTAGTTCGATGAGCCGGCTGGGATCACGTGAGCACTGGGCAACCAATCGGAGGTTGCAAAAGTTCATTCATGCGTTTGATAGTAAGAACTGTCAAACTCATGAAAACTCAGGGCGCCCAAAACAGTACTTAAACTTCAAATAAAAGTTTTTAAAAATCCCACTAAATAAATGAACTATGAATAACTGTAAAAAACTATTTTAAACAATTAATCAAACTTTTGAAAAAATAATTTTTTAACAAATCGGGTCTAAAAATACACTTACCTTACTGTAAATTCTTTAAAAATAATAAAACTGTGGAAAAAAAATTCTAAATTTTATTAATAGACCACTTACCTTTTAAAACTAATTACTTACGTCTGCTTTTTTCACGCGTAAAAACCGGAGGCCTTTACGCACAGGCAACTCTTTAAAAAAAAAAGGAATTTCAGCGCGCATGCGCTGCCTGAAACATCGCACGCGTTCCGCCTCTTAACCCCTTGCTTCAGAGGACAGGAAATGCTGGTTTTCAGCGCATGCGCTGTGCATCCTGAAAACCGGCACTTCCATCGGGCCCACGCATGAGTACCCCGTCCGTACTCATGCGTTGGGACCCGAATTACTGGGCTAATATATATTAATGATCTAGACGAGGGAACTACATGTAATATCTCCAAGTTTGCAGATGACACAAAGCTGAGTGGGCGTGTATGCTGTGAGGAGGATGCAGCGAAACTCCAGTATGATTTGGACAGGTTGGGTGATTGGGCAGATGAATGGCAGATGCAGTATAATGTGGATAAATGCGAGGTTATCCACTTTGGTGGCAAAAACAGGAAGGCAGATTATTATCTGAACGGCAATAGATTGGGAAAAGAGGAAGTGCAACGAGACCCGGGTGTCCTTGTGCACCAGTCGCTGAAGGTAAGCATGCAGGTGCAGCAGGCGGTTAAGAAGGCAAATGGTATGTTGGCCTTCATAGCGAGAGGATTCGAGTACAGGAGCAAGGATGTCTTGCTGCAGTTGTACAGGGCCTTGGTGAGACCACAACTTGAGTATTGTGTGCAGTTTTGGTCACCTTATCTGAGGAAGAATGTTCTTGCCATGGAGGGAGTGCAGCGAAGATTCACCAGACTGATACCTGGGATGGCAGGAATCATGTATGAAGAGAGATTGGGTCGATTGGGCTTGTATTCGCTAGAGTTTATAAGAAGGAGGGGATCTCATTGAAACTTATAAAATTCTAACAGGACCAGACAGACTAGATGCAGGAAGGATGTTCCCGATGGCGGGGGAGTCCAGAACCAGGGGTCACAGTCTAAGGATAAGGGGTAAGCTATTTAGGACTGAGATGAGGAGGAATTTCTTCACCCAGAAAGTGGTGAACATGTGGAATTCTCTACCACAGAAGGCAGTTGAGGCCAATTCATTAAATATATTCAAGAAGGAGTTAGATATATTTCTTAAGGCTAAAGGGATCAAGGGATATGGGGAGAAAGCAGGGACAGGGTACTGAATTTGGATGATCAGCCATGATCTCATTGAATGGCGGAGCAGGCTCGAGGGGCCGAATGGCCTACTCCTGCTCCTATCTTCTATGTTTCTATATGTAAAAACTTTAAAAACGTGCCTTGTACTGTCTTTGAAGAAAATTAGTGCAATTTGAAGAGCCTTCCCTAACCAGTGCAATCGGCGGAAACACACAATGTCAACTTGGGGGGCGTGGTCAGTTTTGTGGGTGGCTGAACTGATCTTGAACCAGTGTAAAAGATCGCAGAAACTCAAACATGAATGGTTTCTGGCACAACTCAGCGCATTTAATATTCACCGATCGTTTGCACTGGTGTGGCCTGTTCCGCCCGGATTGCGCTGATATTATTGGCGTAAAGGAATGGAAACTCTACCCCTATGTCCCAACACATTCTCTGCTTATACTACACATTCCATAAATAAAATTAAACAATAAAGTTGTATAGAACTGTTGATTTTAAATGGGAACTAAATCATTGTGGTGATTTCAGAGTGGTTCACTTGAAATGTCTTGTCCCTCACAGGGCTGTTTGATCACAATCCAAATATATATTATGGAGACAATTTAACGTGTGGTATAAAATTTACTGAACAACCCCTATTCAGAACTGGGAGTTGCTGGTTTCTAAAATTAATTGTATTTATTGTTTTAAATTTTGGACCCAAGTAAGTCCAAAGAAACCTCTTTGCTTAATGCCAATAGGTTTTCCTTAGGGAAAATGGATCCATGTATTTAATAGTGCGCTGAATTTCAGTATCAAAATCCTTTGACATTTAGCACTTTAAAAGGAACATGCTGTAAACAACAGGTAATTACTTTGATCTCATATGGGGAAATAGTCTAAGAAAGTGGAGCCACCAGGAGACTTCTGTCAGGTTAATTTTCTTCTCCATGTTGTTTTCAGAAGGAATATTGTAAAGGTCATCTATGCTCATTTTAAAAATATTTTACCGTAACCATTACAGGAATTCAAAGATATCTGCATTCAAATGGTCTGGATTGGTTTTAAATTAAAATCCCAAATAGCTTTCTATTGATTATTACAATTGTTATATTTGAATTGTAGTATTTACACAGGTTATTCACGCTGCATGATAAAGACAGAGGGCCTGAAATTCTGACTACGATTGTACCACCAGAAATAAGGGTGGGGGAGATTATACTTTCACCCATGATGCTGTTGTGATACTCTCCCCAGCATAAATTACAGGGTCAGATAATTTAAATACTGGGAAACAAGCAATTTATTATAATCCAGCCTAGATCTAGGACTCAGGATGAGTGGTGTGGCTAGAGTCTCTCTTCATGCTGCCAACCTTTTTCCTGATAACAGCTAGTAACCTTTCCAGTCAGCCCCTAAGAAGCCTGCTCATGCTGGTAGGAGGATACTGCCCACACACCTTCAGTATTGATGCAGCCTGCTGAAGAGTGCCCTCGGGACTTAAAAGGCCTGAAGCGAGGGCCATATCATGATATTACAATGCAGCCAAGCACCACTAGCATCCCTACCCCTCAAGTATTATGTCGGCACAGGATAGGTTTAAGAACAGCATAGAGAGGCAGCAGCAATGGTACTAAGAAACACGTGCAGTAAAACCACTTTGTGGCACTGAAGGGGCTAAAAGTTAGATTAGCGGCTTATCTGACTAGCTGGCTGATGTAATAAAGGAGAAGTCTGGCAGAACAAAGACAGTTGGAAAAAGCATATTACACGATGATTGGGGGAGTAAAAGAAGGCAAGGAGGCCATACATTGAACAATGGGCCGCCAGGATGTGATTTGCGAAGATGTGGTTAAGCTTACGTAAATTGGATAGAACAATGGCAGATGTGGAAACAGGGCAAATGAGATAAACAAGATGTGTTTTGTGGAGATGTGATTAAGAGTACGTGACTTGGACAATTAATTGGTCAAGTCCCGATGATGTGAAGGAAACAAGATGTAAGATTGTATATAAGCCAACTGCTCTAATGTAAAAATTAGACTCCCGTCTCAGCTCAGACTGAGAGGGCATCTCCCTGCACATGCTTGAATAAAGATCGATTGGAACCAGTACATGCTCGTCTCCTCTGCTTTGGAGCAGAGAAATCCCACAACAGCATGAAGTCAAGTGTTCCGAGGTATACCTGTTCTTTCTTTTTTTTGTGCCAGGAAGAATGTTTGGGGGTCAGTTTTCAATGGGACATAGAAGTTCTACTACCTCCTTGTGCAAATTTATTCTGAATTATTCTCGATGGAGCGGCATAGTCTGTAGACTCTGTTGGAACTCGAAGTTGGACACCTCCTTTGGTATAGCTTTATCCTCATTTGTCTCTCGTTTCTTCTTTCTCCTGCCCACGTGATGTCAGCATTGGCTCAGTGGTAGCACCCTCATCTCTGAGTCAGAAAGTTGTGAGTTTAAGTCCCACTCCAAAATCTTGACCACATAATCTAGGCTGATACTTCAGCACAGTACAGAGGGAGTGCTGCACTGTCAGAGGAGCCGTCTTACGGATGAGACGTTAAACCAAGGCCCTGTCTGCCTTCTCAAGTGGACATGAAATATCTCCTGGTGCTATTTGAATTAGCGCAGAGAAGTTCTCTTGCTGCTCTAGCCAACATTTATCCCTCACCCAACATCACTAAAACAGATTATCAGGAAATTTATCTAATTGCTGTTTGTGGGATCTTGCTGTGTGCAAATCGGCTGCTGTGTTCACCTGCAATTCAACTACACTACACTTCAAAACTACTTCATTGGCTGTGAAGCGCCTTAGGATTTTATTTTTATTCATTCTTGGGATGTGGGTGTCACTGGCAAGGCTGATATTTATTGCCCATTCCTAAACTGAGTGGCCACTTCAGAGGGCAGTTAAGAGTCAATCACGTTGGTGTGGGACTGAAGTCACTTGTATGCCAGGCGGATGGCAGGTTTCCTTCCCTAAAGGGCATAATCCTAAAGTTAGAGTTAGGCTATTTAGAAGTGAAATCAGGAAACACTTTTCACACAAAGGGTAGTGGAAATCTGGAACTCGCTCACCAAAAGGCAGTGGATACTAGTTCAATTGAAATGTTCCAAGACTGAGATCACTAGATTTTTGTTAGGTAAGAGTATCAAGGGATATGGAATAAAGTTGAGGTACAGATCAGCCATGATCTAATTGAATGGAGGAACACGCTCGACGGGCTGGATGTTCTATTTTAGTTAGGACTTTAAACTAATGAAGGGGTAAAGGGGGTGGAGAATTCAGGAAAGGGTAAATTCAAAAGCAGTAAAAGAAATGTCAAGGCTGTAGAGCAGAGTAGCAATTTGGGTAAAAATAAGCAGGGTGGGTCAGGAAGGGACAGAGAGCTTAACAAAGATATTGGGGCAGTAATTCCTCCCCAAACGCGTGAGTACGGAAGGGGTACTCACGCGTCTGGCCGGAGGAAATGCCGGTTTTCAGCATGCACAGCGCATGCGCTGAAAACCGGCATTTCCTGTCCTCTAACCCAAGAGGTGAAGAGGCTAGCGCGTGCGCTGTAGGGGGCAGCGCGTGCGTCTTGGATTTCCTCTGTTTTGGGGGATTTGCGCATGTCTAAAGGCCTCCGTATTTATTTTTACAGGTAAGTGGTGTTTTAGTGTAATTTAGAATTTTTTTCCCACAGGTTTATTATTTTAAAGAATCTACAATAAGGTAAGTTTAGTTTTAGACCCTTTTGTAAAAAAATTATTTTTTTCAAAAAAAAAAATTGTTTAAATTATTTTTTTAAACTTATTTATACTTAACTAGCTGAAGTGCCCGGCGGTGCCGAGGCTTTTTCGAGGGCATGTTGTTGTTGGAAGAGAGAGAGAGAGCGACTGGGGGGAAGAGAGAGAGCGACTGGGGGGAAGAGAGAGAGCGACTGGGGGGAAGAGAGAGAGCGACTGGGGGGAAGAGAGAGAGCGACTGGGGGGAAGAGAGAGAGCGACTCGGGGGAAGAGAGAGAGCGACTGGGGGGAAGAGAGAGAGCGACTGGGGGGAAGAGAGAGAGCGACTGGGGGGAAGAGAGAGAGCGACTGGGGGGAAGAGAGGGCGGGGAGGAAGAGAGGGCGGGGAGGGCAGGGGGGGAGGGCAGGGAGGGCAGGGAGGGGGAGGGAGGGCAGGGGGGAGGAGGGGGGAGAGAAGGGGGGCGAGGAGGGGGGAGAGGAGGGGGGCGAGGAGGGGGTGGGAGTGGGTGAGAGAAGGGGAGCGGGGGAGAGAAGTGGGGTGAGAAGGGGAGAGAAGGGGGAGTGGGGGAGAGAAGGGGGGAGAGAAGGGGGGGAGAGAAGGGGGAGAGAGAAGGGGGGAGAGAAGGGGGGGAGAGAAGGGGGGAGGGAGGGAGAGAAGGGGGGAGGGAGAGAAGGGGGGGAGGGAGAGAAGGGGGGGAGGGAGAGAAGGGGGGAGGGAGAGAGAGAGACAGAGGGAAGGAGAGAGAGGGCGAGTGGCCCGCGGCCGCAAATGGAGCCAAGCCCCGAGAACAGGCGTGAGCCGGCTTGAGGCTGAGAGACGGCCACGCCCGGTTGCCGGGGTAACCCTTCCCCCCCTTCCGAGCCCCCGTCCTCCCGAACACCGGCCGCGTCGCCCCGCCCCGCACTCCCGAGAGCCCCGCTCTCCGAGCCCCGCCCGCCCCGCACTCCCAAGAGCCCCGCTCTCCGAGCCCCGCCCGCCCCGCACTCCCAAGAACCCCCGCTCTCCGAACCCCAGCCGCCCCGCCCCGCTCTCCGAGCCCCGGCCGCCCCGCCCCGCACTCCCGAGAGCCCCGCTCTCTGAGCCCCGCCCCCCCGGCCGAGCCGGCTTGAAGTCCGCCGATTGCGGCTGTGAGAGACAGCCGGCGGGCCCGGTTGCCGGGGTAACCCTTCCCGCTCACCAAGCCCCGCCCGAGCCGAGCGGGGAACAGAGAGAGACGCCGCATCTCAGCTGCTCCTGCTGCGCGCACACCCTGACCCTCGTGACCCTCGTGGCTGATGCCGTTGCCCCGGGTAACGTGACACGGGGGGGGGGGTGAGGAGCTTTGCAGAAGCCGTGGGACAATTACCTAGCTCGAGCCTGGCTGGGCAAGAAAGGCACAGGCTTTGAGGCCTAACAAAAACGGGGAAAGGTAGGAAAAAGAATCTTCAGGTTAGAGAAAATATTTACAAATGAATGAAGTTTTTTTTAAAACAATGTAATAAAAGCAATTTTATTTTGCTGGAAATGTATATTTGAAAAGAAAGACGCAGAAAGCAGGAAAAAGAATGGAAGCAAGATGGCGGCTACTCACCTCGGTTCAGAACGATAAGGCCCGCCCACACACGCACCGATTGGTCGACCGTCAGGTCACCAAAGCGTAGGATTGGTCAATCGTCCCGTCACTCGACCGTAGGAGGGCCCGGCCGCACGCGCCAGCAACCCGGCGTACGATTGGTCGACCTCGAGGTCACTCTGTCGCTAATGAGCGGATAATGAGATGCTAATGAGCGGAATGTTGAAGGTTTTTCGGATACCGCGGGCGCAATTTTTGTCCGGCCGAAACGTAAATACGCTTACCATCGTTTTGGAACGGTGAGCTTTCTTTCGACGTAACGCACGCATAGGTACGCTCTGTAACTTTCAAGCGCATAGCCGGACAGACGCACACCCGAGGACAGACAGAAGGACAGACAGAAGGACAGACAGACAGATCGGTTCCTTTATATATATAGATTTAATGATTGGGATGTTTTTTAAATTTTTATTTAAAATTTAAATAGTGTTTTGGGCCCCCGTAGTTTTCATGAGTTTGACAGTTCTTACTCTCAAACTCATGAATGAACCTTCCCCTCCCTTGATTGGTTGTACAGTGCTCACCTGATCCCAGCCGCCACATCGCCACATGTGACAGGAAATGCAAGCAGGCCCGGGCTTCAGATGTCAGCGCGCAGTGTGAGTGTAGATCGGGGGCATGCACGCGCGGCAAGCCCCCGACACCAAGTTCTGGGCCAATAGGGCATTAGAGATTAAGCTGACATCATGGAAAATAGAGAAAAGTTAAAGCTGAAGGCATATTGGGCTAAAAATTCAGGGTTTTTTTTCAAGCCACCTGTTAACGGCATAATTTTGTGAAAACACAGCGGACACTGCTCTTTCGCCAGCTGGCGGCAGGTCTCGCGGTGTCTGCCATTATACAAGGGCTGGCAGCGCTGCCAGTAAAAGCGATGGCCCTGCAAATGTAAATTAGGGAGAGCGTGATGTCATTCAGTTTGCAACGCCGACTTAACGTCACCTCGGGGAACTTGGATCTTATCACTGAGTTCAGCGCTGGGCCCTAAGCTCGCCATGAAAGTCAGCATTCAGCAGATTGACAGAGGCGCTGTCAGCACCTCTTAAAGGGACACAGCCATCGTTCAGGTAAGCTCGTATATAAGCTTTTGGACTGGATTATATTATTTTACTGACGTAGTGGCTTGCTGAAATACAGGTTAAAAGTTTTTTAAGTGTGCAGTGAGTGCTGCTGGACACTTGCAAGGATGGTAAAGGAAGGCCTCTGAGAAGACAGAAAATGCTGCAAATACTCAACAGGTCAGGCAACATCTGTCAAGAGAGAAACAGAGTTCACGGGCTCGATTTTATTAGCCCTGAGGAGGCGGGTTTGGAGGTGGGTCTGTAGCGAAAATCAGAAAATATGGCTCCCAACCCACCTCCATCCTGCCCCCACCCGATTTTCGTGAATGTTTGTTCAGCCGCTCCCAAACTGACCCAACTGGAACCGGTGGAACAGGTAGTTAAGGCAGTTAACACCCATTAACTGCCTTGCTACTCGTATTTTGATAGTGGTTTCCCATTTTCGTGCTTCTGGCTCATGTTTCCCATCTTGTCAGAAACAGGCCAGGTTCAATGAGACAAGTTGCTGGAGGACATGATTTGTAGTCATTGGTGGAGCGCTTTAAAAGCGTCCCTGAAACATGGCTGACATTCAAATGCAACAACTTTGCTGTTGTAGGTTTGGGATAAGATTTTGCACATCTACTGACCCTGTGACTGTTCAAGCTGACACCCATCTGCAGTGTGACCTGAATGGAATAATTTCAAGCCACTTTGACTGTGCACTTGCAAGCTTTCTGCCTCAAATGAAATCTATAGCAAAGGGATGGAAAAAATGTATGTCCTCTCATCCTGGTCCTCATAATCGGAGGAGCAGCAGCCGCGTGGCTCAGCGCAGATCTTCCTGGGAAGAGGAGGCGGATGAGGGGTGCCTTGCATGCCCTGTTGTGACCAATGCAGCATCCCTCCAGTTCACTGCTGCTCGTCAAGCAGGGTATGCACACTGCCATGCCACATTCGCATAAGCTTACTTTTCAACCATAGGTGGCTACCATATGGCTCTATAAATGTAGGCGACACTTGTCCAACGTCATACATCATCTCTGCTATACCCAGTTATTTCCTATCACTTTCACCATCAGCATTACAAAAGCAAGTCACCCTAAGCCCTCAATGCGCTTTTGACATTTCCCAGAACACATAGGCCACACAATCAACTGTTTGCCCTAAGTTTTCTTTTACACATGACAAAAGGATCATAAACCAAGAACAGTCAGAAAAAAAGACAAAACACCCACGTGAGTCGCCTTGTGACCAGAACATAAGAAATAAGAGCAGGAGTAGGCCATACGGCTCCTCGAGCCTGCTCCGCCATTCAATAAGATCATGACTGATCATCGACCTCAACTCGATTTTCCTGTCTGATCTCCATATCCCTTGATTCCCCTAGAGTCCAACAATCTATCTATCTCAGCCTTGAATATACTCAAAGACTCAGCATTCACAGCCCTCTGGGGCAGAGAATTCCAAAGATTCACAACCCTCTGAGTGAAGAAATTCCTCCTCATCTCAGTCTTAAATGGCCTACCCCTTATCCTGAGACAATGCCCCCTAGTTCCAGACACTCCAGCCAGGGGAAGCAACCTCGCAGCATTTACCCTGTCAATCCCTTTCAATGAGATCAACTCTCATTCTTCTAAACCCCAGAGATTATAGGCCCATTCTACACACTCTCTAATCATAGGACAGCTCTCTCATCCAAGGAATCAATCTAGTGAACCTTTGTTGCACCGCCTCCAAGGTAAGTATATCCTTCCTTAGATAAGGAGACCAAAACTGTGCACAGTACTCCAGGTGTGGTCTCAGCAAGGCCCTGTACAATTGTAGCAAGACTTCCTTACTCTTATACTCCAACCCCCTTGCAATAAAGGCCAACATGCCATTTGCCTTCCTTATTACTTGCTGTACTTGCATGCTAGCTTTCTGCGTTTCTTGCACGAGGAAGCCAACTCTCTCTGAATACCAACATTTGAAAGTTTCTCACCATTTAAAAAATATTCTGTTTCTATATGTGTTTAATCTTTCTCTTACACGTGCTTCTACATGGTGCTTCCCCTGTGGCTTCATTGCAGGAAAAGAGAGCTCACAATAAGAGGGAAAGAGCGAGGACAGGGGGAGTACCACCCTCAGTAGCCCACCTCATCCCTTGAGAGGAGGCGGTCCTGGAGATTGTGGGACTCGCGGGCGATGCGCAAGTGGGGGACAGACAGATGGGTGCATCACAGCAAGCTGGTGACAGAATAGTTTTTCATCTCTCTCATTGACATTGCAAGAGTCGCTGATAATGATTCTGAAGCTCTAACAGATGGACTTATGAACATCTGCAATATGCAATGTGCATGTAATCATGGCCTCACATCTTTGACTCTTTCCTTTACTCCCCCACAGGATCATCGCAAGCACCCATCCCCACTATCCAGGAGGAACAGCCTGAGCCTCCAGACTCCTCAGAGGAAGCTGCAACCTCTGAGGGCGCAGCGTCAGCAGAACTCAGCCAGCCCAGCACCAGCGCAGACACTCACACCTCGGTGGGACCATCGCGAGATAGAGTACTATTGTCACCTGGTGTATCACAGCTCACAAGTGAGCATCAGCAGATTGTGGAGACAGGGACAGCAGTGGAGAGTCCGAGTCAGAGAGTGCAGGACTCTCCCAGCTCGGCTCCGCTGCATATCGACCCTCTGCCTCTGGGTCCATCCAGAAGAACAGCGATGCTGGAACTCCAGGAACAGGTGCAGGAATCTCTGGCAAGTTTTGTCTCCAGGGTCGCTGCGAGTGTGGAGCGAATGTAGGAGTCCATCGCGAACATGAGCAGAGCTTTTGTGAAGTCATTGGCGCATGAACGCAGCACCACGGAAAGGATGGCAACCTCCGTGGAAAGGATGGGATGAGAGGATGGCTACGGCCATGGAGGAGCTAAGTCGCCAGAATGTAGAAAACATGGTGAGTGTTCAGAATAGACTGACATCGCTGGAGGAGCGATGGTCAGCTATTGAACAGAGAAACCAGACCTTCATGGAAGTCCTTCTGAGTAGGACTGCCAGTGCAGATACGGGTCCCCATGGCCCCCCTGATGTGCAGCAAGGTGCGCTCAAGCCACTTGCAAGCGCTGAGGTGGACCTGACCCATGAGATAGGTGTTGGTGGCAGAGAACAAGGAAGTGGGGGCTCCTCTCCAAGCGCTCACACTTCCATGCCATTGCCAAGTCCTCGGTCAGAGCCCCACCAGAGTCCCCACCCAACTGAGATCGGCATCTCAACCCCTGCATAGCCGCAGGAGCAGCAGACTGTTGCTGAGCCCTCACAGGTTCGCAACCCAGAGGACGCCCGCCAAAGATGTCGAGACAGGAGCAGCAAGAAAGTGAGCAAGGGGCCTCCACATCTGCTGAAGCCACCGGGGAAGCACCACGTAGGAGCACATGTAAGAGAAAGATACTGCACAAATAGTCAAAGGGTAGTCACTTGGGTGAAACGTTGTGTTTATTTTTAAAATGCCATCAGTTGGTTATTGTAAATAAAAATTCTGATGGCAACTGTTGCAGTTGTGGCGTGTGTCATTTCACTAATGGGACTTCCACATTGAGGGCTTGGGATTACTTGCAATTGTCAGTATGGTGGTCAGAGTGCCAGGAATCCGTTGGTTCTTGGCCATTGTCGATGCTCTGGTAAGAAGCTGCGAGGCAAAAGTGCATGATTGGCTAGGCTAAGCAAATCTGGCCAAGATGAGTGCGTTCCTTGCATCCCGGGCAGCAATGTTCTCGCGTACTGCTGCCGCTGGTTGATGGGCCTCTGCAAGATGTTCATTTTCACTCTCCTCCTCCTCCTCCTCCTCCTCATCTGAGGAGGATATGTGACAAGCCACTTGGTCCTCAGGAATCTGCAAGCCACGACGCTGTGCCATGTTGTGAAGTGCATAGCAAACCACAACGATTCTGGAGACCCTGGCTGCTGAGTACTGCAGGGCTCCACCTGATCTATCCAGGCATCTGAAGTGCATCTTCAGCATGCCGATGGTTTGCTCGATTATGGCTCTGGCGGAAATGTGGCTGTAGTTGCAGCTCTCCTCAGCTTCGTGGATGGGCTCCTCAACGGCGTCATTAGCCACATCTTCAGGGGATAGCCCTTGTCTCCAAGTACCCATCCGTTAAGTTGGTCTGGCTGACTGAAGAGCGGAGGTACACTTGACTGGTGCTGTATGAAGGAGTCATGGCAACTGCCAGGGTACTTGGCACAAACATGCAAAATTTCCTTCTTGTGGTCACACACCAGCTGCACGTTGAGGGAGTGGAAGCCCTTGCGGTTGACAAAAATACCTGGATTACGATGGGGTGCCTTAAGGGCCACATGTGTGCAGTCAACGACGCCCTGCACCCTTGGAAAGCCTGCCAGATTAGCTAATCCAACCGTACGCGCCGTGACATTTGCTTGATCCTTGGAGAAATGGATGTGATTGTGCACGATGGTAAAGAGGGCATCGGTTACCTGCGTGATGTAAGTGTGTGCGGCCGCCTGGGAGATGCCGCTGATGTCTGCTGCTGATCCCTGGAATGAGTCTGAAGCAAAAAAGTTGAGTGCGGTGGTGACTTTGACAGCCACTGGTAAGGGGTGTCCACCTGCTCCTCTGGGCTCCAGGTCTTGCTGCACCATTGCGCAGATGTCACCCACTATCTCTCGCGAAAGTCGTAGCCGCCTTTGGCACTGCTGCTCACTCATGTTGAAGTTGCTGATCCTCTGTCTGTAGACCCTGTTTGGGGGGTAACTCCTGCGCTGATGGCCTTCCATGGGCTGGTGCCGTCTGGCCTGTGCAGCTTCAGGTGGGTGAGCAGCAGTTTGGCGCTCCTGTTGTTGCCGCTGCTGTTGGTGCTGCTGTTCATGGTTCTGCTGCTGCCACGGCTGGTCTTCGTCCTCATCTGATGTCCAGGAGGAAAGGAAATAAATGGTTCCCATGCTTCTGGTAGATGCATCAGTTGAGGAAGCGCTCAGTCAAGGTGGCGAGAGAGGTTTCCCAGGAGGTCACACTGGAGATGGGTGTCAGGCTCCAAACTTCCACAGCTATGGGTTATGCCTGCTAAAAGTTCCCCTAGACCTGAGACAACAAAGTCCTGCCACCTGCAAATGATGACTGATCAAATCTCCTATTTAATGGTGGAGCTGCAGCTGATAGTCAGCAATCCAATAGTGCTCCCACCAGGTTTCACCGTCGTGTTTCAGAGGAGACATGAATCACGTGGGAAACGTGTTAAAAGCAGAAAAGCCTCTCAAAATGGGATTATAGAAGGAATTTAGTGGTTGTTAAGGGCCTTAAGGGACTATCCCGCTCTTGGAGGCGGGACGGAGACGGGATCAGAAACCACGCATTTGGCAAAATTGCTTGGAGGCGGGATGGAGGCGGAGTCAGGCCCGCCCACCACTTTTTGCAATTTTAACACCCCACATGCCTCCATTCCCACCTCCTCGGGCCTGGCAAAATCCAGCCCATTATCTTCTTCCTCTACTGTAAAGGCTGACACTCAGGGCTGGATTTTACCAGCCCTGAGGAGGCGGGTTTGGAGGCGGGACTGCTGGGACAGTGGGAAAAATTGGGAGCGGGTCTCAACCCCGCTCACAACCCGTCTCCGAACCATCTTCCCGGGAGGTGGGTCCCCGACTCGCACAGGAACCCGTCTCCTAGCAGCGGGCAGGGGATTAGAGCCAATTAACAACCTGTTAACAGGTAGTTAACAGGCAGTTAAGAGGCTTTTCACCATTTTCTGCCTGCTGATGCGAGCTTCCCGACGGCAGGAAACCCCGCCAGGTCAGCTAGGCGAGCTGTGGGTTTGCTGCAGTGTAAGTGTGCAAATGACAGCTGCAGAGGTAGTGTGATGAGTGCAATGGTGCACAGGTAAGTATGACAGGTGAGAGAATGTAGTGAGAAATATTTTTATTCTGTTTATATGTATCTGCAGGTGACAAGATTTGATGTTTCTGTGAAGCCTCATCTGATCGGGAGAATTGACAGATGACTTCTGTAATCTCACATGCAGCTGCCATCTGTTTTCTCCTAAGGAGAGAGTCATTGGTGAGCCAGGTTGCAAGGGCTCACCTTTGGACAGTGGTTGTCAATGCTGTTAAACACTGACAATTCATCTGTCAAAAAATTATGGGGCCTGTCCCTTTAACAAAACTGGCAGATGAAGCGTCATGCACTGACGTCATCTGACACCGGCTTTCCATTAATTGGCCGGTAAGCCCGCAGCCAATCAAGGGAAAATAGCGTTTGTTTGTCAGACATCGCTGGGGGCGGGACTAGAACCCGGAAACCAGCAGTCCTGCTCCCAACGCGCCTCCTCAGGTAAGATCGCAACCAAAGTAATTATTCAACAAGTCTGCCACTTCCTTATTTTCATTTGCAGTATTACCCGCATCTGTTTCAAAGGGCCCACATTACCCTTGACTATCCTTTTTCCTCTAATATAATTGTAAAAACTTTTTGTGTTAATCTTGATATCCCTCACAAGCTCTTACCATCTTTTTTGTCTTCCTTTGCTGTTCTTTATATGTATCCCAGTTCCCTGGATCTACACTAATCTTTGCACTTTTATATGCTCTTTCTTTTAGTTTTATGTTAGAACTTCGGGTCTCCACGGGTGAGTACGCACGGGGTACTCACCCGTAGGCCCGATGGAAGTGCCGGTTTCCTGCATGCACTGCGCATGCGCGGGAAACCGGCACTTCCGTTCCTCTGAAAGGAGGGGTTCAGAGGTCGAACGCGTGCGTGGGGGAGGCTGCGCGTGCGCATCGAACTTCGTTTTTTTTTTACAGGTTTTTCCGGGAAGGTATGTCTGCAGAATTTAGAAATATAAAAAACAGGCGTAAGGCCTGCTTTTTACAAGGTAAGTGGTGAATTAATTAAAATTTAAAAAAAATTTCCACAGGTTTATTATTTTTAAATACTTTAAAGCAAGGTAAGTTTATTTTTAGTCCCGTTAGAATATAAAATTACTTTTTTCAAAAATTTAAATTATTGTTTAAAATAGTTATTTCATGTAATTTATAGTTAATTTAAAAAATGTGATTTTTAAAAAATTTATTTGAAGGTTTAGTGCTATTTTGGGGCCGTAGTATTTATAAGTCTTGACAGCACTTCCTGTCAGACTTATGAATGAAGCATTCCCTGCTGCCATTGGCTCTCTATGGCCCAAGTGATCCCAGTGGACGCATCGAACTAACTGCGCCCCTGGGATACGCAAGCACTGCGTGCCGGCAGCTGGACCAGGCCCCGGATCGGAATTCCACGGGGCTCTACAGCTCAACGGCCGGCGCGCAAGGTAAGTGCAGGTCGGGGGCTTGCACCCGCGGGAAGCCCCCGACCTGAATTTCTGGGCCGTTATCTCTCACCTCTTTTGTCGACTATGGCGGTTTTATTTGGTAAGTAGCGCTCATGCCCCTTAGGGGTATATACTGGTTCTGTATTAAGCTAAATGCCTCAAATTTAAAATTCTTAGCCTGTTTAAATCTCTTCATGGCATCACTCCGCCCTAACTCTGTAATCACCCCCTCAAACTCTATGGGGTGAATTTTCCGGGGGGTCAGTGGGCAGAATCGGTGGCTGGTCGGGTGGGAAATTTGATTTTTTTTGACAGCGGGTCAGGACCCTGCTGTCAACCTGCCGCAATGCGCCTTTCCCACAGGCACGTGTTTGATCTCCGACCCGACCCGCAGAGGCGGGCGACCCAATTAAACCAATTATTGGGTTATTGACAGACACTTAATAATGCCTTTAAACCTTACCTTTTAACTTTAACTGCTCACCCATGGGGTCCACGCTGCTCGGGGACCACGTCTTTGAACCTGAGGTGGGAGTTGAATGGCCATTGCTCCAACTGATTACTTAACAGCTTCAAATGTACAGTAAAAGCTCCCACCTGTCAGATCATCACTTTCCTCAGCTACAAGCTGTTTTCAGTCCATTTCCAGCACAGATTCTGCAGCCTTTCCACTTTCTATCCACTCTTACCTCATTGGAAGAACTCTCTCACCATTGACAGAATGCCTCTGTCATCTCTACTTCACCTGCCATCTATTCCATCAATATGAGTGCCCTTTATACTCTCTCACCTTGGTCCTCAGAATCCCAACACAATCAGCCCCGACACCAGCAGCACGAGGCACACCAGCAGCACCAACAACAACACCAACCTTCTCCGCAATCACCTGATGTTGCACAGGACAGAGGGCATCAGCACCCGGGCACCCAGGGATGGCCTCACCATGGCCAGATTTACTTCACTTGACGCTGTACACCCTGGCTGCCACATGATGCACCAGGTTGGCACCATTCATTTTCCATAGCAGGATGGAGCTAGCAGCGGGGCCGCAATCCGCCACCGACCCCGGCCGCACTGGACCCACCGAGGTAAAGAAAATCTTGGCCTATGCTCCTCTGACTCTGGACATATGTACACCCCTCCCTGCTTTCACCCTATCATTAGTTACTTTGCCTTCAGCCGACAAGGCCCCAAGCTCTGGAATTTAATCATTAAATCTCTCTGACTTCACCTCCACCTCCTCCTTTGTAACCACTTCTTTGACCAAGCTTTGGGTCATCTTTCTCAATACCTCCGCATTTGGCTTGGCATCTGATTACAACTCTGTGAAGAGCCTTGGGATATTTTTCTATATTAATGGCACTATATAAATGCAAGTTGTTGTTGTATAATGCCCTCAATCTACATTCAACAGTATCATTAACTCCATTGAATACGAAATTGTGTGGCACTTATAAACCATTGTAAGAACAGGGTAATACCAACAACCGAATCTTCAATGCAAAATACAGAAGAAAGCACAAACCTATCATGAAACAGGCAGCATTTTAAAAAATTCTTGGCTATTATTTGATGCTTTGGTTAAAAAAAGAACATGAGGAAGACAGTGTATGACTGAGCTGAAACAAAGAAAATACTGGAAAGTAGGGGTAGTTTTACGAGGCTGCACTGCCAGTTAGCTTTGCGCACCATAAATATCGGTGCGTGCTGCCTATGATTTTCCCACGATTATGGCCAGTAATTTGTGGGGACTGTTAGCGTGGACATTCTACTTTATTTCAGTCAACAGCAATCAATTCAGGTCACACAGCCAAAGTAATAAATATAACGTGGTCAGAATTTTCTGGCTCATTTGTAATGCATGAAGATAAAATTGAGTTTGTAATATATTTTAAATACTAATAAAGCAGTTCTCTGGTCACTTTATATCTAAAAATATAGAGCTTGAGTAATAGAATGCAATTATTTGGATTTTAAAAAATGTATATAAGAAACATAAGAAATAGGAGCAGGAATAGGCCTGCTCCGCTATTCAATAAGATCATGGCTGATCTAGGGCTCAAAGCCACTTCCCAGCCCACTCCTCATAACCCTTCACTCCCTTATCTTGCAAAAATTTGTCTATCTCCACCTTAAATGTATTTAATGACCCAGCCTCCACAGCAAATAATTCCACAGATTATATAGTATATAAATACTAGCAATCAAACTACTGTGCCTGAAATGACTTGTAGCTATTACCCCTGTGTTACTCTGCAATTTTAGGTTTGTTGCCATGTTACAATTTTCCTCCTACTAGCCCCAAAACTGCTCTATGCTGCTGACATCACCTGCTCAAATTCAACTTTAACTGGAATATCGTGCTTGTATTTTTAAAAAATGTAAACTACTACTCTATTTTCTTGTGATTCAGAGGAATGACAGACTCCTTCCAATCAGAAGAAAATTGAGTTGAAGTACAACTGGACTTGCATTTATATAGTGCCTTTCACGACCTCAGGACATCACAAAGTGCTTTACAGCCAATGAAGTACTTTTTGAAGTGTACTCACTTTTGCAATGTAGGAAACATGGCAGCCAATTTGTGCACAGCAAGCTCCCACAAACAGCAATGTGATAATGACCAGATAATTTGTTTTAGTGATGTTGATTAAGGGATACATATTGGCCAGGACACTGGGGATAACTCCCCTGCTTTTCTTCAAAATAGTGCCATGGGATCTCTTATATCCACCTGAGAGAATAGAAGGGGCCTCGGTTTAACGTCTCATCCAAAAGACGGCACCTCCAACAGTGCAGCACTCCCTCAGCACTGCACTGGAGTGTTAGCTTAGATTTTTGTGCTCAAGTCTCTGGAGTGGGACTGTGAACCCACAACCTTCTGACTCAGAAACGAGGCTGCTATCAACTGAACCACTGGATGACACACTGTGTAAGTTGCTGGTCTCCCTCAGATAGCTACCAAAATGAGACCATTACCCTACTGGCACAGCCACAGCATGAAGGTATGTGCTGCTCTAATTTGTACTTTTGCAAATGTTGCAAAACATCAGTTTTAACTCGAGATATTATATTATTCCATTATTGGTATTTCTCTTGACCAGCTGCAATGTAATCCAGTGGACCATCGGCAAAAATATGTTTTAATCAGACCGTTCTACATGACTGATAGTGCCATTGTGTGCATTACCATTTGGACTTTCTTCACTCAACACTCAACTTCTGTTCACAGCAAAAGCCAGTTTCCATAAGCAGAGCCACATGTCCTATAAACTGAAACTTGCACTCTTATGTGTGATATGAATGGGATAGTGTGCCACAAAAACAACAATAGTTTTATTAAAGAGATGGATCTTAAGAAGTTTTTTTTAAGATGGAGAGAGTGTTGGAGAGGTTCTAATGTGTAGGACCAAGGAGGCTGAGTTCTAGCACCAATGGTTGGACAAAGGGAGATGGATGCACGTAAGGCTAGAGTCAGAGGAACAGAGCATTCAGAAGGGGATTTAGGTTTGGAGGATTCCATGCTAGCTTCATTGTCAGTGGCTCCCCTTCCTTCAACATCATCC
This sequence comes from Somniosus microcephalus, assembly GCF_052327205.1. NCBI lineage: Eukaryota > Metazoa > Chordata > Chondrichthyes > Squaliformes > Somniosidae > Somniosus > Somniosus microcephalus. Next base: position 136,205,537 of record NC_140996.1, on the reverse strand, counting down.
CTCTCCCCTTCAAAACTACTGCCATTACCCCATCCTTAAAGAAACACACTTGATTGATCTGTGATCTCCAATTATCATCCCATCTCCAAACTCCCTTTCCTCTCTAAGGTCCTCAAACATGTTATCACTTCCTAGCTCTGGAACTAAAGACCCTGGGAAAATGCCACAGCTGTTCTGAAGGCAGATTTCCTTTCAAGATCAAATGGATTTCTCACAATGATTATGCAAGTAAGATATCTTCCATTTCTAATACTTAAGTAGATAAGAGGATCAATTTTCCTCTCAGGCCTGCGCCAAAGCACACAGCAAATGGAGCGTACTACAAGTGTACACTGTCTGGACCTTACCCATTGCACCTCTATTTCTGGAGTGGGTATGTGGCACAGATGCCATCCTGTAATTGGACATACAACCACAAAATGGGCATATTGTTGCTTAAAGGCCCAAAGCAGCTTAATGGGACATAGTTTTTGAGACTGTCTGTGGAACATGGTCTGTGGAAAATTTACTGTGGTTTTATTTGCTCACTGTTCATTGTTGTCTTAGGCCATTGTTCATTTTTTCTGTCTGCATTTTGGCTGTATTTTTATTTTGTTTCTGTGTTTGGTGATATGCCAAGAAGCTTCGAGTCCACAACCCACATTTCTGGAGGGCTCAGTCAGGAGACGGAAAGCAAGCAGTCAGGCTTGAAGTGACTACTCCAGCATCATATTCAGTGTAGTTCTGAGTCTATAATGACTGCTCAGATAGCTGCCATACAGGTATTGGGCTTCTAGCTGACCTCCTATTAGGCAGGTAACGGATAACCTTGCCCAAATGCGGTGATAGATAGGTATGTGCTTTTATATCATTGTTGCTATTGGATTTGTTCACTCACAAATCAGGAGGTGCAGTGCCAAGGAGGCTTACAGCAGATGCTAGCCAGAGCTGCCAACGGGTGCTGCTGTTGTCTCGTCCGAAAGCAACACTTCCACTCTTCCCCTTCCCCCTCCGACTCTCCAGGAGCCAGAATGCAGGCAGGACCAGGCCTATCCTCGAACCAGCAGAAATGCTGCTGCCGGAGAAGTCGTGCATCACGGAACCATGCTTGCGGAGAAAGAGAGCCACTTCGATTCCAAAGCCTTTCCCAGACACACAGCTGCCAGCTATTTCCCAGTCTTCTGCTAGGGGATTGCATTGAAGAAAATTCTGGAATACATAGTACAACTGTTAGGAAGGGGAAGCTCCACGATACAGCCAGTAGGCAGAAAGATAATCATACGATGGCACTGAACAGCTGGAACATGCTCCTATTCTTAGTCAGTAAGAAAGAAATGGGAACAGTGTCTATGCTGATTGCTGCATCAGTCTGTTGTTTCGTACATCTGTGAGCAACAGATTGGCTGATAGCGCAGATGATGCCTATGTTTGACTGGAAAGAGGTGGTACCAGCATATTGTGTACACAAGTAGCCTTGCCTGGCAGTGACAGTGCCAACCTTCTGGTGCAAGATGGTTGCACTTTTCCTTGCAGCATGCGGTACATCTCTGCCACAGCCTCCCTGTGTATTCTTATCCTTTGCAGATATTGTCTTTTGGACAAGTCCAGGTAAGTCCACATCTGCTTGTATATGTGGTTTTGAGGTTAACAGCAAGTGAGTGCAGTGCTACTCTGGTGCAATTTTACTTGCTTGACAGCCTCCAGAAAACAAATATAGCAGTATCCCATAGGGAAAATAACTGCCCAATTTCTGGACCAAATCAATATATGGCAGTGTTGGAACCTGTGTCACAAAAACCTTTTCACCAACTGAGTGGGTAAAATAAAAATGCTTGCAAAAAGCCTGCACAAAAAGACTTAGCTTCCTTCAAATCCATTAATTATATTTGTTATCTATCCTTTTAAATTATTTTACATCCAATGCAGTACCCAACAATCCTGGATGCCAATTTCCTGAGTGAATTGATGAAATACTGCACATCCATTGTAAGCAATGGGAATTAATGTAGACCTGTAAATGATATTGTACCCACTTCATCAACAAATTACAATAAACTCCCACAGTAAGTCAGTCAGTATTTGTCTGTTCTCGCTGCAGATACTGACTGACCTGCTACATTTTTCCAGATGTTCTGTTTTTGTTTCAAATTTACATTATTTTCAATTGTTTGCTTTTTATTTACAATTAAACTACTGCCTGTTTGAAACCCACACTGTATGTTACTTTTTTGACTCTGCCTCCTTGCAGTATAAATGTTAGTTTGGCTCAGTTGGTAGCACTCTCTCTCTTCTGAGCCACAAAGCTATGGTTTCAAGCTCCACTACAGAATTTAGCAAATAATCTAAGGCTGACACTTTAAAAAAAAAATCATTTTATGGGATCAGGGCGTCGCTGGCAATGCCAGCATTTATTGCCCATCCCTAGTTGCCTTTGAGAAGGTGGTGGTGAGCCGCCTTCTTGAACAACTGCAGTTCATGTGGTGATGTTACTCCCACAGTGCTGTTAGGTAGGGAGTTCCAGGATTTTGACCCAGCGATGATGATCGGCGAAATACTTCTAAGTCAGGATGGTGTGTGACTTGGAGGGGAAGTTGGAGGTGGTGATGTTCCCATGTGCCTGCTGCCCTTGTCCTTCTAGGTGGAAGGGGTTGCGGGTTAGGGAGGTGCTGCCGAAGAAGCCTTGGTGAGTTGCTGCAGTGCATCTTGTAAATGGTACACACTGCAGCCACGGTACGCCGGTGGTGGAGGGAGTGAATGTTTAAGGTGGTGGATGGGGTGCCAATCAAGCGGGCTGCTTTGTCCTGGATGGTGTCGAGCTTCTTGAGTGTTGTTGGAGCTGCACTCATCCAGGCAAGTGGAGAGTATTCCATCACACTCCTTATTGTGCTTTGTAGATGGTGGAAAGGCTTTGGGAGTCAGGAGATGAGACACTCACTGCAGAATACCTAGCCTCTGACCTGCTCTTGTTGCCACAGTATTTATGTGGCTGGTCCAGTTAAGTTTCTGGTTAATGGTGACCCCCCAGGATGTTGATAGTGGAGGATTTGGCGATGATAATGCCATTGAATGTCAAGGGGAGGTGGTTAGACTCTCACTTGTTGGAGATAGTCATTGCCAGGCATTTCTGTGGCGTGAATGTTACCTGCCACTTATCAGCCCAAGCCTGAACATCGTCGAGGTCTTGTTGCATGCGGGCATGGACTGCTTCATTATCTGAGGAGTTGCGAATTGCGCTGAACACTGTGCAGTCATCAGGTAACATCCCCATTTCTAACCTTATGTTGGAGGGAAGGTCATTGATGAAGCAGCTGAAGATGGTTGGGCCTAGGACACTGCCCTGAGGAACTCCCCTGACCTTCAACCACCACAACCATCTTCCTTTGTGCTAGGTATGACTCCAGCCAGTGGAGCATTTTCCCCCAGATTCCCATTGACTTCAGTTTTGCGAGGGCTCCTTGATGCCAGACTCAGTCAAATGCTGCCTTGATGTCAAGGGCAGTCACTCTCACCTCACCTCTGGAATTCAGCTCCTTTGTCCATGCTGGCACCAAGGCGGTAATGAGGTCGGGAGCCGAGTGGTCTTGGCGGAACCCAAACTGGATATCAGTGAGCAGGTTATTGGTGAGTAAGTGCTGCTTGATAGCACTGTCGATGACACTTTCCATCACCTTGCTGATGATTGAGAGTAGACTGATGGGGCGGTAATTGGCTGGGTTGGATTTGTCCTGCTTTTTGTGGACAGGACATACCTGGGCAGTTTTCCACATTGTCGGATAGATGCCAGTATTGTAGCTGTACTGGAACAGCTTGGCTAGAGGCGCGGCTAGTTCTGGAGCACAAGTCTTCAGCACGATAGCCGGGATGTTGTCGGGGCCCATAGCCTTTGCTGTATCCAGTGCGCTCAGCCGTTTCTTGACATCACGTGGAGTGAATCGAATTGGCTGAAGACTGGCTTCTGTGATGGTGGGGACCTCGGGTGTAGGCCAATATGGATCATCCACTCAGCACTTCTGGCTGAAGTTGGTTGCAAACACTTCAGCCTTGTCTTTTGCACTCACGTGCTGGACTCCACCATCATTGAGGATGGGGATATTCATGGAGCCTCCTCCTCCTGTTAGTTGTTTAATGGTCCACCACCATTCACGACTGGATGTGGCAGGACTGCAGAGCTTTGATCTGATCCATTGATTGTGGGATCGCTTAGCTCTGTCTATAGCATGCTACTTCCGCTTTTTAGCATGCATGTAGTCCTGTGTTGCAGCTTCCCCAAGTTGGCACCTCATTTTTAGGTAGGCATGGTGCTGCTCCTGGCATGCTCTTCTACACTAGTTGTTGGACCAGGGTTGGTCCCCTGGCTTGGTGGTAATGGTAGGGTGCAGTACTGAGGTAGTACTGCATTGTTAGAAGTACTGGCCTAGAAATTGGGTTTTGGTCTTGCCAGGGCTGTAGCGCCAGAAAGTTTGCGCCAGCGGTAATGCGGCAGCGCGCGACGAAAATTCGGGTGCGCCGGGCCCAGACGGCGGCGGGCGCTAAAACCCTCCTTTAGCGCCTCAAAACGGGCGTGAACTTGGGTTTCCCGGCGCTAATCCCCCGCTGCGGCACCCGATGCGGTGCGGCAGGCGGGGGAACTGCAGGCCTCCTCCTCCTGTTAAGGAGGAGCTGCCTGCAGCCGACAACTGTCCGGCGGATTGACCCGACATCTGAGCCCGGCACCTCGGGGAAGTGCCGGGCTCGCATCAGACACTGATCAGGGCCGCGGGGGGGAATGCAGGAGTCCGGGAAGGGAGGTGCGGGCAGGCGGCCGCCGGGAACGCGGCCGGCCGCCACTCCACCTTTATGCGCCGGCACACACTGGGGGAAGACTCTGTTGCCAGAGTCTTAGTTGCGCCTGCCACGGGCGAGGCGGGTGCAACTGAATTTCGGCTTGGGGCCGGGTTACCACGGCAACCGGGACGCTGCGCACACCGATGACGTCATCGGTGCCGGCGCAGCGCTACCGGTGCAACACCGATTTAGGGCCCCAGGGAATTTCTCAACTGGCCATAACTCCGGCGCTAGGCCCTCTAGCGCCTCAAATGCGGCGCTAAGCCTACCGAATTTCTAGGCCAGTGTCTTTTGGATGAGATATTAAAGAAGGTTTCATGTGCCTATTCAAGTGGATGTAAATTATATAATGGCATGATTGAAAGAAGAAAAAGTAGTGTTGGCCAATAATTATCTCAATCAAAACCACCAGAAGTATCTGGGTATTTCATTTATTCTGCTGTTTGTGGGACCTTTCTGTGTGCAAACCGTCTTCCATGTTGCCTAAATAATTGAATACTTTGGGGTCAATTTTAACTCAGGTGCATGGAATTGTTGGGTTCCCCGAATTTAGTGTTTCCCACACGAATCTAAATGGGTCTTTGAGATTGATGCAATTTTAACTCAATTGGCCAATTGATTTCCAACGTGTTGGAAACCTTGGTAATTGAGTATTTCCAGTCAGAAAGTCGCAGAATATGACGTCATCATTGCTGCTGCTTTTAAGGTCCACAGCAAGCCTTGCATCTTCTGCAGGCTTCCAAACTTTACCATTAAGATGGCACGGGAGCCTGCAGGAGCAATGGCCAGCAGGAGGGCAAGAGCTGCCCCAAAATTTGATGAGGCTTCACTCCAGACATTACTGGATGGTGCTGGGGCCCACAGGGAGGCCCTGTTCCCTTCTTCAAGGAGGAAGAGGCCTCCCAGTCAGACCAAGGCTGTGTGGCTACAGGTGGCTGGGGAAGTCAACTCCTTGAGGCTCACACGGCGCACCTGGATGCAGTACAGGAAAAGATTCCATGACCTTTATCGCACTGGAAAAGTAACTATGAAGTGTCCATCACCCTCAATCTGATCCCATTGCCTTTCCTCACCAGCACTCAGCTTTATCAATCTCTTCCTCCACATCCCACTTGACACTCACATCCATGCACCCTTAGCCATTCCCTCTCTCTCTATGCTCACATTCACCTAACTATTCGACCATGCAGCCCTCACACTCCCTCTCACTCTGATGCTTTGAACACAACTGACAACACACAGGGAGGGCCCTTGGTCTTGCAACCTCACTCCATCTGTGTCTCCTTCTAAGTATTTATGCTATGCAATCTCTGCACTCACTTCTTCATTCTCACTCAACCTCCACTTGTCTCCCTCATTGCAGGAAAAGAGAGCTCACAACAGGAGAGAGCGAGCCAGGACAGGAGGAAGGCCACCCTCATTAGCCCAGCTCACCCCCTGGGAGGAAGCCGTCCTGGAGATTGTCGGGACTGACAGAGATGCGGAAGTTGGGGAAGGACAGACAGGTGCATCCCCGCAAGCTGGTGACACAATAGTTTTCCATCTCTCTCATTGGCATTGCATGAGTCGCTGGTAATGATTCTGAAGCTACATCATATGGACTTATGATCATCTGCAAAATGCAATGCGCATGTAACCTTGGCATCACATCTCTAACTTTATCCTTGACTCCCTCACAGGACCATCGAGAGCCCCCGTCCCCAGTGTGCAGGAGGAAGAGCCTGAGATGCCAGACTCCTCAGAGGAATCTGCAACCTCTGAGGGTGCAGCGTCAGCAGAAATAAGCGCACCCAGCACCAGCGCAGACACTCACACCTCGGTGGGACCTCGAGTAGAGTTGTCACCTGGTGTATCACAGCTCACAAGTGAGCATCAGCAGATTGTGGAGACAGGGACAGCAGTGGAGAGTCCTCGTCGGAGGGCGCAGGACTCTGCCAGCTTGGCTCAGCTGCATGTCGTCCCTCTGCCTCTGGGTCCATCCGTAAGATCAGAGGTGATGGAACTCCATGCACAGATGCAGGAGTTTCTGGCAGGTTTTGTCTCCAGGGTCGCTACGAGTGTGGAACGAATGGAGGAGTCCATAGCAAACATGAGCAGAGCCTTTGTGGAGTCAGTGGCGCATGAACGCATCAACATGGAAAGGATGGCTACCTACGTGGAAATGATTGCTGCCTCCGTGGTAAGGCTGGCTATCGTAGAGGAGAGGATGGCTACGATAGAGGAGAGGAAGGCTACGGTAGAGGAGAGGAGGGCTACAGCCATGGAGGAGGTTAGTCGCCAGGGTATGGAAAACATGGTGAGTGTTCAGAATAGAATGACATCTCTTGAGGAGCGATGGACATCTATTGAACAGAGAAACCAGACCTTCATGGAAGTCCTTCTGAGTAGGACTGCCATTGCAGATATGGGTCCCCATGGCCCCCCTGATGTGCAGCAAGGTGCTCTCAAGCCACTTGCAGGCATTGAGGGGGACCTGACCCATGAGAGGAAGGTTGGTGGCAGACCTCAAGGAAGTGGGGGCTCCTCTCCAAGTGCTCACACTTCCATGCCGCTGCAGAGCCCTCGGTCAGAGCCCCGCCGGAGTCCACATCCAACTGAGATAGACATCTCAACTCCTGCACAGCCGCAGGAGCAGCAGACTGCTGACGAGCCCTCACAGGCTCGCCACCCCAGAGGACGCCCGACAAAGGTGTCGAGACCGGAGCAGCAGGAATTTGAGCAAGGGGCCTCCACATCTGCTGAAGCCACAGGGGAACCACTATGTAGGAGCACGCATGAGCTGAAAATAAAGCACAAATAGTCACAAGGGTAGTCACTTGGGTGAAATGTTGTGTATTTTGTAAAAATGCCATCAGTTTGTTTTGCATAAAAATTCTGATGGCAACTGCTGCAGTTCTGGCTTGTGTCATTTCGCGAATGGGGCTTTCACATTGAGGGCTTAGGATTACCTGCAGTTGTCAAGATGCTGGTCAAATAGCTCGGAATCCGCAGGGTTTGGCCATTGTCGATACTCAGGTAAGAAGCTGCGAGGCCAAAGATGTGCGGGTTAGGTTGATTGGCTATCATAATTTGACCCTTAGTGTTAGGGGGATTAAATACGTGGGGTTACGGGGATAGGGTGGGATATGCGTTGGTGTAGGGGTTACGGGGATCGGGTGTGATATGTGTCGGTGCAGGCTCGATGGGCCGAAATGGCCTCCATCTGCACTGTGGCGTTTCTGTGATTCTGTGAAAAGAGTTTGATTTACTAGGCTAAGCAAATCTGGCCAGGATGAGTGCGTTCCTTGCATCCTGGGCAGCAATGTTCTCGCGTAATGCTGCCGCTGGTTGATGGGTCTCTGCAGCATGCTCGTTTTCGCCCTCCTCCTCCTCCTCCTCCTCATCATCATCTGAGGAGGGTATGTGAGGAGCTACTTGGTCCTCAGGAATCTGCAAGCCACGACGCTGTGCCATGTTGTGGAGTGCACAGCAAACCACGACGATTCTGGAGACCCTGGCTGCTGAGTACTGTAGGGCTCCACCTGATCTATCCAGGCATCTGAAGCGCATCTTCAGCAAGCCGATGGTTTGCTCGATTATGGATCTGGTGGAAATGTGGCTGGAGTTGTAGCGCTCCTCAGCTTCGTTAGCTGGCCTCCTCAACGGCGTCATTAGCCAAGTCCTCAGGGGATAGCCCTTGTCTCCAAGTAGCCATCCGTGAAGTTGGTCTGGCGGCCTGAATAGCGGAGGCACACTAGACTGGCGCAGTATGAAGGAGCCATGGCAACTGCCAGGGTACTTGGCACAAACATGCAAAATCTCCTTCTTGTGGTCACACACCAGCTGAACATTAAGAGAGTGGAAGCCCTTGCGGTTGACAAAAATACCTGGATTGTGATGGGGTGCCCTAAGGGCCACATGTGTGCAGTCAATGACGCCCTGCACCCTTGGAAAGTCTGCCAGATGAGCTAATCCAACTGCTCGCGCCGTCACATTTGCGCGATCCCTGGTGAAATTGATGTGATTGTGCACGAGGGCAGAGGGCATCGGTTACCTGCGTGATGCAAGTGTGTGCGGCCGAGTGGGAGATGCCGCTGATGTCTGCTGATGATCCCTGGAATGAGCCTGAGGCAAAAAAGTTGAGTGCGGTGGTGACTTTGATGGCCACTGGTAAGGAGTGTCCACCTGGTCCTCTGAGCAGCAGGTTTTGCTCTATCATTGCGCAGATGTCAGTCACTACCTGTCGCGAAAGCTGGAGCCGCCTTTGGCACTGCTGCTCAGTCATGTTGAGGTAGCTGACCCTGTGTCTGTAGACCCTGTTTGGGGGGTATCTCCTGTGCCGACGGGCTTCCATGCGCTGGCCCCTTCTGGCCTGTGCTGCCTCAGGTGGGTGAGCAGCAGCCTGTTGCTCCTGCTGCTGCTGCTCTTGCTGGTGCTGCTGTTGTTCCTGGTTCTGCTGCTGCCGTGCCTGGTGCTGGAGGTCCTCTAATTCCAAGAAGGGAAAGGAAAAAAGGCCTTCCATGCTTCCGGTAGATGCCTCCGTTGAGGAAGCGCTGAGTGAGGGTGGCGAGAGGGGTTTCGCAGGAGGTCACACTGGAGAAGTGTGCGAGGCTCCAACATCCCACAGGTGTGGTTAAGCCTGGTAAAAGTTGCCCCAGGCCTGAGACAACAAAGTCCTGCCACCTGCAAATGATGACTGATCAAATCTCCTCTTTAATGGTTGACCTGCAGCTGATAGTCAGCAAGCCAATAGTGCTCACGCCAGGTTTCACAGGCGTGATCCCCACCAGGCGTGTTTTACGTGGGAAAAGGGTTAAACAGGCAAGGGCCTGTTAAAATGGGATTATAAAGGCCAATTAGTGCTGTTTAAGGGCCTTAAAGACCAATCCCGCCTGTTGCAGGCGGGACTGATTCGGGACCATCAGACACGCCTGGGTTAAAATGGCTAGGTGTCAGGAACCAGGCCGGGGGGGTGGTCCCGACCCCCAGGTTTTGCGATTTTAACCCCTCACACGCCTCAAAGCCCGCCTGACGGCTGAGTTAAAATTGAGCCCTTTAAGTCTTGGTATCGTTCTGGTGAACCTGCACTGTCCCCCTTCCAATATATCTTTCTTGAAGTTCAGTGCCAAAAACTGATGCAGTTCTTCAGATGGTGTCTCACCAAAGCGCTGTACAAGTGAAGCATCACTTCCTTACTTTTGAATTTCAAACCCCTTGAGATAAAGGCCAACATTCCATTAGCCTTTTTGATTACTTTTTGTGCCTATGCACTAGCTTTTAGTGATTTGTGTACCTGGACACCTAAATCCCTTTGCTACTCTGCAGCTCCTAGTCTCTCACCATTAAGAAAATAATCCAATTTGTCTTTCTCAGATCCAAAGTTAATAACCTCACACTTACCCACATTGAACTCCATCTGCCATAGCTTTCCCCACTCATGATCATCAATACTATCCATAATTAAATTAGTAGAAATTTGTACAGATCAAGAATTTTAGTTAATCAATTACTGAAAGTTGGTAAGTCACCTGGTCCAGATGGAATGCATCCTAGGTTGCTGAAAGAAGCAAAGGTAGAAATAGCAGAGGCATTGGTCACAATCTTTCAATCTCATTGGATACAGGAGTAGTGCCGAAGGACTGGAGGGTTGCTAATATTATACCACTATTCCAGGAAGGGGAGAGGGATAAATCAGGAAACTACAGGCCAGTCAGCTTAACATCGGTGGTGGGGAAGTTAGTGGAAACCATTATCAGGGACAAAATAAACTTTCATTTGGAATAGCATGGGTTAATCAAGGAGAGTTAGCATGGATTTGTTAAAGGTAAATCGTGTCTGACTAACTTGATTGAATTCTTTAATGAGGTAACAGAGAAAGTTGATCAAGGTAGTGCAGTAGATGTTGTATATATAGACTTTCGGAAGACATTCGACAAAATGCTACACAGGAGGCTTATTAAGAAGATGGAAGCCATGGAATTGAGGGGAAAGTGGTGGTATGGACACAAAATTGGTTCAGTGACAGGAAGCAAAGGATGGTGGTAGGTGGATGTTTTTCAGACTGGAAGGTGGTTTGCAGTGGTGTTCCCCAAGTGTAAGTTTTGAGTCCATTACTCTTTGCAATTTTTATAAACAACCTAGACTTGGGTGCAGGGAGCAGCATTATAAAGTTTGCAGATGATACGAAACTTGGCAAAGTAGTATATTGTGATGAGGATAGTTTAGGCTTCAGGATGACATAGACGGTATGGTGAAATAGACAGAAGCATGGCAGATGGAGTTCAACGTGGAGAAGTGTGAAGTGATGCACTTTGGGAAGACTAATATGGAAAGTCATGATACTATAAATGGCACGATTTTGAAAAGTGTAGATAAGCAGAGAGACCTTAGTGTCCATTGCCACAAATCATTAAAGGTGGCAGGGTAAGTTGATAAGGTGGTTGAAAAAGCATATGGGTTGCTGGGTTAAAATTGAGGAATAGAATATAAAAGCAAAATGATCATGCTAGAACTTTATAAATCACTGGTTAGGCCTCAGCTGGAGTATTGTGGACAACTCTGGGTGCCACATTTCAGGAAAGATGCAAGGGCATTAGAAAGGGTACAGAGGAGGTTTACCAGGATGTTACCAGGGATGAGAGACTTTAGTTATGAAGAGAGGTTGCAAAAGTTAGGACTGTTCTGCTTGGAACAGAGCAGGTTAAAAGGTGGCCTAATAGAGGTTTTCAATACGATGAGAGGTTTTGATAGAGTAAACAGGAAAAAATATTCCCTCTGGCAAGTGGTCAATAACTAGAGGTCATTGATTCAAAATCATTGAAAAAGATCTAGAGGGGAGATGAGGAGAATTTTTTTCAGTCAGAATTGTCAGGATCTGGAACGCTCTACCTGAAAAGGTGATGGAAGCTGATTCCATAAATAATTTTAAAAGGGAGTTGGACAGGTACCTGAGCATGAGGAACTTACAGGGTTACGGACAAAAAGCGGGGATGTGGGACTAAGCACGCCTCCTCTTTCAAAGAGCCAACACAGGCAAAACGGGCTGAATGGCCTCCTTGTGCTGTAAGTTTCTATGATTCTCTGATTTTACCTGCTTGGAGCTTGAGACAATTCCCAACTATACTTCGTAAAGGCAGTTAACCCAAACATTAAAAATGTCTTCACTTGTTCTGACCCATTTTACTGAATTACAAGAAGTAACAATAGAATGTTTCAACTATCCGCACCTAAAGCAATGATTAATGTTTACTTTTCCTATCAATAAAGTTCATAGTCTAGAAATCACTATTGATGATATTAGTGGACAACTGTTTAATACATTCTTATGGCATTCTTTTGGCTACTATTTTAGTAGCAGTGGCTTCATGGAGCAAGAACCTGTTGTCCTCTCGCAGAATGACCGCATTCTTACTCCCACCACTACTACTCTGCCAGTACCCTTGCTGTTGCTTGTCAGCCAACCAGCCTAGACTACTGTCGCTCATGCCAAGATGGTGTAGTCCAAAGCCGAGCTTACTAGGCCCAGAGCTCCTCGAGGTCATCTTGCAAGGCCATCTGCAGTCTTCCCTACTGAAAGTCAACAGCCTTCCATCAGCCATGCGGCAGCCACTGGGGTAGCACAGCGTAGGAGCACTAGGATAGGCAAGACAGTCAATAAGGGAATGCAGAAACGTAATTCGTTGATTTTTTGATGTAATATTGGATGGATAGATGTATAAAGTTGGATTGGAATGTTTCTTTTGTGGTCAGTAACAGAGGGAAGGTAAGGTGTGGGACTAATGTTGAATGGGGAATTGGGGTTTCATTCGCTAGTACTGCAGGCGGATGAATTCATCCCGGATATTCCGGGCAGAAAGGGGCTGTCTGGGTTTCCTCCTTCCGCTTCCTCCTCCTCCTCTTCTGCTTTCTTCTCTTCTGCCTCTTGCTCTTCCGCTTCCTGCTCTTCCGCTTCCTACTCTTCCGCTTCCTACTCTTCCACTTCCTCCTCCTGCTCCTGCTCCTGAGCTGGTGGCCATACCCTGGTGGAAAGGGCTGTGCCCTCATGATGGCCAGGTTTTAGAGCATACAACAGCCCACCACGAATCGGGACATATGCTCCGGTGAATATTGTAGGGCTCCTGCAGAGTGGTCCATGCAGCAGGCCTGTTGCTTTAGCACCCCAATGGTCTGCTCTATGATGTTTAGTGTGGCAACATGGATCTCGTTGTACACATGCTGGCCACGTGTGGTTGGGTTGCGAAGCACAGTCATGAGCCAGGTGGTCAAGGGATAGCCCTTGTCACCCAGTTGCCACCCTCTGGTTTGTCTTGGTGGCTCAAAGACTAAGGGAACAGCGGACTGGCACAGAATAAAAGCATCATGACTGCTGCCAGGATACTGGGCATTCACCATTGTGATGACCTGAGCATGTTTGCACACCAACTATACATTCAGCGAGTGGAAACCTTTGTGGTTGCGGTACATCTCAGCATTTAGAAGTGGTGCTCACAAAGCCACGTGCGTGCAGTCAAAGGCGCCATGCACCATGCGTCTGCTATCCTGGCAAAGCCAGGTGCATGCTCTGCCTGCTTCTCTCTGGTCAGAGAGAAGACAATGAAGTCCTCTCTCCTGGCATAAAGAACTCCTGTCAACTCTCTTATGCAGCACTGGACAGCGAATTGTGAGATGCTCCAGTGATGCTCCAGCCTGGAAGGGTCCCGACACCAAGAAATTCAGGGCCACGGTCTCCTTCGCAGCCACTGGCAGCACTGGCCTTGCCCTGGAGTGAGGCTTCAGGTCTGGTTGCAAGAGGTGGCAGAGTTCTTTGTAAAGTGCAGATGCCTCACACACTGCTCCTGGCTCAGGTTGAGATAAGAGAATTGCTCTCAGAAGACCCTAGGTGTGGATAAGGCCTCCTGCTGAGAACCCTTCTCCCCCTCCTCTCTCTGCGAGCAGCTTGTCCTCTTCAATGCTGCCTCTGCTCCATCTCCCTGTTATGCTGCAGGATAAGGGGGATGACAACTAGAGCACCCATGACTGGGAGCAAGTGGTCTGACTAGAACCCTTGAAGTCAGAAGCAAGGCCTTCTCCACTTGCAGCACCACTCCCTGTCACCTCACCAACTTTAAACATTCTAGAAAGCTGCAAACACTTCCACAAACTTACACAGAGCCAGTAGAAATCAAAAGGCAAGTTACCTGAAAGTTAGTGATGATCCCTTTAAAGAGCACTGGTGCGGGGTCCTTCCTGCTGCTGAACGCATGGTCAGCTGTGCGAGGTTAAGAGCGTTAACTCCAGCGATGTCGATGAAAATGGCAGCGCAGGCGTCAAATTAGTGTTGCACGCTGATTGACGTCATGATCTGCCGACTTACCATACTTCCAAACGGCCGCCCTACTGCCCTCACTAAGATGGCGTCAGGCGCGGCCTGCACCAGAAGTATGTGCGCGCTGCTCGGACACCACTTTGATCCCAATTCGGCACTGTAGTGCCCAAACAACAGGCGTTATGCAACTGAACTGAAACGTTAACTCTGTTTCTCTCTCCACAGATACTGCCTGACCTGTTGAGTATTTCCAGCATTTTCTGTTTTTATTTCAAATTTCCAGCATCCGCAGTATTTTGCTTTTGTAATAGTTTAGGTGGTTGACAGTAGGAGTAGTCATGATGGATGGAGGGCCAAGAAGAGAGAGTTAGGAGTTTGAGTTTGAATTTGATATGGAGAGGGTAATGGGATGGGGGATGCGGCAGGGGCGTGGGGGTGGGGGAAGTAGGGAGATCTGGTAGGAAGCGACACAAGGAAGTGGTCAGAAATAGCCTTGTTGGCGACTGAGTCCTTGAGAGCGAATAGGCCACTAGAGATCATGAAGTTGAGATGAGGCCATGGATATGGGTGAGGAGTTTATGTAGAGGGTAGATTGGATGTGGATAGGAGGGCGAGATTGTGTGAGGATAGGAGGGCAGAGACTAGGAAAATCTAGATGTAGATTGAAAGTGCTGAGGATGTGGAATTGCCCAGCGCAGAGGTTAAAGGAGGAGAGAAGAAAGAAAATCTCAATGAGGCGGTCAGAATAGTAAGTTAGACCTAGGGCTGGATTTTGACTGAGGAGGCGTGTAGGAGGCGGGACTACAACTTACGGGGTTGTAGTCCCGCCTCCATCGAGTTGTGGCCAACCCACGCGATTTTTACTTGATTGACCTTGTTGAGCTCGCCCAGCGGGCTCAGCAGGCCAATTAAGGGCCACCCGGCAACAGGTGATGTCACAGATTGACATTTCATCTGTCAAAAGCTTTTGACAGATGAAATATCAGCGTTTGACAGCTGTCTGAAGCTGTCAAACACTGACAATCTGTACTCCAAGTTAATTGCTTCCTCTCAGGGTGATTTAGAGATCTCTCCAGAACAGAAAGCTGAATGCTGCAACTTTTGACAGCTTGCGGCCATTCTGCTTTCTGTGCCGGTGAGATGAGGGACTCCTGAGACCCGAAGGAAGGAAGGCTGTAAAGGTAAGTAAATGTAAGTAAAACTTCTTTAAACACTTTACACACACCAAACACCCTTACCTCTGAACTCATGCACCCATCACTCACCTGAACACCGGACATCTCGAACCCTCCAAGCCCTTCAGCCCGACGGCCCGCCTCGCTAACTTGGCATTGTTTGGAGCCAATGGGAATCCCACACTTCAGGGATAAAAATAGGGATTAGGCTAAAAACTGCCTGTTAACTACCTGTTAACAGGCAGTTAATTGGCACTAATCCCCTTCCCGCCTCGGGGAGGCGGGTCCCAGCACAGGTCGGGTATCCGCCTCCTTCGAAACTGGTATGGAGGCGGGTTGGGGGCGGGATGGGTTTGTGCCCCCTGATTTTGAGATTTTAACCCCCACACGCCTCCAATCCCACCTCCACAGCCCAATGAAAATCCTGCCCCTAGTGTGGGGCTGGTAAGTTAATTTTTAAATTTGTTTTGGCTTCTCCGTGGTCTGTCACACATAGTGTGCACTGTCACACACTTCCTGTAACACTGTTGAGAAAGTAAAAGTCAGGACCGGCAGGAGCAGAGCTGGAAGTAAATCATGTGAGAAGAATGATCCAATGAGATGTATAGAATAAATTTGCCTAGTAACTACTATGCTATAGCGGGTATTACTTTGGAGTGCTGTGATTTTGTTACAGCCTGAATGACATTTGTGGTGCTTCAACATAGCCAGTATCTCCTGCTGTGCTGTAAACTTCGATGGTTCATTGGTTTTCCTGGTTTGGTATACAAACAAGGCTTTAACATTTATTGGGGCATTTAACAGTGATATTACCGCGGAAAAGTGCAAGTTTTCGTCAGTTTCACTGATTACAGGCTATGGGGTGGGGGCCAGTGTCAGAGCAGTGAATGACTGACCGCAACTTCAGGAGTTTTGCGTTTAGATGCGCATGCGCTACATCCTGAAGTAGTGGTCAGTTTTCAAAGGGGTAATAACGGCAAACGCTGTTAGTTCGCTGTTATTACTCACCACAAATTCCAGCCCAATGTTTTCTAAAAGTGTTACAGGAAGTGTGTGACAGTGCATACAATATGCAAGACTTCTAACATTAATTAAAAATTTATATGCAGGAATAGGAATTAATAGCATTGTACAATAAGTCTAGGGGGGAACAATTCAGTTGTTTGTGGCTCCGGTTAGCACCTCAAGAGGACGCCAATTGGGGCGCAAAGCAACTAGAGGCCGGGCGCGGTGATGTTTGTGCCACTCGCGAAATTAACTAGACATTTTGCGGCGGCGCTAAACACTTCCGCCACGATCTCCTGCGCTGGCAGGTTGTGACGTCAGTCAAGTGCGCAACACCCCGTTAGCGCCCCGGACCGGATATTGAGTGGTGCCCCCTGCCTTACCGCCTGCCGCTAGCAACGACAGGTTGAGGGGAGCGTTATGCTGTCAGAAAGGGACTAGGGGAGCGCTATTTAAAGGCGACCGCTTCCTGCCTTTTTTTGTCGGTGACATTTTTGCACCACGCAGTCTGAGAGAGAGAGAGACTTCTGGAGAGATTCAACGCTGTGTGAAGGAGTTTTGAGTACTGAGCAGCACTTTGCAGGTTTATTTTGATTTGCCCTTCCTTGCTTTGTCAGTACTCTGAGGTAGCGCCTCACTCCTCAGCGTTTGCGCCTTAAGACAGGTGTGAGGCACCTGATTTAGCACTCCAATCACCTCCAGGGGCGATAAAAGCCAAGTTTGCTGTCGGAGGCGATAATTAGCGCCAGGCGCTGAACTTTGCGCACAGCCGATAACGGCGCCCCAAATGGGGCGATACCGAATTTTTCCCCCTGGATATCTAAACAAGGGCATAAAATACAATTAACTATGTCTTTTTCAAAAGCAGGAATATCATTAATTTTGAGGGCATTTTTAATTTATACTTTTAAGAAAATATAATCAAGGATTTTTTTTTTAAACCAGTCAATGTCTTTTTCTTAATATAAATGCAAGTCTTTCTTTCTTTTACATTTCTTTTGGTTGATCACAGTGCTGCCACCCTCAAATCTCTGAAGTTTGTGATTAACAACACAGTAATTGTTTCCTACTTAATAATAAACTTAATTAGATTAATTGGAATCTGGAGTGTACAAGCAAACATAGATAGGTGATAACAAATCAACAAATTAATTAATAGCATACTGTAAGCCATTTTAAAAAATCACTTATATGTGCCCTCTACCTTCTTTTTTATAAAATTAATTTATTTTGATCCATATTAATTCCTCATTATTTATTGTACAAGATTAAACAGAAAGTCTTAGAGACCTCTTTTGCAGGGCAGATCCAATAGAAGCCATTTAATAAAGGAAAACAAACACATAGCACGTTGATCGTTTTAGTTTTCCAACAAGCGGTTTTGAAACAAAGTACTGTACTGATATTCTACACAGCCAATTCTTGGTGGCAGAAAGATATTATTTAATAGTGAGAAAATATAAAATCCTTTACAGAAAAAGAGAGGAAAACAAGACCAGGATTTCCTTGGGACCAGTCGAAAGAAGAATACTGCTGTCAAACTGACTGATTTCACAGTGCAGGCTGCAGATTGAAGTGTGTTATAAAACCTACATGGCTGCAATAATAATTGTTCTATTAAACTCACATCAAATCAATGTCATCCAGGGGCTGACTTCTGATTCAGTGGAAGGTTCAGGAAAGTAGTGCGCCACGTTTCAGGTTACCATTGTCCCAGGTCAAAAAACTTTGATCCACAAATTGTACAATATGTGACCAAAACTTCATTTGGGGTTAGTTTTTTTTTAAATCTTATTTTTATGGGAGTATTTGACAATTTTGCCTCTTATTTTTGTAATTATCCTGTTTTTCCCATTCACATAGTCCGATGCCTACGGCGAACAAGACAGGCAGACTGCCTGTGCCTAGGCTGCTGCCAATGCCCACAGCAGCCAGCTCCCATAAGGCGCTAGAGGCCACCAAGGCATGACTTTTCTCTCTGACTGTCAAGTTTTAGAAAAATTCTGGCAAAAATTGAAAATAAAGATGGTTGGTACATTCCACTCTAATACTCACTGTTTACGGTGAAAGAAAAGTGCAAGTTTCTTTTTGGGGTTCATCCAAAAATATTTCCCAAGGAGTCAATAAGAGAACCATCACTGAAATTATTCAGTTTATTTTACCTGTGAAATCTTGTCTGCTTCACATTGCAAGGTACAAAGTTCCTGCCATTTTAGACTATAAAATAGCTTTATGAATGAAACCCAACATTTTTTAAATTATTAATCTTTGTTATTTTCTCAAAATATAAAATAAATATGTTAAATAATACAATGCCTTGTTCCAGTTACATAATGTTTGTATTTTATCTAGCTGTTTAATTTCTTATATAAGTGAGATATATTTTAGTGACATTATTATAAACATATTGGCTCATAATTTGCTGGCCCCAAAGTAAGCTACTCACAAAGACCTCACGATCTCTGGTGAGAACTTTGGCTTTTCCAATGTGCAATTGAAATCAGTGCAAGTTAATGGGGTATCCCTAGCATGAGCTTCTGTGACGTCAACAAGTTGTCTAAGTAACCAATCACAATGCAGAATTCTCACAGACCGAGAACCAGGGATTGAGTAAGCTCCTTTGATTCTAACTTTAAAAAAATGTGATAGAGAACATAGCAAAGATTGGGGCTCTCGCATGGGGAAAATGTAAACCTGAAATAAAGATGAACAAACTTTAAAAAATATATATATATTTTTTTAATGTTCTTAAAAATTGCAATTTTTATTAAAATGGATAAATTTGACACTCCACAAAATTAAAATGAGTTTTTCAGGGCCATAACATTTGATTAGCAGTCAATAAGCTGTTAAAACCCCAGTTATACGTAATACAAAAGGGCCTAACTTTTAATGGGGTATTTTAACAGTGATATTACAGCGGAAAAGCCGAAGTTTTCTTCAGTTTCCCTGATTTCACAGATTACGCTGATTGACAGATGTGGGGGGTGGGGTGGGAGCTGGGGAAGGGCCACAGCGCCACCTGTGTCAGAGCAGTGACTGACTGACTGCAACTTCAGGATTTCCGCGTTAGGATACACATGCACCTAATCTTGAAGTTGCAGTCAGTTTCAAAGGGGTAATAACAGCGAACGCTGTTTGTTCGCTGTTATTACCCACCACAAATTCTGGGCCATTCGGTCACGACATCTTCCTCCATCATTTCCTTCTGGACCACCCTGCTCTAGTTTTATTCTGCAGAATTTACCTATACAACCACAAATTTGTCCGAGATTTCCAGACTGACTTCTCCTTCTAGAAGAAAGTTTTACTACCTTAGCTTTGTTCAAAAAATTGTAAACTACTACGCTATAGTGGGCATTACTTTGGAGAGCTGTGATTTTGTTATTTGTGGTGCTTCAACATAGCCAGTGCCTCCTGCTGTGCTGTAAACTTCGATGGTTCAATGGTTTTCCTGGTTTGGTATACAAAAAAACTGATTGACACAATCTCATTGCTAAGATCGTCCTCTCTTCCAGAACTTACCATGTGTGTGTGCTGGTTGATCAGTCCATCCAAGAAACAGTGAGTTTTATTTTAAATAGTGAGGTAGTCCAGTGGCACAGGAAGTTTCAGCCCCATGATACCACACATTGGGACACTGATCTCAGCCATACTGTAATGAAGTATTGAGTGGAGGCCAGATGTTTTTCCATGGGGAACAGAAGGAATTACATTTGGAGTGACCCCAGACTGCTTTCATGCAGCTGGTTGCAAAGTAATTTTGAAGAATGACCTGAAGCAGGTCATCCAACCTGACCAGGCATGACATAGCAACAGATCATCAAGAAAGGGGCATAAATACCTTAACGAAAAAGGCATTCTTCTCTTGAGGAATTTTTTTAATGATACAGAAGGATACTCTTTTACAGATGAATACCCGAGCTCATAGCCATTGTAGGAATATCCTGAATTATTTCTTTCAGTAATAAATGGTTAATATTTAGCAGGCAGGACCTAAATTCTTAACAAAATACAATTTTATTAAGATATGATTGCATAGAATTTCACATATGTATGAAGTTGTACTATTTATCTTTATTTCCCTCCCTCATTTAGCTCTCTGCATGCCAAGCTAAAAAAGCAGTTTAAGGCCTCTCTCAGAATTACTCTGAAACAAGGGGCGCGATTTTCCCAATGGAGGCGGGTTTCGGTTTGGGTGGGTTCCAAACCTGCCTCCTCTGAGAGGTGGGAAAAAATTGCGATTTCCCCCTAATTCGCCAGTTAATTTCAGAGGTGTGGTTCCCCTGGGCCAATTAGTCTTTTGGGACTGAAACTCGCCTTTGCTGACGTCACTTATCCAGCTTCATTTAAGGGCTGCTTGCTGCCTTGGCTCATTCCACTGGTTTTTAGTCGATGGTGCACCACCTCCAAACTGTTATCTCCTTCAAGAATGGCCAACTCCAAGGCAAGGGCCTCCCCGAGGTTCTCCGATGAGGCACTGGATATGCTGGTTGAGGGGGCTAGAGCTAGCAGGGAGGTGCTCTTCCCCTCATCTGGGAGGAAGAAGCCACTTAAAGAAACCAAGGCTGTGTGGGTCCAGCTGGTAAGGGATATAACCTCCAGATCAGTGTGCAGCAGAACATGGTTGCAGTGCCGTAAAAGGTTCAATGACCTTGCAAGATCAGGCAAAGTGAGTATACCTTCAGCTTTACCCTCCTTCTGCTCCCCTTCTCCTCTCATCACCAGCACTCTGCATTGTCAACCTCCTACTCCACATCCTACTTTACCCTTACAACCCTTGTACCCTTCACCATCCCTCTCACTCTATGAACCCAATCACTTCACTATTCGACTGTGCTGCCCTCACACTCCCTTTCAATGTTATGCAATGACAACGACTAACAACGCACAGGGAGGGCCCCTGGACATGGAACCTCACTCCATCTTTGTCTCCTTCTAAGCATCTATGCTCTGGACTCTCTACACTCACTCCATCATTCTTACTCCAACTCCACTTGTCTTCCTCACTGCAGGAAAAGAGAGCCCAAAATAGAAGGGAAAGGGCAAAGACAAAAGGAGGGCCATCTTCCATAGCCCTTCTCACCCAGGCTGAAGAGGCGGCCCTGGACATCGCCGGCGCAGAGGTAGAGGTGGAAGTGGGGGACAGACAGACAGGCAATGCAGACCAAGCTGGTGACAGAATAGTTTTGCGTCTCTCTCATTAACACTGCTTGAGTGACTGAAATAGCTGCTGGCGTACATTATTAGAATGCCACTTGAGCATCTGCACTATTGCATGTGCATGCCACACTTCCGTCAAATGTCTAAGTATAGTAATCTGGGATGTAATGCTTAAGTTATCCACCA
Source organism: Somniosus microcephalus (assembly GCF_052327205.1). Taxonomy (NCBI): domain Eukaryota; kingdom Metazoa; phylum Chordata; class Chondrichthyes; order Squaliformes; family Somniosidae; genus Somniosus; species Somniosus microcephalus. The sequence goes on along the minus strand of NC_140996.1, from coordinate 136,183,922 downwards.
GATGGAGCCAAATATTAAGGGTTCAGATTCACCAATTTTTAAGGTAATGGGTCATGTATTCAATGTCCTGGTACACAAGTTTATACGGTAATGTGGCATTGCATTATGGGTATGACTCAGAGGTGAATCCTCCATCTTGCCATCGTGCAGTAAGAATTGTGTGCTTTGCTTGCAGCCTGTAAGAGATGTTTCTCTGCTACACCGGGTAAATAAACAGTTGGGTTTTGTTCCTAATATCTCGCTTTTCTCAGTTTCTGACCTTACCACTCGGATATCACATATTGGCGACGAGGATAAACAGGTCACAATTTGACGAAAAAAAAAGAAAAGGAACACTGAATAACGGATCATGGCTGCTACGGTAGGAAAGATCTCTGCTTTTGATGTTCAGACGCAGACCTGGGATGAATACTGCGAGTTGCTGATGCATTTCTTTGAAGCAAATGATATAAATGATGTCGGAAAAAGGAGAGCTATTTTGCTCACTTCCGTGGGAAGTCAGACGTATAGTTTAATGAGAAACTTATGCAGTCCTGAAAAGCCTGGAGACAGATCATTTGCTAACTTAGTGGCCTTGCTGAAGGACCATTTCAATCCCAGACCGAGTGAGATTGTACAGCATTTCAAATTTAATTCAAGGATCCGAAAACCGGGAGAGACTGTATTGGATTATGTCGTGGCATTGAGGAAATTGGCACAGGATTGCAATTACGGGAACAACCTGAATGACATGCTGAGAGATAGGCTAGTTTGCGGGATAATGGATGATCGAATGCAGCGGAGATTATTGTCCGAGACTGGGCTTACGTGTGAAAAAGCGTTGGAACTTGCTCAAGCCATAGAGACAGCGAACCGAGATGTAAAAGAAATACAAGGCTCCGACTGGGCTACTACAAAGCAAGTTGCAGGTCAGGTTATTGTGCACAAGTTAAAGATGCGTCAGAAACCACAACGTGAGCATGTGAAGGCATGTTATAGATGCAATGGCATTCACCTGGCGAGGGAATGCAGGTTTCTGGAGGAAAAGTGCCACAAGTGTGGGAAAAAAGGACATATAAAATGTGCATGCAGGGCAAAAGCAACCGTGGAGGAATACAAACCAAAAGGAGGAGGAAAGCAAAACCTAGGAAGAGAAGTGAAAAAACAGGGAGCACATCACATCAGCGGAGAAGCTGAGAAAGAAGATGATATGTTCATAATGCATAGTATGCTAGAGAACATTCCAAAAGTGGATCCTATCATTTTGCAACTGACAGTAAATGACTCTAAGGTCAACTTTGAAGTGGATACAGGATGCGGCGTAACCATAATGAACAGGGAGGAGTACTCAAAATTGTGGAACCGTGCAAAAGTTCCAGAGTTAAAGTCTTGCTCTACGCAGCTTAAAACATATACCGGTGAACGAGTGGCGACATTGGGTACAGCTACTGTAACTGTGCAACACAGGGACACAGTGGAACAGCTGCCTGTAGTCGTAGTATCGGGTTCCGGACCAAACCTGTTAGGTTGGGGCTGGATACAAGAACTTAAATTAGATTGGGGAGCAATAAATCAAATAGAGGGAGGCAAACAGTTGTCTTTGCAAGAAGTATTGATTGAACATGAGAACGTGTTCAAGGAAGAACTTGGCACATTTAATGGCCCCCCAGCTAAGATTTATGTAGACAAGGAGGCACTGCCAAGGTTATTTAAACAACGACCTGTGCCGTATGCCATGAAACTGAAGGTAGAGGTTGAGCTTGAGCGTCTTTTGAGAGAGAACATTCTGGAACCCGTGAAATGTTCAGAATGGGCAGCTCCCATTGTACCTGTTTTAAAACCGGACAATTCGGTAAGACTCTGTGGAGATTATAAATTGACAGTAAATAGGGTGTCTAAACTAGAACAGTATCCTATTCCCAAAACAGAGGATCTCTTTGCAAACCTGGCTGGAGGGAAGAAATTCACGAAGCTGGATATGAGTCATGCATACTTGCAGATTACACTAGATGAGGAATCCAAGAAGTATGTAACCATAAATACACACAAGGGTTTGTTTACCTATAACCGCTTACCATTCGGTGTCTCATCTAGTCCAGCTATTTTCCAGAGGACTATCGAGGGTGTACTGCAAGGGATCCCACATGTTTCAATCTATCTGGATGACATTCTGGTGACGGGAAGAACCGACCAGGAGCATCTGAGCACTCTCAGAGAGGTACTACAAAGATTGGATAAGGCTGGGTTACGGCTCAAGAGGAGTAAGTGCACTTTTCTGGGGAATGAGGCCGTGTTCCTGGGACACAGGGTGGATGCCACCGGGCTCCATCCAATCAAGGAGAAGGTACAAGCACTGCAGGAGGCCCCAGCTCCAACCAATGTGACTGAGTTAAAAGCTTACCTGGGACTGCTAAACTATTATAACAGATTTTTACCAAACTTGGCAACAGTGTTAGCACCTCTTCACAAACTTCTGCGTAAGGAGACACAGTGGCAGTGGGAAGAGGAACAGAGAGTTTCATTTGAATAGTCCAAGAAACTGATGCTGTCCTCGGATGTGCTGGTTCACTACAATGCAGAGAAAGACATCATTCTCTCTTGTGATGCTTCACCTTACGGGGTGGGGGCGGTTCTTTCACACAGCTTGGAAGATGGAACAGAAAGACCAATAGGGTTTATGTCTCGAACTCTGACACCGGTGGAAAAAAACTATTCCCAGTTAGATAGAGGGGTTAGCAGTAATGTTTGGGTTACAGAGGTTTCACAAGTACATATATGGCAGGAAATTCACCATATGCACCGATCATAAACCTCTTCTATCTCTTTTTAATGAAATGAAAGCAGTACCACAGATGGTGTCACCCCGGATCCAGAGGTGGGCAGTAACGTTGAGGGCATATGAGTATGTCATCGTTTACAAGGCGGGCAAGTACCATGGGAACGCAGATGCCTTGAGCCGTCTTCCACTGCCAGGTACACCTATTCGTGCAGCTCCAGAGGACAGAGTTTTGATGTTGGAGGACACGGACACAGCAATTGTGACCGCAGAACAAGTAAGGACATGGACCGGTAAAGATCCAGTACTGTCTAGAGTCCGAGAATATGTGATGAGGGGTTGGCCACAGCATCCGGAAGGGACTGATTTCATACCCGACAGTGTCAGGAAGACAGAGCTGAGTGTGCAGGATGGTTGCGTGTTGTGGGGAGCACGAGTGATTATTCCACAGCCAGCACGACAGTCTATCCTAGGGCAACTACATCAGTGTCATCCTGGAGTTTCGCGTATGAAAGCCTTGGCAAGGAGTTACTTGTGGTGGCCAAAGCTAGATGAGGAGATAGAAAATCTAGTCAAGACATGCAGCACTTGTCAAGTACACAGGAAGGCACCAGCAGCGGCTCCTCTCCACCCCTGGGAGTGGCCGGATAAACCATGGAGAAGATTACATGTAGATTATGCGGGTCCATTCATGGGAAAGATGTTCCTCATAATCATTGATGCCCATTCCAAATGGATGGATGTTTATCCTGTAAATTCTGCTTCATCTACTGTTACTATAGACTGCCTGCATAGGAGTTTTAGTAATCAAGGGCTACCGGAGATCGTAGTAAGTGACAATGCCGCGTGTTTTGTGAGTACCGAAACAAAAGAGTTCATGAGAAACAATGGCATAGTGCACGTGACCTCAGCTCCATATCATCCGTCTTCAAATGGACTTGCGGAGAGAGCCGTACAAACATTTAAGGAGATGATGAAAAAAAGTGCGGAAGGGAGTTTGGCAGCCAAGGTATCACGAGTTCTGTTCAGCTACAGAATAACACCTCAATCTACCACAGGACTCTCTCCTGCTGAGCTGTTGTTAGGATGTCGACTACGCTCCACCCTTGACCTGGTTCACCCAGAGCTAAAAAGGAAGGCGGAAAACCGACAAATCAAACAAAAGGAGAACCATGACAGAAAGACAAAGAGCCGCAGTTTTGGAGAAGGAGATGCGGTCCTTACCAGGAATTTCAGTTATGGTCCAAAATGGATTCCTGGCATCATAGACTCAATGACCGGTCCAGTATCATATACAGTCATGGTGGGAACTGGTCAGGTAGTACACAGACATGTAGATCAGATACTGACCAGACAAGGGGAAATCGAACTGGAGGATCCAGAGGAGATGTCGGAGGACAAGTTGGCCCTCAGTTATCCAAATGCATTGGTGGTACCACCACCACGAACAGAGCCAGTTCCACCTGGACCCCTTCGTCAAGAGGAAACCATCGTAGCAGAGTCAGATACTCTGAGTACTGCTCAGGAGCAGCAGGTGGCTCTACCACAACCAAGCAGGGACTTGACTGTAAGACGTTCACCAAGGGCTCACAAGCCGCCAGAGATTGATAACGACCTGCTAGATTTGTTCAGTATGGACTATCGTTAAAGGAGTTTCCTTATGGGACTTTTTAAGAATGTTGTTAAGAAATTAATGTTCAACTTAAGAGGGGAGGGATATAGTAATCTGGGATGTAATGCTTAAGTTATTCACCAGATGGAGCCAAATATTAAGGGTTCAGATTCACCAGTTTTTAAGGTAATGGGTCATGTATTCAATGTCCTGGTACACCAGTTCATATGGTAATGTGGCATTGCATTATGGGTATGACTCAGAGGTGAATCCTCCATCTTGCCATCGTGCAGTAAGAATTGTGTGCTTTGCTTGCAGCCTGTAAGAGATGTTTCTCTGCTACACCGGGTAAATAAACAGTTGGGTTTTGTTCCTAATATCTCGCTTTTCTCAGCTTCTGACCTTACCACTTGGATATCACACTAAGCCATGCCTTTACCCCCACCACAGGACCATCCACAGAGCCCCCCCACCCCCCATTGTCGACGAGGAAGAGGCTGAGCAGCAGGAGTCCTCAGGGGAACCTGCAACCTCTGAGGACGCAGTGTGAGCAAATGTAAGCGCACCCAGCACCAGCGCAGATACGCACACCTCGGTGGGACCTTCGGGACATAGAGTAGTCTTGTCATCATGTGTATCACATCTCACAGGTGAGCATCAGCAGGTGATGGAGACAGGGACAGCAGTGGAGAGTCCTCATCGGCGGTCGTAGGACTCTCCTAGCATTGCTCTGCTGCACGTGGACCCTGTGCCTCTGGGTCCATCCAGAAGGAGAGCGTTGCTGCAACTTCAGGAGCAGGTGCAGGAGTCTCTGACAGGTCTTTCTCCAGGGTCACTGCGAGTGTGGAGAGGATGTATGAGTCCAACTCTAACATGAGCAGTGCTGTTGTGGAGGCAATGGCGCATATACGCAGCACCACGGAAAGGACGGCAACCTCCGTGGAAAGGCTGGCTACGGCCATAGAGGAAATAAGTCGCCAGAGTCAGGAAAACATGGTGGTTGTTCAGAATAGACTGACATCTCTCGAGGAGTGATGGGCAGCTATTGAGCAGAGAAACCAGAGCTTCATGGAAGTCCTTTTGAGTACGACTGCTAGTGCAGATACGGATCCCCATGGCCCCCCTGATGTGCAGCAAGGTGCTCTCAAGACACTTGCAAGCGCTGAGGTGGACCTGACCCATGAGAGGGAAGTTGGCGGCAGAGAACAAGGAAGTGGGGGCTCCTCTCCAAGCGCTCACACTTCCGTGCCACTGCGTAGCCCTCGGTCAGAGCCCCACAAGAGTCCGCACCCAACTGAGATGGGCGCCTCAGCCCCTGCACTGCCGCAGGATGAGCAGACGTTTGGCGAGCCCTTACAGGCTCGGAAATCCAGAGGACGCCCGCTAAAGGTGTCAAAGCAGGGGCAGCATGAAAGTGAGCAAGGGCCCTCCACTTTCTGCTGAAGCCACAGGGGGAGCACCACGTAGGAGCACGCGTAAGAAAAAAATAACGCACCATTAGTCACGGGGTAGCCACTTGAGCGATTGTTTCTGTTTATTGATGAAATGACATCCCTGTTTGAATGTATAAAAATTAGGTGATGGCAAATTGTTGGCGTGATGGCATCTGTTCTTTCGCCTTAGGCAGTTCCACATTGTGGGCTCTGCGACACTTGCATAATCAGGTTGGTGGCCAGAGTGAAAGGAGGCCAGAGAGTCATGCCCATTGTCTCTCATGTGTTAAGAGGGATTTAGGATTTAGGAACAGCTTCTTTCCCAGGGCTGTCATCCTACTGAACTCCACAAATAAACTCTAAAGCCTGCACATCTGCCAATGCACTTTATTATGGTTATGTTTATGTTAATGTATTACAAGCCAAATGTATGTTGAATGTTTAAATGTCTTAATCTAAATGTACACTCTCGGGAGCCGCAAGCCTACATTTCGTTGTACTGCACTTGTGCACTAACAATGACAATAAAGTTGATTATGATTATGAACAACATGTGCCAAAATGGGCAACCTATGCATATCTGGCCAGGATGAGTGCATCCATTGCATCACGGGCAGCCATGTGCTCGCGTGCTGCCACTGCTGCTGGCCAATATGCCGCCGCTTGGTCCTCCTCCTCCTCCTCCTGCTCCTCCTCCTCCTCCTCATCTGAGGAGGCTATGAACTGAGCCACTTGCTCATCAGGAAGCTGCAAGCCACAACGCTGTGTCATGTGCAGTGCACAGCAGACCATGACCATTCTGGAGACCCTGGCTGCTGAATACTGCAGGGCTCCACCTGAACTGTCAAGGCATCAGAATCGCATCTTCAGCAAGCCAATGGTTTGCTTGATGATGGACCTGGTCGAAATGTGGCTGGTGTTGTAGTGCTCTTCAGCCCCATTAGTTGGCCTCCTGATCGGCGTCATTAGCCACTTCTTCAGGGGGTAGCCTTTTTCACTAAGGAGCCATCCGTTAAGTTGGTTTGGCGGATTGAAGAACGGAGGAACACTAGAGTTCCGCAGGATGAACGAATCATGGCAACTACCACAGAACTTGGCGCAAACATGCAAAATCTCCTTCTTGTGGTTACACACCAGCTGTACGTTGAGGGAGTGGAAGCCCTTGCGGTTGACAAAGATAGCTGGGTTGTGATGTGGTGCCCTAAGGGCCACATGTGTGCAGTCTATGATGCCCTGCACCATTGGCAAGCCTGCCATATTTGCAAAGCCAAATGAACGCGTGGTTACACTTGCTTGATCCTTTGAGAAGTGGATGTAATTGTGGGTCTTTGCGAAAAGGGCATCGGTAACCTGCGTGATGCAACTGTGGGTGGCCGACTGGGAGATGCTGCTGATGTCTGTTGATGATCCCTGGAAGGAGCCTGAGGCAAAAAAGTTGAGTGCGGTGGTGACTTTGACAACCACTGGTAAGGGGTGTCCACCCGCTCCTCTGGGCTCCAGGTGTTGGTGCAGCAGTGTGCAGATGTCTCCGACAACCTCTCGCAAAAGTCTCAGCCTCCTTTGGTACTGCTGATCAGTCATGTTGAGGTAGCTCATCCTCTGTAAACCCTGGGAGGGGGGTATCTCCTGTGGCGACGTGCTTCCATGCGCTGGCACCTTCTGTCCTGTGCAGCATCAGGTGGGTGAGCAGGAGGTTGGGGCTCCTGATGCTGTTGCTGCTGAGCTGCCTGGTTCTGCTGCTGCTGTAGCTGCTCCTCATCCGAATCTGAGGTCCATGGTGGAAAGAAATAAATGGTTCCCATGCTGCTGGCAGATACCTCCATTGGGGAAGTGCTCAGTCCAAGCGGGGAGAGGGTCTTCCAAGGAGGTCCCACAGTTGAGAGATAGAAGCTGCAGCACCTCCAACTTCAGTAGGCCTGTTAAAAGTGCTGAAAGGCTTGTGGAACAAAAGTTCTGCCATCTGCAACTGAACCCTGATGAAAGCTCCGTTTTAATGGTGGAGCTGCAGCTGTGAGGAGGCCACCCACTTGTCAACCCGCCAGGATTAGCTGGCGTGGTTTAGGAAGGTTGTGCAACATGCACAAAATGTGGCAAAATAACAAAGGCCTGTTAAAATAGGATTATAGAGGCCCTTAACTACCTCTCCTGACTGGTGGAGGCGGGACCGAATCACACCCATCAAACCCGCCTCCATCAAAATTGCGCGGAGGCGGGTTGGAGGCGGGTTCGGAACCCGCCCTCAGTTTTTGCCATTTTGCCAACTGTCCCGCCTCCAAACACACCTCCTCAGGGTTGGGAAAATCGCCCCCATGGTGTCCAAGGGTTCATAAGCGTAGTCTGGGTGGGTTTATCTTTCAATTCTGCCTACTTCTTTTAGTGAGGGAGAATTTAACCTTTGCTCCTATGATGGACAAGCCAAGTTTTTATAGTGATTGAATAGACAAATGCACAAAAATTAGACTATACACATCAATTTATATTTAAATCATCATGCTTAAATGTCATCTGTAGAATGCAAACCTACTTTCAATTGAACATCTACTACTCTGATACTAAAATGCACTATTTTGAGCGGTGGAAATCTGGAAGAGGCTTGAGACACAAATGTCATATAGCATGTGATGCAATGATGTTCTCATGATAAAATGACATGACTCATTCTGGGACAAACTGCATCATTGTAATGTGCATTTATAAACAGTGGCAAAAAGCTGGCCTAACATCTTTTCAGGGGTGAAAGTGCACCATTAAAATATAATCTTACATAAGTGAATTGATATGAAGAAAACAACCTGAATATTTCTTCATATTAAAAAAAACCTTTGTAGATCTGAACAGTGATATGCTTTTTCTTTAAAAAGTGGGGAATGACATCCTGGTATTTGAAGAGTTAATTGAATTATTCCACCACAGACGCAGCCACAGCAGACTGAAAGGATTTTGAAGAATAAAAACAGAGGCCAATGACACCAAATGCATTTGTCCACATTCCTTTATCACAAAGCAATTGTTCCACAGTCACTAATAATAGAGCCTAGCACAATTAAGAAGAAAATCAGTCAAGATAAGTAAAGAGTAGAAGCAACTAGCAATTAAGATAGCTTCCAAATGCACAACATGGGCTTCTAAAACATTTCCATCAATTGATCTAATTAAATTACAATTAATAATTAGTTTTCTTTAACATGGGCTGTTGAGCTGCAAGCTTTAATTGGCTTGCTTCGCCACCTCATCAGTGAGAAAAAACCTTCCTGCTGTAATGTCTTTCCAAGGGACTGCGGTAGGCACCAGCTGGAGAGATACTGCAATGCAGTGGCAGTTCAATTTACTGTAATTCTCAAAGACTCAACACTGCTGCCTATCTTCTACAGACAGAATATACTCCAGCAAGATACTAACATTTTCAGAGGAAATCTCAGGAAGGCAGCTAAATAATACACTTCAGAAGGATTGGCTAACATCAATTTGAGATAGGGTTGATAAAATAAAAGAATAATTTTAATAGAAGCTGCTGTTTGAATCAACCAATACCAATGGTCCCTAAACAGCCAACACAGGTGGAATTTTATTTTTTAACATACTCTGGCGAAAGTTTAAAGGCTAGAAGTTTGTTATAGCCAAGGAATGGGCAGTGTCAGTAGAAAAGTTGAAGAATTAGTGCCAGGCGCAAATGCTTTAGATTGCATGCAAAATTCGTCCTCACTGCTCAATAAAATGATTGGAGTTCTAAATCAAGTCTTAAAACCCAAGCTAATTGGTGTTAAACTTAGAGGGTGCACCAATATTGGGTGCAGTCATCATTGCCACAGGCTTTTTTCACTTCTTAAAGGGGAGGTTTATTGATGCTGCAGCACCTCATTCTAAGCAAGCAGAAGCAGAACAAGGAGAAGGAGCCAGAGGACTGAACCAGGTGTGCTTATGGCAGGTCCACGCCCCAGGGAGAGAGCCTGCAGATTCTCCAATGAAGCACTGGAGGCATTGGTTTTCGCTGTGGAGAGATGGAGTGCAGTGCTCTACCCAGCAAGTCACAAGTCTTCCACACCATGTGGAGAGAGGTAGCGCAGCACATCTCGGGCAGCACTATGGTCCCCAGGAGCCACACACAGTGCAGGAAGAAATTTAATGACATCACTCGAGCGGTCAGGGTGAGTGAATGCTTCAACAAATGCTACATACCCCCATCTGTACCACAATCTTCACACACTGCCCAAAGCACCACACCCCCAGCACTCACCCACCAACAATCTCTACTTAGCAACACTCACACCCACATCTCACACCTTGCACACAATGACAGCTATTCAACTATGGCAGGCACAAGGGTCATTATTTATGTGATGTGTGATATGTTTACAGATAAATTTATTAATGGTCTTTGAAATATTTTGTGGTCTCTCTCATTTCACCTTTGCGCCCAGGAGGACGCTGTGATACGTCATGAGACAGGGATTGTATGATGGGGATGTGGTAAGCTACGGGGAATCTGGGGTTTCATTCATGTGAATCGGAGTCTGATGAGCCGGTCACGGACAGCCTGTCCAGAAGACCGATTGTCTTGCTGCCTCCTCCCTCCTGTTCCTGCTCCTCCTCCTCATCTGCCTCGTCCTCCTCCTGAGGTGGTCCCACAATCCCTGCTGGCAAGGGCTGCGCCCTCATGATGGCCAAACTGTGGAGCATGCAGGAGACCACCACGAAATGGGACACCCACTCTGGTGAGTACTGGAGGGCTCCTCCCGAGCGGTCAAGGCAGCGAAACCTTTGCTTCAATAAACCGATGATCTGCTCGATGATGTTCCTGGTGGCAGCATGGCTCTCATTATATGAGTGTTGGGCATGAGTGCTGGGGTTGCGGAGGGGAGTCATGAGCCAGGTGGAGAGCGGAGAGCCCTTGTCTACGAGCAGCCACCCTCAAGCTTGGTCTGGTGGCTGGAAGAGTGCTGGCACACTGGTTTGGTGCAAGATGAAGGCATCATGGCTGCTGCCAGGATAGCGGATGTTCACTTTAAGGATTCGGTGTGTGTGATCGCACACCAACTGCACATTAAGTGAGTGGTAGCCTTTGCGGTTACGGAAGATCTCAGGATTGTTACGCAGTGCCCACAAAGCCATGTGGGTGCAGTTGATGGTGCCCTGCACCATGGGGAAGCCCGCTATCCTGGCAAAGCCACATGCACACTTCTCCTGCTTCTCTCTGGTGATCGGGAAGCCAATGTAATCCCTTCTCCTGCTGTAGAGAGCCTCAGTGACCTCCCAGATGCAGTGATGGACGGCAAACTGTGAGATGTTAGCTATGTCTCCTGTTGCAGACTGGAAAGATCCGCTGGCAAAGAAATTGAGGGCCACAGTGACCTTGACTGCCATTGGGAGAGCCGTGGTCGCCCTGGTCTGAGGCTGGAGGTTTGGTTGCAGGAGGTGGCAGAGTTCTGTGGCTACCTCCTTGGTGAAGCGAAGCCTTATAATACACTACTCCTCGCTTAACTGAAGGTAGGGGAAGTGCTCTCTGAATACCCTTGTAGGGTAAGGCCTCCTGATGGGAGGCCTGATGGCCCTCCACCTACTTCTGTGCACTTGTTCCCATATTTCTCGCTACCTACGCTCCCTCCACCAGTACAGCCCCTATTAATATTACCATGTGTAGCAGTTTGACTCTTTGAAGAATAAATGTAGCTACTTTATAGTTGCCAGAAGACTCCTGATACAAAATAACCTTGAAATTACTGAATGAAACTGTTGCAATGGGTGAAACTAACTAACTGAAACTGCACTACCCTGACAGCTGCAAGTGATTACTCAGGATCCCTTTAAATAATGTCCCTGGAATTGGCTTACTGGTGCTGCATGCCAGCTCTCCCTGTCGGTGTTTACTCTAGGCGGTGAGGTAAGTGGCGAGAATCAATTTTGAAAATTGGGTGGTCAGTGAGCGTAACACACTCGCTGACGTCACGATCTACCTGGCATTGACATTCCCGGCGATACCTCTTACCAGCGGCGCTACGGGGGGACCGGATTTGGCGTACGGCTCTGGATTTGCCTCGCCCCGGCAATACTGGTCTATCGCTCCATTAGCGCCATCTACTGGTGCTAACAGGAGGCGCTAAGGGGAAGAATTTCCCCCCCTAAGTCTTTTGTTGCAAATGCAGATGTTTAAATCTTTGCAATCTGCTTAGTTTGTACAGCCATACACATTCTAATTAAATATGTCAAATTACATGCTATTTTAAAATACTTTCATGGATCATTTCCTTCACCTGAGTTTAATAAGTTGTTCCAGTATTTTTTAATATGTGAACCCCACCTTCAAACAAAATTAATCCCTATTGTCATTTGCATTATCATGGTAACTAGCACTGATCTATTTCAGAGATCCAGTGCAGTCCAATTTGAATCATCCAGAAAGACCAAACCATTTTTTTCTCTCTATACTACCAGGGTAACAACTTAGTAAGCAGGAGAGGAATTTTTGGATGGTTTACCCCTCCCAATCCTGATAACATTGAGGCTAATTGTGGGCAAAGACCATGCATAGAAACAGACAACTTTGCCACACCAGTGCCACACTTGCTTTTTAAAAATTATTTTTATTGCTCCACAAAACTGCTAAGTGCTGCACAGAACATTAAGAGATTCATTTTTAAAACAGTTGTGATGTTGCAAATGCTTTATAATGTGGATTTGTTTCCCCTGAATGCCAGCTGAAGGGATTTTGTGATTGCAACACATTTTCAATTACAAACCTGGAACAATTTCCAAGCCATGGGAGAAAAACACATTCTAATATCTATCACGTCTCTGGAAGCATTGCTTTACAACGAATTACATAATTTCTCTGCAAACTAATTTTCATATCTAACCATATAACTACATGAAAATGATTCAAGATTACATTGGCCTATTCTAAAACTGTCACCTGGTGATTAGATGAGGTAAGTAGCCCCCAATGGCTCAGATGGTAAATTGGCTAATGTGTAACTTACCTATCCATATCAGAAAAGTACTAGGTTTAAACCATGGGCTGTGCTGAGTTTGTCTATCTCAGGTGAGGCAGAGGTAGAAGAACTAAAATAGGCCTTAGAACCGCATGGTTATCAAGGGGAAAGATTGGTTCGGTTTCCTGCTTCGGATTACTAGAAAATGTGTACGTGGGCATCAGTTGAGGGCAAAGCTTGTAATAAGCGTGAATTTCCTGCCCGACATATCAGAGGCTTAGGCACCCATTTAGTGTGCAGAAAACGGGTGCTGCAGCATCAAATTTCTAGGCCTCAAAGTTTGCAGATATAGCACATAAAAAATTAATTGACACTATGGGCTTGAATTTCCAAGCCCCGTGGAGGCGGGTTTAGAGGCTGGAGTGGGGGGAAAATTGCAGAATCGGGGGGCACGAACCCTCCCCGCCCCCAACCCACCTCCATGCCCGTTTCCCAGGAGGTGGGTACCCGACCTGTGCTGGGAGCCGCCTCCCCGAGGCGGGAAGGGGATTAGTGCCAATTAACTGCCTTTTAACAGGTAGTTAACAGGCAGTTTTTGGCCTAATCCCTATTTTTAGCCCTGAAGTGTGGGCTGCCCAACGGCTCCAAACCACACCAAGTTAGCGAGGCGGACCATCGAGCTGAAGGGCTTGGAGGGTTCGAGATGTCCAGTGTTCAGATGAGTGATGGGTGCATGAGTGCAGAGGTAAGTGTGTTTGGTGTGTGTAAAGTATTTAAATAAGTTTTACTTACCTTTACTTACTAATGCAGGCTTCCTTCCTTCAGGTCTCAGGAGTACCTCATTTCACCGACACAGAAAGCAGAATGGCCGCGAGCTGTCAAAAGTTGCAGCATTCTGCTTTCTGTTTTGGAGAGATTTCTAACTGAGTCTGTGGAGAAGGACTCAAGTTAGAAGTCAGATTGTCAGTGTTTGACAGCTTCACAGAGCTGTCAAATACTGATATTTCATCTGTCAAAAGCTCTTGACAGATGAAATGTCAATCCCTGACGTCACCTGTAATCGGGTGTCCCTTAATTGGCCTGCTGAGCCCGTTGGGCGGGCTCAACAAGGTCAATCAAGGGAAAATCGCGTGGGTTGGCCACAAATCGATGGAGGTGGGACTACAACCCAAAATGTGGGAGTCCCGCCTCCATCACGTCCCCATTGACAAAATCCAGCCCTATATATTACACTCTGAAAGACATAGGGCTGAATTTTTACTTTGTAGAGTGTGTGTGTTTGAGAGTGGGTGAGCAATTAAAAGCGCTGAAATTGACAGCGCATCGGGAAGCCGTCTTCAACCTACCGGCTTCCACCTTTAATTCAGGCGCATTAGTCAACACGCCAGAGATCCCCTCGGGAGAGGCGGGTGACCTAATTAAAGCAGTTTAGTACTCGTTAAGAGGCTTTTAACAGCCTTTTTTTACCTGATGTTGAAGCTTTTACTGGCTGTCCACAAAATTCCTGGGCTTGCTGAACCTCGCCAGAGAAAGCAAGGTGAGAGCACAGCAGCCATTGTGGGAGTTGAACAAATGACAGTTAAAAAAAAAATCACATAAATACTCACACCTGCTTCCTTGCCTAAGGAAAAGGCTCTTGTGACACCATTTGTGCCGAGAGTTTGCTTTCAGGTGTTTGCAGGTGATTTCTATAATTGTGGAAGGCACTCTTACTACATTGGAGGTCACTCTCACTACATTGGAGGATTGTGCCTCTGATCTCCCCTTCACCTGGCATCTATCAGATCAGCATGGGTGCCGCTTATGCTGTTTCATCTTGGACCTCAGATTCAGACCAAGATGAGCCCCAGCGGCAACAACACCAGCAGGAGCAGCAGCAGTAGCAGCCTTCTCCTCACTGGCCTGCTGCTCCACAGGAGAGAGGGGATGAGCACAGGGGTGCACCTTGCAGGAGGTGGTACCCCCAACACAGGGTATATAGGCAGAGGATCAGCTTCCTGGACATGACTGAACACCAGTGCCTCAGGAGGCTCAGGCTATTGTGTCAGATTGTGGCAGACATTTGTAGTCTGCTGGAAGACCTGCTGCCAAATGGACCTGGTGGACATGCGTTACCAGTGGTTGCCAAAGTCACCTCCATCCTCAACTTCTTCTCCTCAGGCTCCTTCCAGGCATCTGCAGGAGACATTTGCAGGATCTCGCAGTCGGCCACCCACAAATGCCACCCAGGTGACCGATGCCATGTTTGACAAGTCAGGCACTTATGTACACTTTGCCACTGATGAAGCCAGTCCTGAGCAGGTGCTCAGCTTTGCGGCTCTGACTGGCTTCCCACAGGTGCAGGGCATCATTGACTGCACATATGTGGCCATCAAGGCATCTCCA
Organism: Somniosus microcephalus; assembly: GCF_052327205.1. Lineage (NCBI taxonomy): Eukaryota > Metazoa > Chordata > Chondrichthyes > Squaliformes > Somniosidae > Somniosus > Somniosus microcephalus. Next base: position 136,168,811 of record NC_140996.1, on the reverse strand, counting down.
GATCACCCAGGAGTGTTTGTGAACCGTAAGGGCTTCCACCCCATCAGTGTGCAGCTCGACTGCAACCACAAAAAGATCATCATGCATGTGTGTGCCAAATTCTCAGGGAGCTGTCATGATTCATTCATCCTGCCCCAGTTCACCCTCCCTCAAGTCTTCACACCTCTGTCCAGACTTATCGGCTGGCTGCTTGGAGAAGAGGAGTATGCACTGAAGACGTAGCTGATGACACCCTTGAGGAGGCCAAGCAATGAGGCCGAAAAGCGCTACAATCAAAGCCAGATGATGACAAGATGTGTAACAGAGCAGTCGAGATGCTGAAGATGTGCTTCAGATGCCTGGACAGATCTGGAGGAGCCCTTCAATACACACAAGCCAAGGTCTCCAGAATGACTGAGGTATGCTGTGCTCTGCACAACACAGCACAGCAGCAAGGATTGGAGCTGCGAGAGGAGCAAGGTGCAGAGCTTGGAGCATCTTCAGAGGAAGAGCAAGTGAAACATGAGGAGGAGGAGGAGGAACCTGAAGTGGACATGGTACCAGCAGCGGCGCACATTACTGCCTGGGATGGCCTTATAATGATTTAGTTAGGTTGCACTAGTACACGCATATGGCACCCAGATGCTGAACCAACTTCCCCCCGCCCCCCCACCAACTCACCCCAACCACCACCACAAAGCAGTCTTAAAATGACCAAACCATTCCTGTCACACAGACCCATTGCTCGAGGTTAGGTAATATCTTACTATTCCCTCCAATTGACGAGGCCACTTGCCAGGCAGCAGGTAAAAAAGGACAAGATGTGAAAGTGGTGCAAACAAATCATTTTATGTGGCTCAAAGTCAACAGAAGCTTAACCATCTAACATTTTATAACACACCCATGTGCATCTACAATTATGTCATCTTTCTCTTCCTACAACTTCTACGCCGTGCAACTCCTGTGGCTTTAGCAGAGGTAGAGGCAGGCTGCTCACTTTCCTGCTGACTGTTTAGACACTTTTGGCGAACGTCCTCTGGGATTTGGAGCCTGTGAGGGCCCGACCAAAAACTGCTTCTCCTGCACCTGTGCAGGGGCAGACTTGGCCATCAGGATATGAGGTAGCATGTGGGGCTCTGACTAGGGGAGCGGGGGGGGGGGGGGGGCGGGGGCAACGGGGGAGAAGTGGGAGCACTTTGAGCAAATGGTGTCCCCTCTCACCATCATCCCTCTCATGCCCACTCGCACTTCCCTGCTAGCAAGGGGCTGGAGAGCACTTTTCTGCACATCAATGGGGTGATGAATGGCCAAGTCTAGGTTTCTATCTATCCTAGATATGGCTGCAATCAGAGTCTATAAGCTGTTGCTCACAGCAAGCATGTACCCGTTTGACTGGCATTTGATGCTCCATGCAGGTGGCCACCCTTTCCAAGGACGAACACATCATGCTGGTCATGCTAGAGATGGACTCCTCTATTCTTCCTACAACCGTGCACGTTGTGGCTGGAAAAGCTGCCAGAGCCTCCTGCATTTTCTGTTACTCCTCGAGAATCATCAACTTTGTTGACGCCCCCCCCGAGGCTCAGCATCTTCGTGCAGCTGAGCACTGCTTGGAGCGTCCTGCATCCTCCGAAGAGGACTCTCCACTGCTGTCCCTGTCTCCACCATCTGTTCTTGCTCACATGTGATCTGTGAGACACCAGGTGACAACACTACTTTCTCTCTTACTGGACCTACCGACGTGTGTATCTGCGCTGGTACTGGGTGTGCATGGGTCATGTGACAGTGCACCCTCAGAGTCCATGACCTCCTCTGAGGAGTCGTCTTCCTCCTCTGGCTGGTCAGTGAGGGGGGACACTTGATGGGCCTGTGGCAGAGTAAAGACACGAATTAGAACTGTTAGGATAAGAATGTTTTAAGTGACCATTATGGACAAGATCATATTTCACTGGCAGCTGACATCAAGTCAGCACAAGTGACTCTTGTATACCATTTGGCTGTATATTTAATTCTGTCACCAGGTAGCTGGGAGGTCCCCCTCTCTCCATCTTCTACCGCCAGCAGCTCCGCAATGCAGCTCAGTTCCAGGGCCTCCTCCTCTGCTGAAGTCAGCGGTGTCGTGATAGGAGGGCCACCACAGGTTTGCTGCCTCTCCCAGGTGTGCTGCGCTCTCTTCTCCTGCAAGGAGGGAAACAAGAGGCCTTTGAGTGAGAGTCATAGAATGAGTGGAAGGGATGAATGGGCAACATCTGTTGACAGTGACTATGAGGGAAAGGTGTTACATTGCATTAGATGAGGGTGAGTGTCAGTTGTGGATGGACAGATGGAGATGTGAGTAAGACAGTGAGGACTGGGTGCATCAGCAAGGTTGGTTGGCATGAGAATTGATGTGGAGGGGTAGGCTTGGGAAGGCACAGTGAGGGGGTTGGGGTGACATGCACGTCAGGATGTAGGGCAATGTGGCATTGTACTCACTTTTGAGGTCGTTAAAGCATTTCCGACACTGGATCCATGTCCTACGAAAAACATTCCTGCTGCAATCTCCAGCCATGCATTTTTTGTCTGAGCAGCTGGTCGCTTTCTCCCATCAGCAGGGGAGAGGATGTCCCTGAGGACCCTGACTCCTTGGAGTAATATTTTTAAGGAGGCATCATTAAATTTGGGGGCTACTTTCTGCCTTTGAGTCTGCATAATTAAGGATTGAGTTTTATCAAATTGTTAGAGCGCAACCAATTCACTTCTCTCACAACCTGGCTTCCACCTCCACCAGCCTTCAAGTGACATCTATCCATTGCTCCTTTAAATAGCTCAGATGAAGTAGAGTCATCGTGACGTCATCGGACCCGCTTCAGTTAATTGGTCTGGAAACCTGGAAGTCTGATTCAATTGCAGTGGCTTCGATAAAAAGCCACTGCAAAACATGCCTCTCCAACTTCCGGGTTCCTGGAGCAAGCGCCCCTTGCTGCCATCCACACGCAAAGATAAAAATTCAGCTGATACAGTACAAAGAGAAATACATTCTGACAAAAGGTCATCGATCTGAAACATTAACTCGGTTTCTCTCTCCGCAGATACTGCCTGGTCTGCTGAGTATTTCCAGCATTTTCTGTTTTTATTAAAGAGAAATACATATTTTATAATGTTTCTATACTGGAAATATACATATAACTGAACTATAAAGTAAGTTTCATAATCCTGATCTTGAAATACTCAAATTAATGTTTTCCCCCATCTAAATATCATTACATGTGTCAGCTTTTTGTCTTACCCTTTTACCAACAAAGGCAAAGGTTAAAGTAGACATGCCTATGTCGTGCGAACATGTGTATTGAGATCACATGCCCAGCAACGGTATCTGTTACTCATTTTCTATTTCCTAATCAGAAGTGCAATTAACCACATCTGGATTCCCAATTAGCCACATGAGGCTAGTGGCTAATGTATTGGACAACACTAAAATAAATTAAAGTTCTTTCTATGCAACTTTTATGTTCTAAATTGGAAGCTTGGGGATTACATTGTAATTCAAAACACACCACATAAACAATGGGTATGAGAATAATTTTAGAAATGGTTTCAGATTTATTTCCTCCTCAACTTTTTATTTAATGACCAATAAAAAGGTCTGACATTTTATAACAGTATTCAAAATTTGTTACTGCCACATATAACATTAATTCTATTTATACTTCCACATTCTGTGCCATATCTTTAACATTAACAATAACATCAGTTAAGTAAGCAGATTTATTAAACTTCTTACGTAAATAAATTACTCAACTAACTTTTTTTTTAACAAGGCAAAAATAAATAATTACAATTTGTTGTACATAATTAAACGTTTCGGGATTGTACTTAGACAAACTCCAGCAGGAATTAAATCTCCTAGCAATGGACACACAGGGCTGGATTTTCCAAGCCCCGAGGAGGTGGGCATGGAGGCGGGACAGCTGGTAAACTCGGAGAAAGTGGGGGCGGATGGTAAAGCCGCCCCCATCCCGCCTCCATGCCCTTTTGCCAGGAGGTGGGAAGATGTTTAGCTTCGGGTCCCGTCTCCTGGAGGTGGGAAAGGCATTTAATCCTTTTAACTGCCTGTTAACAGGTAGTTAACAGGCAGAAAAAAGGATTAGTGCCATTTTACCTTCACAGGTGAAGGCTTCCCGACCTCAGAGAACCCCACTGGGTTGGAGGAGACGTGGAGGAGGTCTGTGGCGGTCTGCGGCACCTGGAAGTAAGGTGTAGAGGTGAGTGATGGGTGCAAGTGTGGAGTGGTAAGTATGCAAGGTGAGTGATAAGTTTAAAAAAGTGTTCACTTACCTTGTTTTCTTCATACAGCCTTTAGTCGCGGTGGATCGGGAGAGCTGACATCCTGCTTGTCAATTTCACAGAATGGCTGTTGGAACCTCTGTTCCAATAGCCATGTGAAAATAAAAAATTTGAAAGGTTTGATGAGTCCTGAACACAAGGCCTTATTAAACTAAAGAGAATGTCAGTGTTTGACAGCTTCACAGAGCTGTCAAACGCTGACATTTCTTCTTTCAAGAAGTCTTGAGAGATTGCACGTCTGACGTTGATGTGATCTGTCAGTGATTTCCTCCCTAATTGGCCTGCTGAGCCCTCAGGGCAGGCTTAACAAGCTCAATCAGGGGAAAATCCCTCTGGTTGGTCAGGTGAGGATGGAGGCGGGACATTGATAGGACAAGCAGCTGTCCTGCCTCCAACTCGCCTCCATTCACAAAATCCAGCCCCAAGCTTTCTGCTATATTGATGTTATTATTAGTACAGAAACAGTGCTTAAAAAAAACTTACACTAGAGCTGAAATTATATTTTTGCAAAGATAGCCTATTAAGCTAGGTGAAGATGTGACAGTATTGGCAGCAGAAGATGAGACACATAGCCATTGTAGATCAAAATTACTACAGCTAAAAATACCAATTGTAAAATGTTATAGACTACCAACTCAAGGTGAGCCAATAACAAACTGTTAAGTAAATAAGATATGTTATATGAAATTGTAATTTGACGATAGGAAGCTTCAATATCCCAAAGGGAAAACCTAAAAAAGATACACGCAATTTAATTGATGTACTAAGTGGCTGCTTCTTAGATGTGCAAGACTTTAAAACAACAAACAATTGAGCTATGAGATGAGTTTCACCTTAAACAGTGTTAAGCAGCCCTGGAAAATCAAAAATGACAACCTTACTGGGATATAAAATAAGAAATGAAGGGTAATACCCAAAATATTTTCATAACCACAAACATAAAATCTTCCATGAACCAGTGCAATCGGTCAGTGTAATAGAACGTATTCGTTTTTCTTTCTTTGCATTAATAAATGTTAATTGATGTATTTAAGAGTGGTAACCAGATGCAGTTTTATTAATACAATGGGTTTATTACAAAAAATAAACATTTATAATAAGAGTGGCTAGTCCTCCACCTGTAAGTAACCTGATTTAAAATCACTGAAAATGACTCAAAACAACTATACTGAATCATTTACTAGTTGCTCAGTAAATTAAATATTTTTTAATATGTAAAAACTTTTAAAACATGCCTACTGTTGCCTGTGTACCTCGAAAAACAAGCTCAATTTGTAGTGCCTACTCAAATAGCCACTAACGGACGCAATCAGCGGAAACTAGCTACGTCATTAGTTCAATCTGGGGCCATGGCCAGTTTTGTGGATGGGGCCGGCTTTGTGTGAAATTAATTTTAAACCAACATTAAAGTTCAAGGAAACTAGATTTATGCCTGACGTAACTTACATTTAAAATTCCCTGATCTTTTGCGTTGGTCCAGCCAATTTTACCTATTTTGCGCTGGTATTACTAGCGTAAACTAGCAGAAACTCTACCCTTACCTGATGGGTCTTGAGATTTTGATTACACTGAATCAAAGCATCATACAGCCGAAGAGGCCATTCAGCCCATTGTGCCTGTGCCAGCTCTTTGAAAGAGCAATCCAATTAGTCACCTGCTCTTTCTCCATAGCTCTGCAAATTTTTCTTTACAAATATTTATCCAATTCCCTTTTGAAAGTTAGAATTCAATCTGCTTCCACCACCCTTTCTGGCACTGAAAAGCATTCTGGAAAAAATTCCACGTATCCGTACGTCTAATTGAATTGCAGTTTATAAATGGGGTGGAAGAAGAGGAACCAGTTCTGCAGGTAAACAGAAGCTTCTCATTTTCTCTTTGAAAGCTACTCAAGGAGAGACTTGAAAAATGTCACTACAACTGTGCCCGTCAGACATGAGAATGGGACTCAACCCAATGGCCATTTTGCTGTTATCTGCTTAAATTTCTGCTATACGACTGCATTCCGCTAAATTTACCCTGTAACAAGCATCAATGCTTACTAAAGTGGCTTGTAAACTGATTATAGGATATGTGTAGGCAGAACTAAAGAGGCTACCTCGAAAGGATCAAAGGGTAATAAAATTATTGGCCTCAGATGGTGATTCTTTCACTCCATACAACTAGGTATCAGTTAGCTCTAGTTTCTCTATTATGCTGATAGCCCTTATTGGATCCTTGCCACGCATATTGTGAATCAGTATTGAGATCAAAATATGGTATCAACAAAATATGGTATCAACAAAATTAAATATGACAAAATAGCACACACTAATACCTATTCTACATAGGTACAAAGTCTAGCTGGTCTATTTCCATTTCGATGTAATCAACTATGGGTGTCTTCAGGAAAGAGCTTCCAAGTTCTTTTGCTAAGGATCAGAGGCTGTACAGCTCTGAATCACAGTGACAATAATGTTCAGGTTTCTTAGAACATTTCAGTTAGCAATCAATCAGCTGTCATGAAGAAACCAATAATAAACTGTGGAGACAGCAGCACAGCAGAATTGTATTTTAGAAAATCGACAAAGAACCTAAAAATCAAGAATGCTGTCAGTTAAAATTAGGAGAGCTGCTGACTAGAAGCTACATTTAACACTTTAAGGTTAGGCCAAGTTTAGAACTAAAGTACGTAGAATAAATGATTCACAAAATAAATCAATGTAAAAACCTTACCTGCTCGGCCACTAAGAAGCTGAGACTCAAACTTAACATTAGGTAGGCTACATGAACATTTGTTGGGTAGAATTTTATATCCCACTGGTGCGTTGACCATATAATTCCTGAGTGATAAAGTCACGAACAAGTACCATGATTGAATGGAGGTGCAGGAGGAGAAATTATGAAAGGGAACAATGAGTTCAAATGGGAACTACATTGACGCATGAATTGCAATGTGCTCCCCATGATGCTATTTGTTCTGATTCAATTAGTGGAAAATCCATGAACAAACATCATGAAGCAGTGTACCCAGTGATTAGAAAAAGCTACATTTTTCTCATTATAGAAGATATTAGGGAGACTTTAAATATTATACATAGGTAGTGCTGTCTTTCTGTTTAAAAAAAAGATAATAATAAATCTGTAGGTTAAGCAATGGGCTTGACGATTAAAAGTTACTTTTACATTTTTAAAAATGGAAATAGTCTGAAGTAATACTGACTGTAATCACTACTGTTACCACTGGTTACTGCTTATAGCAGCATGGTTATTTTATCATTGCCCTACTTTTTCTATATTACTGCATAATTAACCCCATAATAGGTTTAACGGCTGCAAACAGGATAGTCCCACCTAGTTTATAAAAAAATTTAATTGAATTGTTCCATAATGTTAATTTTTAAAAACCTGTACTGAGGAGAAACAGTTAATAGAGTGGCAGCTGTGTGTGTGGAGAAATTTTTAATTTAGATTTCAGCTGGAGGCAGTGTGAGCACCAATTAAACTATTCTTTTATAATGGCATTAGAGAATTTTAATATTTTGAACATTATAAATTATTTTACAGCTGGAAAGTGCTCTCAGTTGCAAGATACGTCCATAACCATAAAATATTTAAAAAGTTTATAAAGCAACATCACCATATACTGTATAAGTGCAGACCACACTATGGTGATATGAAATTTATGATTGTGTGAAAACACTTCAATCAGAACTATTTCTGCTTTGTCAATTCTTCTGTAAAGTAGTTGTATTCAATTGTTGTCAAGGGGGCGATTTTCCCACTGGAGGTGAGATGGAGGCGGGTTTCAGTTTGTGTGGGTTTGAAACTCGCCTCTGATAGGTTTCAAAAATTTGTGATTTTCCCATGATTGGCCACTTGATTTCAGAGGTGTGGGATGCCCTTGCTCAATTAGTGTTTTGGGACTGAAACTCGCCTCTGTTGACAGCACTTTTCCAGTCTGATTTTATGACTTCTTGCTCCCTTGGCTCATTCCACAGCATTTCTGTGTCTCCTGCACCACGTCCAACATGTTTTGAGAAACCACTATGTCCAATTTCAAGGCAAGGGCCTACCTGAGGCTCTCGGATGAGGCACTGCAAATGTTGTTTGAGGGGGTGACAGCTAGAGTGGAGGTGCTCTTCTACTCATCTTGGAGGAAGGAGCCTGCCAAAGAAACAAAGGCTGTGTGGGTACAGCTGGCAAGGGATATAACCTCCAGATCTGTGTGCAGATTGGGAGACTGTTTCTGTGTATTGATGAAATGCCAACCCTCTTGGAAAGTATTGAAGCCAAAATGTTGGCGTTGTGCCATCTGTTCTTTCCCCTTAGGCAGCTCCACATTGTAGGCTCCGCCACACCTGCGTTGTCATGTTGGTGGCCTGAGTGAAAGGAGACTAGAGAGTCATGTCCATTGTCAATGATGTCCTAGGATAGAGCCAAGGACATGTGCCAACTTCGGCAACCTATGCAAATCTGGCCATGATGAGTTCATCCCTTGCATCCCGGGCAGCCATGTGCTCGCATGCTGCCGATGCCGCTGGTCGATACACCGGCGCTCTGACCTCCTCCTCCAGATCCTCCTCCTCCTCTGAGGTTGATGCAGAAAGAAAACGAATGGTTCCCATTCTGTTTGTAGATGCCTCCTTTGGGGAAGCGCTCATTGCAAGCGGGGAGAGGGTCTTCCAAGGAGGTCTCACAGTTGATGGAGTCAAGCTGCAGCACCTCCGACTTTGGAAGGCCTTCTAAAAGTGCTGAGACCTTTTAAAGCCAAGGTCTGGTACTTGCAAGTAATCCTTGCTGCAATAAACGATGTCTTGTTAGACCTGCAGCAGTGAGGAGGCCACCCGCGAGTCAACCCGCCAGGTTTACCTGGCGTGGTTCAGGAGGTGCGTGAAGCACGCCGAAATGCTGGAAAAATCACGAGGGCCTCTCAAAATAGGCTTAGAGAGGCCCTTAACAAGCATTTAAGGAGGTTAAATAGCACAATGGCCAGCTGGCGGCGGGCGCGTTTCCCGACCTCCAAAACCGGCACCGGCAAAATCCCGCGGAGGTGGGTTGGAGGCGGGTTCCGAACCCGACCTCTTTGAATCTGATTTTCCCGCCTTTCATGCCTCCAAACCCGCCTCCTCCGACGTCAGAAAATCACCCCCTAAGTGTCAGCAACATCAAACTTGCACTTGTGTGGAAATCAAGCAGTAAGAGCATGCACTTTTTTCAAACAGCACTCAACAAGGAACATGAAAACACACAAAATATTTTGTTTCTGCATGAATTCATATAGATAAATATGCACTCTAATATTTGGTGACTTTTCGTTGACCTGAAATGTTGGCCAGAATTTTGCCGGCACTCAGGGGGCGGGTTTGGAGGCGGGACATCTGGCAAAATCGCAAAGATTGACAGCAGGTCAGAAACCCCCTGTCAAGCCGCCTCCAAACAATCTTCCCAGGTCTCGGCTCCCTGATTTACACATGGACCCGACACCTAGCGGCGGGAAGAGGATTATAGGCACTTAACTGCTTATTAACAGGTTGTTAACAGGCAGTTATGAGGCTTTTTGCAATTTTGACAATTCTACTGCGGGTTTCCTGATGTCCGGACACCACGCCAGGTAAGTGTGGCGTGTTGTGAGTCTACTGTAATGTTTCTGCATTGATGACAGCTGCAGAAGTGGTGTGAAGGATCCAATGGTACACTGGTGAGTTTCAGAGGTAAGAAAATGTTGGAAATAAATCATTTTTAAAGCATTTACACTTTTCTGTAGGTGACAAGTTTTGGATTGTGTGTGTAGTCCCACCTCATTGGGAGAACCTCTCTCACGAGTGACAGATTGCTTCTGTAACCTCACCTGCAGCTGCCATCTGTTTTATCCTAAGGAGAGAGTCTCTGGTGAGCCTGGGCTCACCTTTGTATAGTGGTTGTCAGTGTTTGCAGCACCTCAATGCTGTCAAAAACTGAAAAAATCAGCTGTCAAAAAAAATTGTGCATGGCCCCTTTAAGAAAACCGGCAGATGACGCATCATCAACTGACGTCATCTGACACCGGCTTCCTTTTAATTGGCCGGCAAGCCCGCAGGGCGGGCTTAACAAGGTCAATTGATGCAAAATCGCGTCTGTGCGTCTGATGTCGTTGGGGGCGGGACTGGAACCCGGAAAGCAGCTGTCCCGCCCCCAAGCTGCATCGATAGGAAAAATCACGGCCATTAACTCTGTTTCTCTCACCACAGATGCTGCTTGACCTGCTGAGTATTTCCAGCATTTTCTGTCTTTATTTCAGATTTCCAGCATCCGCAGTATTTTGCTTTTCTGAAATGGCAATTGGACGCTATGCCACTTCATCACATACACCATTTCCTTCTTCTACATTTATTTGCTAGCCACTGTTTTTTGCGAGCTATTCTTTGTGCCCCATAGTAGGAAACATTTATGATGTTTTAAAGGCAATTTGCTTTTTATTGCTCCTTATTTGTAACTTTACATAGCTGCAGCCTTTTAATTTTCTCAGCAGCCCTTTAAGGCAATTTCCCATCCATTCCTTTGGCATACCTCCCAGTGCAAGGCACAATATGGGGCTGTAGTTTACAATTAATAAATTCCACAATAATGGCCTGCTGGGCATTTGCTGTACAGATGGTTTGCTGGTCTCTGTAAACCGGTAGAGAACCAACCCTCAGTGCTCAAACAGATTTTTCAAAATAATTATTTACTTAAACAATTATCAGATGTTGCATATAGAAGTTATCCATTCATGAGGAAGGATTTTCATGAGCTTTGAAATGTTCTTCAATTACAGAATAAAATCTGTATTTCTCAGTTCCCCAAGGTGTAGTGTACAACTGTATCATATATAGCACTTTCAATGGTGATCTAACTAGGGCAGGTATATCCACTTAATTAAGAAAATCAGTTAAGGCCCTCCACAAGTTGATTGAATTACAGTGCTTAATGATGACTTCCCTTTACGTCCATTGAGACGAATTTCAAGGGAAAGGATATTTTTTGCATATTACTCCACAAGTCAAGGCATCAACCAACATGAATAAAGGGTTCTCTGGTAAGTTTAATTGGGTTCTAAAATGTTCCTTTTTCTCCTAGCCCCGTTGCAATAAGTTCTGCATACATATTTATTTTTTGTGGGTGGGGGTAGCAGGTCATGATAGTAGAAATATAAACACAACAGTGTTTGTCCTTGTGAGACTTCAGTAACTACAGGAAACTTTCGATTTACCGGCACCTAAATAACCGGAAATCTCGGTTAACCGGCAAAATTCAGGATAAAAAAAACTTTCCTGTATTGTCTGGGTTAATAATAATAGTTAAAATATTTCTCTGGAGGCTGCAGTTTAATTTCATCATATATTACTGTGAAATGACATCAGAAATATCACTGAAAATACAACTGGATGCCTTAATTACTACACGAGTTCAGGCTTTAGAACATTTCAGACAAATTGCCACTTTTCACTGTTAAGTGTCTATTTGCATTCATTCCAATGAGACAAAACTATAGCCAACTTTACAAAACAGAAGGGAGGTATTGAATTAATGGCTTTTAAAACAATAAACAGAACTTCAGCTAATTCAATAAGAATTCTATATATTTCATTCAGTCTTAAAATCTCAACAATATTGTCCCCTTCCCACCCAAAGTGGCAAATCACTGAAAATATATGATTTTAAATTTTGTGCACAAAAGGTGAATCAATCCAAACTCAATAGAAGGAATCTCTGTGCACATAGTCTGGCACAACAAGTGGAACCATTAATAATCCAATTGCTGCCAGAAAGTGTAATAACTTCAGTTAGGTTGAAATTAGAAAAATATGCACCTAGATCATTTTGACAATAATAATTTTTAATATTTGAAATGGTCTTCAGGTCACTATTTCACAATAGTACCAGCATACTTTTAATCACAATATAGATAATGCAATATTAATATATAACTACACTAAAGAATCAACACTATCATAGTATTCTAATGACTAAAGCAATGAAATAGGATTCTTTAGCACATCAGATCACGATTGGTGGTGCCATTAATGCTGTTAAGTAATAGCTAATAGAAATCTTCTCCAAGTGCCAACATCAAACAACCAAGGGTTAGATATTGTTAGTTAGACTGATGGACACATTTTCCGTTACTCTGTTTTAACAATCCAAATGAAACTCAAAACTCAGAAGTGTATCCACTGCTGCATCCAAGTGCCATTTCCAATTCCCACAATAGCTATTTTATGGTCTTTGAATGAGATGGTAAATTAGTGCCAAATTATGTGTAGTTGTGTGTTGTGGACTTGTGCCAGGTCCTAAAAGTGATTTTTTAATCCACAACATTACTCAGTACCAATTCAGGTTACAGTACAGAAATTACTGAACTCAAGAAATTGCTTTCATTTGTTGTTCATGTTCCCATACATTTTCCTCACTGTGGTATTGTTGTTCTTGTTAAATTGATTTCACCACTGACTTGATTAGAGATTTAAGATGACATATTTGGAGAAGTGAGAGGAAGGAGGTGCAATTGGAGCTTAATTCCAGTGGCAGGACCACAAATTTAAAGTGAGACCTGAACCCGCTAGATTATTGCCCCATTGACTTACTGACAGGAAACTGTGGTGGAGGGTGGTGTGCATTTCTTAAACTTGCATCAATTGCATCCCTCCAGTATTTTAGAGCTTCCCCAGGAATTCCACCCGAAGGACCCCAGATAGGTGCAGCAGAACCTATGGGGGCGATTTTCTCACTGGAGGCAGGTTTCGGTTTGGGTGGGTTTGAAACCCGCCTCCACTGATAGTTTTCAAAAAATTGCGATTATCCCCTGATTAGCCACTGATTTCAGAGGTGTGGGATGCCCTTGGTCAATTAGTGTTTTGGGACTGAAACTCGCCTCTGCTGACATCACCTTTCCAGTCTGATTTTATGGCTTCTTGCTGCCTTGGCTCATTCCACAGGATTTCTGCCCTTGCTGCACCACCTGCAACATATTCTGAGAAACGACTATGTCCAATTCCAAGGCAAGGGTCTCCCAGAGGCTCTCAGATGAGGCGCTGCAAATGTTGTTTGAGGGGCTGACAGCTAGCAGGGAGGTGCTCTTCCATTCATCTGGGAGGAAGAGGCCTCCCAAAGAAACCAAGGCTGTGTGGGTACAGCTGGCAAAGGATATAACCTCCGGATCTGTGTGCAGATTGGGAGAATAGAAACATAGAAGATAGGAGCAGGAGTAGGCCATTCGGCCCCTCGAGCATGCTCCGCCATTCAATGAGATCATGGCTGATCATCCAAATTCAGTACCCTGTTCCTGCCTTCTCTCCCTTTAGCCTTAAGAAATATATCCAACTCCTTCTTGAATATATTTAATGAATTGGCCTCTACTGCCTTCTTTGGCAGAGAATTCCACAGGTTCACCACTCTCTGGGTGAAGAAATTCCTCCTCATCTCTGTCCTAAATGGCTTACCCCTTATCCTTAGACTGTGACCCCTGGTTCTGGACTCCCTGACCATCGGGAACATCCTTCCAACATCTAGTCTGTCTAGTCCTGTTAGAATTTTATAAGTTTCGATGAGATCCCCTCTCATTCTTCTAAACTCCAGCAAGTACAAGCCCAATCGACCCACTCTCTCTTCATACGTCATTCCTGCCATCCCAGGTATTAGCCTGGTGAATCTTCGCTGCACTCCTTCCATGGCAAGAACATCCTTCCTCAGATAAGGAAATCCTTCCTCAGATAAGGAACGTTTCTGTGTATTGATGAAATGCCATCCCTGCTGGAAAGCATTAAAATGATTTGGTGCCAAAATGTTTGCGTTATGGCATCTGTTCTTTCCCCTTAGGCAGCTCCACAGTGCGGGCTCCGCCACACTTGCGTTGTCAGGTTGGTGGCCTGGGTGAAAGGAGGCCAGAGAGTCATGTCCATTGTCAATGATGTCTTAGGATGGAGCCAAGGACATGTGCCAACTTGGGCAACCTATGCAAATCTGGCCATGATAAGTTCATCCCTTGCATCCCGGGCAGCCATGTGCTTGCGTGCTGCCGCTGCTGCTGGTCGATACACCGGCGCACTGACCTCCTCCTGCTCTTACTTCTCCTCCTCCAGATTCTCCTCCTCCTCCTCCTCATCCTCATCTGAGGGGATCTGGAACTGAGCCACTTTCTCATCAGGAAGCTGTAAGTCACAACGCTGTGCGATGTTGTGCAGTGCACAGCAAACCACGACCATTCTGGAGACCCTGTATGGTGTATACTGCAGGGTTCCACCTGATCGGTCAAGGCAATGGAAGCGCATCTTCAACAACCCAATGGTTTGCTCGATGATGGACCTGGTCGAAGTGTGGTTGGTGTTGTAGCGCTCTTCAGCCTTGTTAGCTGGCCTCCTGATCGGCGTCATTAGCCACTTCTTCAGGGGACAGCCTTTGTCACCAAGGAGCCATCCGTTCAGTTGGTTTGGTGGATTGAAAAGCAGAGGAACACTAGAGTGCCGCAGGATGAAAGAGTCATGGCAACTACCACAGAACTTGGCGGAAACATGCAAGAACTCCTTCTTGTGGTTACACACCAGCTGTACGTTGAGAGAGTGGAAGCCCTTTCGGTTGACAAAGATAGCTGGGTTGTGACGGGGTGCCCAAAGGGCCACATGTGTGCAGTCTATGAGGCCCTGCACCATTGGCATGCCTGCCATATTTGCAAATCCAACCAAATGCGCGGTTATACTTGCTTGATCCCTTGAGAACTGGATGTAATTGTGGGCCTTAGCAAAAAAGGGCATGGGTAACCCACGTGATGCAACTGTGGGCGGCCGACTGAGAGATGCCGCTTATGTCTGCTGATGATCCCTGGAAGGAGCCTGAGGCAAAGAAGTTGAGTGTGGTGGTGACTTTGACAGCCACTGGTAAGGGGTGTCCACCCGTTCCTCTGAGCACCAGGTCTTGCTGCAGCAGTCCGCAGATCTCTCGGACAACCTCTCGCGAAAGTCTCAGCCTCCTTTGGCACTGCTGCTCACTCATGCTGAGGTAGCTCATCCTTTGTCTGTAAACCCTCTATCGGGAGTATATCCTGCGGCAAGGTGCCTCGATGCACTGGCGCCTTCCGCCCTGTGCAGCATCAGGAGGTTGGGGCTCCTGAGCTGCTGTTGCTCCTGAGCTGCCTGGTTCTGCTGCTGCCGTGGGTGCTCCTCATCCTCATCTGAGGTCCATGGAGAAAGAAAACGAATGGTTCCCATGCTGCTTGCAGATGTCTCCGTTGTGGAAGTGCTCATTGCAAGCAGGGAGCGGGTCTTCCATGGAGGTCCGACAGTTGATAGATTCAAGCTGCAGCACCTCCGACTTCGGAAGGCCTTCTAAAAGTGCTCAAAGACCTTTTAAAGCAAAGTTCTGGCACCTGCAAGTAAACCTTTGATGAAATAAACGATGTATTGTTGGACCTGCAGCTGTGAGGAGACCACCCACGAGTCAACCCGCCAGGTTTAGCTGGCGTGGTTTAGGAGGGTCGTGGAACACGCAGAAGTGCTCAAAAAATCATGATGGCCTCTCAAAATAGGCTTAAAGAGGCCCTTAACGAGCATGTAATGATGTTAACTAGCGCTATGGCCAGCTGGAGGCGGGGCCCCTTCCCGGCCTCCAAAACTGGCACCGGCAAAATCCCGTGGAGGCGGGTTCCTAACCCGCCCTCATTGTTTCTGATTTTCCCGCCTCCAAACCTGCCTCCTCCGAAGTCAGAAAATCGCCCCCTACGTCTGCTGAAATTAAGCGTCGATCCCAACAAAGATGAAGAGAATGGTAATCGATCTATTGATTAACTGCCCTGTAATTTGGATATGAAGATTTAAATGATTTTCTATGCTATTTCTTCTCGGCTCTCGGAGAGTCATGGTGCCACTCCAAGAACCGCCTCCTCTGTGGTTCAGGCATCCCTGTTATTCTACAGAAACATTTAAATGACTCTGTCCCCACAATATGCTGAATTCAAACACTAAACATACAAAAGATAAGTTTATTTCAGTAAAAAAAAATCTCAGGCTGAATCACTTCAGAAAAAGAAAGTCACATCCTGTTCTTTGGCTGCCATACAGCTTTGGATTTTCAAAGCTTAATCCTTCAATCCTTACACAGCCCTGCTTTGACAAAGTTTTACTTTTACATTCTCCGATGAGACTTAGCAATAAAATTATGCTTGCCCAAAACTTCATTAGTTTTCAATATATTAACCTCATCAAACAAACATGAAGGCAATCATCCTTAATGGCAGGTCAGTTCAGGTCAGAGTTTCTTACCTTCAGGTCTGTACTGAGCAATCATAGTCACAATCTGGCCTGCCCCCTTTAGTGCCACTGCAGCCTGCTCATGTGTTGCAACACGGAGATCTATGCCATTTACCTGGACACAAGACAACATTTTTTTTAATTTACATCGCCTCAACTATAGGAAGCCAGTTTTTGTTCTAAGATGAATTATGTGCCACAAGTGGTGTAGTGTTACACATAAACAGACTGGTTGGTAAGTTTGAAAAACCTGATTGAAAAAAAGCAAAATTAGGATTTAAAGTCCTCGTACAGGAAACACAAAAAGTTAACATGCAGGTACAGCAAGTAATTAGGAAGGGAAATGGCATATTGGCATTTATTGCAAGGGGGTTGGAGTACAAGTGTAAGGAAGTCTTGCTACAATTGTACAGGGCTTTGGTGAGACCACACCTGGAGTACTGTGCACAGTTTTGGTCTCCTTATCTGAGGAGGCATATACTTGCCTTAGAGGCAGTTCAATGAAGGTTCACTAGATTGATTCTTGCGATGAGGGGGTTCGTCTATGAGGAGAGATTGAGTAGACTATACTCTCTGGAGTTTAGAAGAATGAGAGGTGATCTCATTGAAACATATAAGTTTCTGAGGGGGATTGACAGGGTAGGTGCTGAGAGATTCTGGGGAAGGTGGGACCTGTACGAGCTGGACGGGTTACACCTCGGCAGAACCGGGACCAATATCTTCGCAGTGGGGTTTGCTAGTGCTGTTGGGAAGGATTTAAACGGCAGTAGTTTGTCAGGGGGCTGGGAACCTAAGTGTGGGCCCAGAACAGAGAGAAACAAAGCTGGAAGTGCAAGTTAGAAAAGTAGTCAGCAAAACTAGTAGGGAGCAGAAACAAAGACCAACAGTAAAGAGGGTCAAAGTGCAGAAAAATATTAAATGGGCAAAGTTGAAGGTACTTTATCTAAATGCACGTAGCATTCACAACAAGGTGGATGAATTAATGGCACTAATAGAAGTAAATGGGTATGATGTAATTGCCATTACAGAGACATGGTTGCAGGGTAACCAAAGCTGGGAACTGAATGTTCCAGGGTACTCAACATTTAGGAAGGCCAGACAAAAAGGAAAAGGAGGTGGCGTAGCGCTGTTAATAAGGGATGAGATCGGTACGGTAAGATAAAAGATCTTGGCTTGGCAGATCGTGATGTCGAACTGGAATCAGTTTGGGTGGAGCTAAGAAATAGCAAAGGGCAGAAAACATTGGTGGGAGTTGTGTATAGGCCACCAAACAGTAGTGGTAATGTAGGGCACAGTATCAATCAAGAGATTAGAAGTGCATGTAACAAGGGCAATACGGTAATCATGGGGGACTTTAATCTACATATTGACTGGGCAAATCAAATTACCACTAATGGTGTGGAGGGCGAATTCTTGGGATGCATGAGAGATGGTTTCCTGGATCAGTATATGGAGGAACCAGCCAGGGAACAGGCTATTCTGGGTCTGGTACTGTGTAATGAGAAAGGGCTAATCAATAATCTTGTGGTAAAGGGGCCTTTAGGGACAAGTGACCATAATATGATTGAATTTTACATTAAGTTTGAGAGTGATGTAGTCCAATCTGAAACTAAGGTCTTCAATCTAAACAGAGGAAACTACAAGGGTATGAGGGGAAAGTTGGCCATGATAGATTGGGAGACTACACTAAAAGGTATGAAGGTGAACATACAATGGCTAACATTCAAGGAAATAATGCATAATTTGCAACAAACATATATTCCTCTAGGGCATAAAAACCTAAAAGGAAAAATGATCCAACCATGGCTAACAAAAGAAATTAAAGCTAGTATTAAGTCAAAGGAGGAAGCTTATAAAGTTGCCAGAAAAAGCAGTCAGCCTGAGGATTGGGATCTTTTTAGAAATCAGCAAAGGGGCCCAAGAAATTGATAAAGAAAGGGAAAATGGAATATGAGCACAAACTAGCGAAAAATATAAAAACAGATAGTAAAAGCTTCTATAGGTATGTGAAAAGGAAAAGACTGACAAAGGTAAATGTAGGTCCTTTACAGTCAGAGACAGGAGAATTTATAATGGGGAATGAGGAAATGGCAGAGAAATTAAATAAATACTTTGTTTCTGTCTTCATGGAGGAAGACACAAAAAACCTCCCAAAAATACAAGAAAACCAAGGCTGTGGTGAGAATGAGGAACTTAAAGAAATTATTATTAGTAAAAAAACAGTACTAGCAAAATTAATGGGACTAAAAGTTGACATCCCAAGGACCGGATGGCCTACATCGAGGGTTTTGAAAGAGGTGGCCATTGGGATAGTAGACACATTGGTTGTCATCTTCCAAAATTCTATAGATTCTGGAACGGTTCCTGCAGATTGGAGGATAGCAAATGTAACCCCGCTATTTAATAAAGGAGGGAGAGAGAAAACAGGGAACTACAGACCTGTTAGGCTCACATCAGTGGTTGGGAAAATGCTGGAATCTATTATAAAGGATGCAATAACTGGGCACTTAGAAACTAATAGTAAGATTGGGCAGAGTCAACATGGATTTATGAAATGGAAGTCCTATTTGACAAACCTATTGGAGTTCTTTGAGGATATAACTAGTGGAGTAGACAAAGGAGAACCAGTAGATGTGGTGTATTTGGATTTTCAGAAGGCCTTCGATAAGGTCACACACAAGAGGTTGGTGAACAAAATTAGGGCACATGGAATTGGGGGGTAATATACTAGCATGGATTGAGAATTGGTTAACAGACAGAAAACAAAGAGTAGGGATAAACGGGTCTTTTTCAGGATGGCAGGCAGTGACTAGTGGGGTACCGTAAGGATTGGTGCTTGGACCCCAGCTATTCACAATCTATATCAATGATTTGGATGAGGGGACTAAATGTAACATTTCCAAATTTGCTGATGACACAAAGCTAGGTGGCAGTGTCAGTTGCGAAGAAGACGTGAAGAGGCTTCAAGGGGATCTCGACAGGCTCAGTGAGTGGGTGAGAACATGGCAGATGGAATATAATGTGGATAAATGTGAAGTTATCCACTTTGGTAGAAAAAACAGAAAGGCAGAGTATTTCCTAAATGGTGAAAGATTGGGGAATGCAGATGCTCAAAGGGACCTGGGTGTCCTTGTACATGAGTCACTGAAAGTGAATGTGCAGGTGCAGCAAGCCATTGGGAAGGCAAATGGTATGCTGGCCTTCATTACAAGAGGATTTGAGTACAGGAATAAAGAGGTGTTACTCCAATTATATAGGAAATAACAACAGAAAACGCTGGAAAAACTCAGCAGGCCAGGCAACATCTGTGGAGAGAGAAACAGAGTCAACGTTTCTGGTTGAAACCCTTCTACAGAACTGAGAAAAAAAGGCAGGAAATTAAATGATTAAAAGGCAGTTTGGGGGCTTTGAAATGGGGGAGGGGATGAAAGAAGAGACATTAAGAGATATTCAAGGTGAGACGAGATAGTAATAGGACAGGTAAAGAAACAACAATGGCTCTAGATGAAGTGTGAAATGCGCCGGCAGAGTGAGAGACAGCTGCCATGTGGGAGAGAGAGAAAAAAAAAGGAAAAGGCACAAACCAAAAGTGTGGATAAAAAATATAAAAATATAATAGGGGCCGAGGTTATGATCTGAAATTGTTGAACTCGATTGTACAAAGCAAAAGGAGATGGTAATGGGACAAGTAAAGAAACAAGAGATGGGTCTAGAAGAGGGTATAGTAGATTCATCAACAACTGCCATCTGAAAAAATAGGGGCAGAGGTTATGGTCTGAAATTGTTGAACTCAATGTTGAGTCCAGAAGGCTGTAAAGTGCCTAATAGAAAAATTAAGCGCTGTTCCTCAAGCATACGTTGAGCTTCGTTGGAACCATGTAAGGGGCCGAGGACAGAGAGGTCAGAGTGGGAGTGGAGCGGAGAATTACAGTTGCAGGCGACTGGAAGCTCGGGGTCACGCTTGCGGACTGAACGGAGGTGTTCTGCAAAGCGGTCACCCAATCTGCGTTTGATCTCCCCAATGTAGAGGAGACTGCATCGTGAGCAGCGAATACAGTACAGTAAATTGCAACAAGTATAAGTAAATCGCTGTTTCACCTGGAAGGAGTGTTTGAGGCTCTGGACGGTGGGAAGGGAGGAGATAAAAGGTCAGGTGTTGCATCTCCTGCGCTTGCACGGGAAGGTGCCATGGGAAAGGGAGGGGATGTTGGGAGTGACTGAGGAGTGGACCAGGGTGTCGCGGAGGGAGCGGTCCTTTGGAATGCGGTCCCTTTGGAATGCTGAAAGGGGAGGGGAGGGGAAGATGTGTTTGGTGGTGGGATCACACTGGAGGTGGCGGAAATAGCGGAGGATGATCCGTTGAATGTGGAGGCTGGTGGGGTGAAAGGTGAGGACAAGGGGAACCTTATCGTGGTTCTGGGAGGAAGGGAAAGGTGTGAGAGCAGAAGTGCAAGAAATGGAATGGACACGGTCGAGGGCCATATCAACTACGGTACAGGGGAATCCTCGGTTGAGGAAAAAGGAAGACATATCAGAAGCACTAGCATGGAAGGTGGCATAGTCAGAACAGATGCAATGGAGACAGAGAAACTGGGAGAATGGAATAGAGTCCTTACAGGAAGCGGGGTGGGAGGAAGTGTAGTCCAGGTAGCTGTGAGAGTTAGTGGGCTTATAGTGGATGTTTGTCGCTAACCTATCCCCAGAAATGGAGACAGAGATGTCGAGGAAGGGAAGGGAATTGTCGGATATGGACCATGTGAAGGTTAGGGAAGGGTGAAAATTAGAAGCAAAGTGAATGAAATTTTCCAGTTCAGGGTAAGAGCAGGAAATGGCACTGATACAGTCATCAATGTACCAGAAAAAGAGGTGAAGGAGGGGACCTGAGTAGGACTGGAACAAAGAGTATTCCACATATCCCACGAAAAGGCTAGGACCCATGCAGGTTCCCATAGCAACACCTATTATTTGGAGGAAGTGAGTGGAGCTAAAGGAGAAGTTGTTCAATGTGAGAACAAGCTTAGCCAGGTGGAGAAGGGTGGTGATGGATGGGGACTGGTTGGGCCTCTGTTCAAGGAAGAAGCGGAGCACCCTAAGGCCGTCCTTATGGGGGATGGAGGTGTAGAGGGATTGGACGTCCATGGTGAAAAGGAGACGATTGGGGCCAGGAAACTGTTAAGTGGCAGAGGGCGTCAGAAGAGTTGCGGATGTAGGTGGGAAGTGACTGGGCAAGGGGAGAAAAAATAGAGTTCAGATAGGAAGAAATCAATTCTGTGGAGCAAGAACAGGCTGAAACTATGGGTCTACCATGGCAGTCCTGTTTGTGGATCTTGGGACTGAGGTAGAACCGGGCTGTGCGGGGTTGGGGGACTATGAGGTTGGAGGCCGTGGAGGCAAGACTCCAGAGGAGATGAGGTCAGTGACAGTTCTGGAAATGATGGCTTGATGTTCGGTAGTGGGGTCATGGTCCACGGGAAGGTAGGAGGCGGTCTCAGAGAATTGGTGTTCAGCCTCCTCAAGGTAGAGGTCGGTTCGCCAAACAACAACAGCGCCACCCTTGTTAGCAGGTTTAATGACAATGTTAGGGTTGGATCTGAGAGAACAGAGTGCTGTAAGTTCAGAGGGAAGTAGGTTGGAGTGAGTGAGAGGAGCAGAAAAATTGAGACAATCACCCTCCACCATCCTGATTTGGGCATATATCGCCATTCCCTCATCGTTGCTGGGTCAAAATCCTGGAGCTCCCTACCTAACAGCATTGTGGGAGTACCTTCACTAAGCTGATTGCAACGGTTCAAGAAAAAGGCCCACCACCACTACCTTTGCATGGGCTACTAAGGATGGGCAATAAATATTGGCCTTGGCAGTGACACCCATGTCTTTAGAATGAATATTAAAAAGGTTATACTCCCTCCTTCCTCTGAGTGGTCCTATTCTTTCTTTAATTACTCTTTTAATTCTTATATGGTTATAAAAGTCCTTACCATTTCCTTTTACATTATCCATTACTTTTTCACATTGCTTTTTGGCTCTTCTAATCTCTCTTTTCACTTCCCCACTGTACTTTCTATATTCTTCATGATGTTTTTAGTCCTAGCCTTATTGAATACCTCTCTTAAATTTCAATTTAGTTTCAATTTCCCTATTTATCCATGAACTCTTTCATTTGATGGACCCTATTTTCACATTATAGCAATAAATCTATTTTGCATTCTATCCATCTTATATTTGAAGTTTCTCCATTGCTGATTTATCATCCAATTTACTAACTTTTATGACCAGTTAATTTGGGATCGATCCCTTCTTAACTCAATGAACTTGCCTTTTCCCAGTCCTGCACCTTTATCTTTGACTCTTCATTATCCTTTTCTATTTTCGCATTGAACCTAACTATGTTGTGGTGTCTATTTAGCAACTAGTCTATTCTCGTATCAATTATTTGCCTACTTCACTTCGCAGAACTAAATCAAATAATGCTTCTTTTCTTGTTGGACCAGAAATTAACTGTCCTGGGAAGCAATTTTGGATTTATTCTAAAAATCATTCCCCACTTTTACCACAGGCATTACCTTTATCGTCTATCTTGTGACAGTTAAAATCACCCAATATTATTGTTCTGTTGTTCTTTTATATCTCTGAGCTGTTTGCACATTTCCCCCTTGATCTCATCTCCACTGCTTGGCAGTCTGTAATGCACATTGATAATTGTGCCTCTATCCATATGTATTCTGTCTTATTGTAACATCTTTATGTTATAATTAAAGTTGCTAATTCTGGTTGGAGGCATTCCTTATGTTCTAATTAGAGTTGCCAGTTTTGGTTGGAGTTATTCCTGGAGGTTTGATCACATGACATTCTGACCACATGATGTTCTGAACATGTGATGCCTGATCACATGACATCTGCAAATGTTATTGCATTTATCTTGCAGTTGAGTATTTTTTCTCATGGTTTCGCACCAGCAGATATTGTGCGAGAACGTCTGGGAACCCAGAGGCCACCCACGAGCAGGTGAAGAATGGAAACCAAGGGCGGGGAAGAGGGGAAATCAAGCTTGGGGGCGGGAAGAGATTTGCAGGAGGGAAACCAGAGCTGGGAGGAACTCTGATTACACCAGTAGCAAATAGTAACTCACTGAAATTGCACCAATAACTTCTTCTTCTTCTTAGGCAGTCCCTCGGAACCGAGGATGACTTGCTTCCACATTAAAAATGAGTTTGCAGGTGACTGATGAGTCCAATGCGGGACCTACAGTCTCTGTCACAGGTGGGTCAGACGGTGGTTGAAGGGGTGGGGTGCTTGGGTTGACGTGCGCTCCTTGCGCTGCCTGCGCTTGGCTTCCGCTTGCTCCCTGCGAAGAGACTCGAGGTGTTCGGCGCCTTCCCGGATGCTTCTCCTCCGCTTTGTGCGGTCTTGGGCCAGGGATTCCCAGGTGTTGGTGGGGATGTCACATTTTTTCAAGGAGGCTTGAAGAGGGGAAACTAAGCTTGGGGGCGGGAAGAGATTCGCAGGAGGGAAACCAGAGTTGGGAGGAACTTTGATTACACCAGTAGCGAATAGTAACTCACTGAAATTGCACCAATAGCTTACAATAATACTGGTAACACTCAGATTCTCTTCATAACCAGCAGTAATAGAATAACTCACTGATAGTCTATATGTAACTAGTAATAACAGGTGCAACGCCCGATCTCTCACCTGAAACTAGTAACCTATAACCTGCTGATAGTCACCCTGTAACTACAGCCACATTCCTCTTGCACTACACAAGGTGCGGTCTGGCTCCCCAGTCTATGTCACTTTTAAAAAGTTCCATCTCTCTCCCTATCTCCTTAGACTCTAATTTGGACTCAGGTTCTGTGTCAAGGTGACAGCTCATAACTGGGAGCCTTGGTCAGAGCCAATCTGTACTTGGACTTCACACGTCAAATCGGGCCGGCACCCACCACCCTGAACCAATCCATGAAATCGCACAAAGAACAGTGGGCTTGGTATTTTTTGACATGGACTTGTGACTGCTGGTATGAACAGCAAAGGAAGAACACAGAATTGCAAGCTTGGACATAATCAGAGTGCATGATGGTCCTTTCTTACTGTCTAGGCTGCTTGGAGAGAAAAGAATGTGTAAGCAAGACTGGCTGGAGTCGTGCTGAGCCATAAGGCTGATAAAAATGCTGACAGTTGCAGCGATAAAAGGAGCAAGGACCAAGGAGCTGATAAGAAAATTTGCTTAACTATTAGAATTGAAAAAATAGCAGAAAATGCTGGAAATGCTCAGCAGGTGAGGCAGCATCTGTGGCGAGAGAAACATAGTTAACGTTTCAGGTTGATGACCTTTCATCAGAACTGGAAAATGTGAGAGATGTAATGGGTTTTAAGCAAGTACAGAGGCAGGGAAAGTGGGGAGAGGAGGAAGGAACAAAAGGGAATGTCTGTGATAGGGTGGAAGGCAGCAGTGATTAAATGACAAAAGGGATGATGGCGTAAGGCAAAAGGGAGTGGTGATGGGACAAGAAAAGAAACAAAAGATGGATATAAAGGAGCTGAAAATGACAAAAGCAGAATTATTACCAGCAACTACTGTCCCAAAAAATGGGAACAGTGGTTATGATCTGAAATTGTGGAACTCAATGTAGAGTCCAGAAGGCTGCAAAGTGCTTAATCGAAAGATGAGATGCTGTTGCTCGAGCTTCCGTTGACCTCCATTAGAACAGTGTAGGAGGCTGAGGACAGAGAGGTCAGAGAGGGAGTGGGGGCGGAGAATTAAAATGGCAAGCGATCGGAGGCTCAGGGTCACGCTTGAAATGGTCCTCATTGGGAAGGCCATTCCAGCTGCTTAATCCTCCTGAACACGAGGGGGCCAATATCAGGCCATGCTGCATCTAAAGTTTGGGGCGTAAATCTATGCCAGCACATTATTCACGTAAATCCAGGAAACCTGTGTACTCTGGTCATTTGCATAGAGCAGCTCTATGTAACTGAGCAGCAGATTGACTCGGTAGACTTAGTTCGGAAGTCGCACAATCAAGGAAATTCGCATGTAGCAATTTTTCAGTGTAAAACCAGTGTAAATCAATTATGTGTGAATTTCCTATGGGAAAAACATGGCACAATGCCACTTTGACACCAGGAAATTCCAGGCCATTATTTTTTACAAATTAACTACTGAAGTTGCTCCAGTTTATGGTTTTATATACTGTATCCAAAATTTAGCTATTAACATTTTCAACTCCCATTCAGATAGGCCCATACAGGTATTCAACTTTAAGCAGATGCTTTATTGCACCATTGTTTAGAATATCAGTTCTCTAGTAGCTAGGAAATCTTGCATTAGTTTGTTGGCAAACTGTCCAAGGCTGAAGACAAGCTTAGGGCCAATTTTAACACTGGGCAGGATGTGGGGGCCGAAGCAGATGCCGAACCATCTAGTCCCCGGAGCATGAAGCCAACTGTAGGCAACTTCTGTGTCCTATTTGACCCTGCGCTGAGCTTCCAACACTATATCCCCATTATCACAAAGCCTGCTTACTTTCATCTCTGTAACATCACCCATCTCCACCCCTGCCTCAGTCCATATGCTGCCGAAACCCTCATTCATGTCTTTGTGACCTCCAGACCCAACTGTTCCAATGCTCTCTTGAATGGCCCGCCATCTACCACCCTCAATAAACTTCATCCTAATCTTTGCTGCCCGTATTCAAGCATGCACCAAGTCTCGTTCACCCATCACCCCTGTGTTCACTGATCTACTTTGGCTCTTGGTTCCCCAACACCTCCAATTTAAAATTCTCATTCTCGTGTTCAAATCTCTTTCTGACCTACATCTCCCTATCTCTATAACCTCTTCTAGCCCTACAACTCTCCAGAACTCTGCGTTGCTCCAACTCTGAACTGTTGTGCATCCTCCATTCCCTTCACTCGACCATTGGTGGCTGTGCCTTCAGCTGTTTGGGCCCTAAGCTCTGGAATTTCCTCCCTAAACCTCTCTCTCCTCTCCACCACTCTCTTGTCCATTAAGATCCTCCTTTATACCTATTTCTTTGACCAAGCTTTTAGTCACCCCTCCTGATATCTCCTTCTTGTCTCGGTGTCAATTTGTGTCTGATTGCGCTTCTGTAAAGTGCCCTAGGATGTTTTCCTACGTTAACCGTGCCATATAAAATGCAAGTAGTTGTTGTTAATGCAGAATGCCAAGAATTTCTGTCACCTACAGAAATAAACAATCATCTAAAGAATACAATGCACTGAAATTCATGTGTGATTGAATGCTGCCCTCTTCTGGCAAGCATCGGTATTCCTAAGAAAATTTCCCCCTTTTAAATTGAATCGAGGTCTTTTTCAGGAATAGAAAACAGTGGCCGCAAAATTCGATAGCCCCCGAAAACGTACGTGGCGATCGCGATGTGTAATTAATCTGCGCCCGTTGAATCCAATGCAGGCAGTACGCCAACTTTGTGCTGCCTGCTCATTTAAATGATTGTAGCATGCAGCCAATGCCAACTGTTCATTGGCTGCACGCATCAGCAGGGTGCCCAAAATCATGAGCGGTTAACACCACTTAAAGCTAGCCTGCACCACTTAAAGCCAGCCTGCACCTCTTAAAGTGGCTGGAGCAGTTGCTGGGAGTCGTGGTTGAAAAGATTGTGACCTGGAAAATGGCACAACATGGCAGAGAGCAGACTCTAAGATTTTCCGACGCTGCATTGGAGGCCTTGGTGGAGGAGGTGAAGAGAAGAAGAAATGTGCTCTATCCACAGGAGGCCAGGAAGCCCTCATGACAAACTCTCAGAAGACAATGGGAGCAGATAGCTGTGGCGGTCAATACCAGTAGTCAAGCCCCGCAGAGCCGCAAAAAGTTCAATGACCTCACACAAGCATTTCGTGTGTGCCATTTTACTGTAATTTCTGGAAACACTGAATATTTTCATAATATAAAATTAGTGCAAAAATGAGGGCAAAAGAAAATAAAGTAAAGGGCTCAACTCTCAGCTAAATAGTAAAACGTCTACACTTCCTAAATGTAAATCTAGCATCTTTGTCATCACATCATTTCTTTTGAAGACTGCAGTACATTTACCAGAGGATGCCTTTAAAATAACATGGTACTGGAACAGCAATGCTTGTCAGAAATTAGAACCACTAGGAGGAAAAGAATTGCTTGTTTCCTTACTCACACTCTTCATATTAATTTTTCTACATATAAAGACCTGCCAGGAGGGAATTTTGACAGGAAAAAACAGGTGGGTTAGAGGTGGTGGCGGTGGGGGGGGGGGCGGGGAAGGGAAAGTTGGAAAAATCTAAAACCCATCCCCAACCCGCCAACTTTCAACTTTTACTCAGGCAGGACAGGGGGTGAGGGCAGCCAACCCGCCATCAGGGGGCAGGTTGGCCATTTAAATATGATAATGAGGCCTGAAGTCTCTATTTTAACCTGGTTGGGGATCGGACCCCTCCTGGGGGATCGGAGCCCCCCCCAACCCCGGGCTTGCCCACCTCACCTGGACCCAGCACTTGCCTGTTGCTGTGGTGTTCAGCCAACGATCTTCACCCAACTGGAAGCCAGCCTGTCAATCAGGCTGGCTTCCAGGCAGGTAACCCGCCCATTACATCACACGCAATGTGCGGGGAAATCTGGAACTCCGGAAATGGGAAAATCCCGGCCCTCAAGTTAAAATATAAGCTCCAGTGCTCCAATGTCTGAATTCCTTTGTAATTCACCATTTGAGGCTGCCTCCAGAAAGATAAGTGTACTTTCCAGCTCCACATTAAAGCTGCGGGCTGCTGCCAGCCACCGCTAGCACCCCATCCGATTTCTTTCCCCCCTGTGCCAGACTCACTGTTGCTTTGTCCCCACTGCCTGATCTTCATTTTCTGCGTGATTGTTGCACTGCCTCTTGGGGTGTGATTGCCATCCCCAGCAGACTGGTCACATCCTGATGGCACAAGACAACCAATTTTGTGTGGTCCTCTTGCTCATCAGTTTTGGCATGGCAGTTTGTGATGTTGGGTGCAAACCATTTTCTAGGTCAAAGTTCCTTCTTTACGCATACCTTGTGCAGCATTCATATCTGGGTCACAATGGATAAGCTCCACCTTCTACTGAACAGAAAACAGAATGACAGAAACTATCAAAGATCGGTTTAACTTGCACCAACTAAAATGACTTACCGATAGAATTTGGTCACCTCTTCGCAACTCTCCACTGAGGTCTGCCGGCCCACCTGCCAGGATGAATGAAATAAATATCCCTTCACCATCTTCACCCCCAACAATGTTAAAGCCTAATCCAGTGGATCCCCTGTGCAGCACAAATTTTCTTGGCTCCCTGCAAATGCAAAAAGTAATATACAAGTTAGGGTTTTCAAAGCTATTTTCTGCACTTTTTATCACTGCTAAAAACATAGATAGGCAGCATTGACATTTCCACTTAATGAATTGGCTGCACAAGCTTGTCAAAGAGCTGCCTGGCAAAGGAACCAATCATTCAGTTCTCAAATTCTGGAAGATTTTAACAGTCACATAATTTATGATGGCTGCATTTTTCAAACACCAATCAGTAGATTACACAAAAGTTTAATTAGCTGATTCGTTTAACATTTGTCACAAGGAACTAAGTTGAAGAAAAAAATTGCAGCCAAAATAGGTCTTAGTTATATCATTCAGAAGTTTAAAAATTCTTTAATGTTAATGGCCAAGAAATGAGGAAAAAGATGAAATATTACATTACAAACAGCTGATATTTTTAGATTTTTTATACTTGTTTGGTTAAACTTGAAAACATTCATGACCAATCCCTAACTCTTCACCTTAAATTTCAAAATAGATCAAGTAGCGTCCCAGCATGCACTGTGAAATATGAGCAAATAATTTTCTAAATTTGTAGAGTGTACACTGCACCTATCCTGTTTCATAATTGTTCAAGAATCTTCACTGTTTAGCCCAGATCTGTGATGACACTGAAACCTTTCACAAAAATTTAGTTTTCCAGGTTTCAAGCCATGTCCTCAATTTGCTTCACTGCAATGCAGCTCTATAGGGGAAAAATTCAGTTGTTTGCGCCTCCCGTTAGTGCCTTAAGAGGGCGTTAGTGGGGTGCAAAGCAACTAGTGCCCGGGCGCAGCGATGTTTGCGCTGCTCACGAAATTAACTAGACATTTTGCGGCGGCGCTAAACACTGCCGCCATGATCTCCTGCGCCGGCAGATCGTGACGTCAGTCGAGTGCGCAACGCCCCGGTAGCGCCCCGGACCGGATATTGAGTGGCGCCCCCTGCCTTACCGCCTGCCACTAGCAACGACAGGTTGAGGGGAGCGTTTTGCAGTCAGAAAGGGACTGGGGGAGCGCTATTTAAAGGCAACCGCTTCCTGCCTTTTTTTGTTGGTGACATTTTTGCACCACGCATTCTGAGAGAGAGAGAGAGACTTCTGGAGAGATTCAACACTGTGTGTAGGAGTTTTGGGTACTGAGCAGCTCTTTGCAGGTTCATTTTAATTTGCCCTTCCTTGCTTTGCCAGCGCTCTGAGGTAGCGCCTCGCTCCTCGACCTTTGCGCCTTAAGACAGCTGTGAAGCGCCTGATTTAGTGCTCCAATCACATCCAGGGGCAATAAAAGCCAAGTTTGCCGTCGGAGGCGATAATTAGCGCTAGGCGCTAAACTTTGCGCATGGCCGATAATGGCGCCCCAAACGGGGCGAAACTGAATTTTTCCCCCTATATTTTTGAAGATATCAAAGATCCTGTGGATTTCTTAATTAAAAGGGCATGAAATATTCAGACAGAAAGGGGTAGCATCGGGGCAGCTGAGCTTTCAGGTATTAGGAATTCTACAGCTAACACGTATAGCATTTTGAAAGTCTTCTACATTGTGTGGAGGAAAAGTCATGTAAATGTATTCCCTCTAAAATGTTTAAACTTTAACCAGCTCTTTGTAGTAAAATTTTCTAACTGAGAAAATCAGAAGCTGAATTTAATGATTCAGTTAACCAACCACAATAAATACCCTCCTGTTGCATTGTTTGTAGTGAGACATAGGATATGCTGTTATAATGATAGAAATATATTATATGCCAGGTAAAACACTGGAAGAAAGTAAGGCCCCATCATACACATACGATTGGCTAGACTTTAAAAAACCCCACAGAAACAAACAATACGAAGCATCAAGCAATAAAGAAGCAGAGATAAATGGCAAATAATCCAAAATAAGCAAAAAATTATCCATTTTCATTAATGACAATTTCAAGTGGTGCCTCTGCATGTAGCTCCACCTCTTTAATACTGATTGTTTTATTCACTCCTTCAATCACTGAGCAGCTAACACTCCTGTTCTTGTTTGATCTAAAGTGGTAACAGTGGCTTAGTGCCAGTCTAATGGACTGATTGCTGCCTGGTTGAGTAAATGACAGCGGGGCGGAAGTCTGCTCTGAAACCGCCTCCTTGTAAATTTCCCAAGTGTCGGCTCTGCCGGTCAGACATTTGAGATACTTAAGCAGCATTTTACCAGGTTCCAACGGTTTTTCCACGTTTTTTACGAGGTTCCCGGTGCTCGGGGAATCACATCAGGTAAGTGTGTCGGTTTCTCAATGACTCTGCATTGCTGTGAATAGTTGACAGCTGCAAAAGTGATAAAAAAGCTACCATTTCACAGCTGTTCGATTTCCAATCATAGGCGCCGATTATTTCACTGGAGGCGGGTTTCGGTTTGGGTGGGTTCGAAACCCGCCTCCACTGATAGTTTTGAAAAATTGCGATTTTCCCGATTGGCCAGTTGATTTCAGAGGTGTGGGATGCCCTTGGTCAATTAGTGTTTTGGGACTGAAACTCGCCTCTGCTGACATCATTTTTCCAGCCCCATTTAAGGGCTGCTTGCTGCCTTGGATCATTCCACTGGATTTCTGCCAATGCTGTGTAAGGTTCGCAAGAATTTCGGAAAATTTCTACAGCCCCCGAAGATTTTTTTGATTAAAGAAAACCTGGGTGGAATATACCTTAAAAATCCAGGGTATCAAAATGGCTGTCAGGCCTCGTGGCAGAAGACAAAGACAGCCTGCCTGTATATCTGCAATCACGGGCTGACAAAGGATTTGAAAAAAAACACCAGCCTGCGCGAATGTTGAAGTACTTGAAACTGTCAATCAACTGCAGTTTAGGACGTTTCACCCACAGGACAAAGGATGTTTGTTTACAGAACTCTCTACAATGTTGACTCAAAGGCTTAAGTACTTAAAGCTGTCAATCAATTGCGGTTGGGCGGTGACCGCAGGACAATGGTTTGTTTACAAAGCACTTGAGTGCTGTTGACTGAAATTCAGTAGGACATTTCAAACTGGTCGCATACCAGGCAAATGGGAAAACACATTCAAACCCATGACAGTCAATGGGGACAGAGCGATCCCTTTTGTATAGCCCAGATACATCCAGATTTGGGTGCCAAGATAGCGGCTCCCAATGGGGTATAAAGATAGCCCCTCAGGAAGCCATTTTCTCTCTCTCTGCCACCTCGCCTCCATGCCCTGCCTACAGAGGAACAGTTCAACAGCCCGCCCAAAGAAGTGGAATACCAGCAGTTACTTTTGAATTACTGGGGTATCTCTACTTCGGGGCGGTAAAGAATCTAAGACAGACCGCAGGGGCACGGAGCAGGCATTCACTGGTGAGCATAGATTTTCTGGCCCATTACAAGGCAACCTAGATAGGTATAAGGGGTGGGAATTAAGGGGAATTTTGTTAAATTGTAATTTTAGTCAATTTTCCCTCGATGTGTCTGTTTCTCCTCCCCTATTAAGCAAAAGGTGTGCCCTATTAGGCAAAAGGTGTGCTGTATTAAGCAAGTGTGCTGTATTAAGCAAAAGTGTGCTGTATTAAGCAAAAGTGTGCTGTATTTAGCAAAGGTGTGCTGTATTAAGAAAAAGTGTGTTGTATTAATCATTATTTTTAATTTATTTCCTTTTATTTCAATAAATACTGGTCTTCTTTGCACCCAACCATGAGTCTCGTTTTGTCTACATCGCTACTGAAATAAGTCCGGTGGTCAGAACCAGAAAGGGGAGCGATTCGAAACCGCACGGGGCTCTGGAGCAGCTCAGATACTTCTGACTGGCCAGAGACATAAACCCCACAACCAACCAACCCCCCTCTTTCTACAGCTGTACCACCTGCAACATATTTTGAGAAACCACTGTCCAATTCCAAGGCAAGGGCCTCCCCGAGGTTCTCGGATGAAGCGCTGCAAATGTTGGTTGAGGGGGTGACAGCTAGCAGGGAGGTGCTCTTCCAGTCATCTGGGAGGAAGAGGCCTCCCAAAGAAACCAAGGCTGTGTGGGTTCTGCTGGCAAAGGATATAACCTCCAGATTTGTGTGCAGATTGGGTGAATGTTTATGTGTATTGATGAAATGCCATCCCTGTTGGACAGCATTAAAATGATTTGATGGCAAAATGTTGGCGTCATGGCATCTGTTCTTTCGCCTTAGGCAGCTCCACATTGCGGGCTCCGCCACACTTGCGTTGTCAGGTTGGTGGCCTGAGTGAAAGGAGGCCAGAGAGTCATGTCCATTGTCTATGATGTCTTAAGATGGAGCCAAGGACATGTGCCAACTTGGGCAACCTATGCAAATCTGGCCAGGATAAGTTCATCCCTTGCATCACGGGCAGCCATGTGCTCGCATGTTGCCACTGCCGCTGGTCGATAGACCGGCGCTCTCTCCTCCTCCTGCTCCTCCTCATCCTCATCTGAGGAGGCCTGGAGCTGAGCCACTTGCTCATCAGGAAGCTGCAAGCCTCGACATTGTGCCATGTTGTGCAGTGCACAGCAGACCATGACCATTCTGGAGACCCTGTATGGTGTATACTGCAGGGCTCCACCTGATCGGTCAAGGCATCGGAAGTGCATCTTCAACAACCCAATGGTTTGTTCGATGATGGACCTGGTCGAAGTGTGGCTGGCGTTGTAGCGCTCTTCAACCTCGTTAGCTGGCCTCCTGATCGGCGTCATTAGCCACTTCTTCAGGGGGCAGCCTTTGTCACCAAGGAGCCATCCGTTAAGTTGGTTTGGCGGATTGAAAAGCGAAGGAACACTAGAGTGCCGCAGGATGAAAGAGTCATGGCAACAACCACAGAATTTGGCGCAAACATGCAAGAATTCCTTCTTGTGGTTACACACCAGCTGTACGTTGAGGGAGTGGAATCCCTTTCGGTTGACAAAGATAGCTGGGTTGTGATGGGGTGCCCTAAGAGCCACATGTGAGCAGTCTATGACGCCATGCACCATTGGCATGCCTGCCATATTTGCAAAGCCAACCGAATGCACGGTTATACTTGCTTGATCCCTTGTGAACTGGTTGTAATTGTGGGTCTTATCGAAAAGGGCATGGGTAACCTGCGTGATGCAACTGTGGGCAGCCGACTGGGAGATGCCGCTGATGTCTGCTGATGATCCCTGGAAGGAGTCTGAGACAAAGAAGTTGAGTGCGGTGGTGACTTTGACAGCCACTGGTAAGGGGTGTCCACCCATTCCTCTGGGCACCAGGTCTTGCTGCAGCAGTCCACAGATCTCTCAGATAACCTCTCGCGAAAGTCTCAGCCTCCTTTGGCACTGCTGCTGACTCATGTTGAGGTAGCTCATCCTCTGTCTGTAAACCCTCTGTCGGGGGTATCTCCTGCGGCGAGATGCCTCGATGCGCTTGCACCTTTTGCCCTGTGCATCATCAGGTGGCTGAGCAGGAGGTTTTGCCTCCTGCTGCTGTTGCTGCTGAGCTACCTGGTTCTGTTGCTGCCGTGGATGCTCCTCATCCGAATCTGAGGTCCATGGTGGAAGAAAATGAATGGTTCCTGACATGAATCTTGTCATTCATGTGGAAATGACTTATGAAATGATACTGGGCGGCCTACTGGTGGCGCTGTCCTGGGAGAGTATAAATACTCGGGCATGGGCCCAGCTGTTGAAAAACAGTTGATTAAAGCCTTGTTTAATACTCAGACCAAGTGCCTAGTAGTTTTCTTACATCAGTTCCCATGCTGCTTGCAGATACCTCCATTGGGGAAGCGCTCATTCCAAGCAGGGAGAGGGTCTTCCAAGGAGGTCCCACAGTTGATAGATTCAAGTCGCAGCACCTCTGACTTCGGAAGGCCTGCTAAAAGTGCTCAAAGACATTTTAAAGCAAAGTTCTGCCACCTGCAACTAATCCCTGATGAAATCTCCGATTTAATGGTGGAGCTGCAGCTGTGAGGAGGCCACCCACTTGTCAACCCGCCAGGTTTAGCTGGCGTGGTTTACAAGGGTCATAGAACACGCTGAAATGGTCGAAAAATAACGAGGGCCTCTCAAAATAGTATTAGAGAGGCCCTTAATGACCATTTAAGGCTCTTAACAACCTCTCTGGCCAGCTGGAGGCGGGACTGTTTCCCACCCTGCAAAGCCGGCACCCGCAAAATCGCGCAGAGACGGGTTGGAGGTGGGTTCTGAACCCGCACTCATTTTTTCCGATTTTCCCACCTTTTCCCCCCTCCAAACCCGCCTCCTCGGGGCTGAGAAAATCACCCCCTTAGAGGCTGGAGCCTTCAGGATTTGGAATACACTTTTCAGCTTTATGGAGGTTTGAAGTGTTTGGAGCAAAGTGTTAGTGTCACCTCCTTGAAGCAACCTCTCTCACCATTGACAGATTGCTTCTGTCATCTCAACTTCACCTTCCATCTATTCCATCAGCATCGGTGGCCTTGAAAAAATCTCACCTTGTCCTCAGAATCCCACCACGATCAGCCCCAACACCAACATCACCAGGCACACTAGCATCACCAGGCACACCAGCAGCACCAGCAACAGCACCAACCTTCTCTACAATCACCTGATGCTGCACGGGACACAGGGCATCAGCACCCGACCCGGGAGACCAGCGATGGCCTCACCATGACCAGATTTACTTCACTTGAAGTTGTACACCCTGGCTGCCACATGATGTGCCAGGTTGGCACCACCCCACATCAACACCATAAAGCATCCCTACAATGTCCAAGCCATTCCTTTCGCACTCACCACCATTGTGGAGTGTACCGTTATGTCTCACCGTTCATTGCAACTCACTAAGCCACTTGCAAAGATGCACACAGATCTGCCCAAGAACGCAAAGTGTTGAAAATAAAGATTTCAATGTATGACAACACATTAACAGAAACTTTACATGAACATTGGCGATAACACTCATATACCTACCCTTGTGTGTTGTTAGTTGGTATGATTGGACAAGGATGAAGGTGAGTGTGAGGGGTGGCTAGTGAGATGGGGAAGTGATAATGTAAATAGAGAGGGATGGGTGGAGGTGCAAGGTAAGTTGGTGTGACTAAGGATGTGCAGGAGTAGGGTAGGGAAGGCAGAGTGATGGGGATGTGATGAGTCTCACAGCAGGATGAGTTTGAGTGTGGCTTTGCAGTAACGTTTTGTGATCTACTGAGACCATTGAAAGGTTTATGCCACTGCAGCCTGGTCCTCCTGACAACATCCCTACTTGTGCCCGCCTGTGCAATGTGCACCAGGCTGTGTTGGTCTCCTGGGGAGGTCTCTTCAGCCCTTGGAAGGGAAGAGAACCTCCCTGCATGCTGTGGCTCCCTCAATAAGCATATGGAGGGAGTAATGAGAGAGCCTGGGTGCAGCCGTGCACCTTTGTGCAGTGCTTGTCAGTGTTTGCAGCACTTCAATGCTGCAGAACACCGACAGCACAACTGTCAAAATGATTGTGGACATGGTCCCTTTAAGGAAACCGGCTGATGACGCATCATCAAATGACGTCATCAGACCCGCTTCCTATTAATTGGCCGGGAACCTCGCAGGGCGGGCTTAACAAGCCCCATCAACGGAATATCTTGTTGGAGGCCAGGATCAACGCAGATGCGGGGTCCCCACATGCCACGGATGTCGCCTGCCCCGGACCCGCCGAGGTTGGAAAAATCCAGCCCTAGAGGTGTGGTGCCCATCAGACATGTGCCGTACAAAAGACTTTTATATAGATAGATAGATTCTTTAGAAAAGTATTCAAGATAAACCACTTTACAATAAATATTGCAAATAGTAGTAAGCAATGTTTCCGAAGTGCCTACTGCTGTTCTTTTGCAAAGATTGTGATTGCATCACCAACTTACATTTGCAACTTACTGGTATGACAATGAAATGTGTCCATTTACATGGGCAACAAAGCAGAGATTTATAAACAAGCTCTAACTGCCAGCATGTATAGCAGGGCTTACACCTGTTTAATGACAATACTTTCTGCTCTATATGGAATAGTCAGCAGCTATCAGTGGAATGCAGTACCTCATTTAAAATACATTTTATTAATCAAAATGATTCCAAAGATAGGAGTTCAGATAGGAGCATTCTGATGATTTTCATCATCATAGGGAAAGTCCCTTTGACTGGTAGGCTGTTAACAAGTGTGAAATAAAGGCCCTCCCTCTCAAAAATCATTTGAGATAAACTTTATTTTCCTTTTTCCCCTACACATCTGGTGGTGAGGTTAAGACTCTGTTTGTGTCAATGTGAAACAGTTTAGGTTTTGCAATGACACAAGCTATACAGTTTAATTTAAGTGTAAAGCCTCCTAAATTGCCTTAAGGCAAGAGATGGGAGACCAGCTCTGAGAATTAGTCTGACACCATTGGGCCGTGTATCAGCAGCAAAGTGAAGTTTTACAAACTTTTAAACTGTATTTTTATCTTTTTAACATTAGAAGAGAACTAAAGGTTCAATTGATTCTCTATTAACATTCAAGTTTAATTGACATTTGGATGTCAGTGAATGAAGTTCAAATCGGTCTTGGTTATATGATGAAAACACCCCATAATAGGGGATAAATCTAATAAAAATGATATGGATCTCATTAAAAAAAAAGTATAAGTGATGACATAAATGATTATCAGTGGAACTCGGTTTAAATATATATCAATGATTTGGATGAGGGAACCAAATGTAATATTTCCAAGTTTGCTGACGAAACTAGGTGGGATTGTGAGTTGTGAGGAGGATGCAAAGAGGCTTCAAGGCGATTTAGACAAGTTGAGTGAGTGGGCAAATACATGACAAATGCAGTATAACGTGGATAAATGTGAAGTTATCCACTTCGGTAGGAAAAACAGAAAGGCAGAGTATTATTTAAATGTTGATAGATTGGGAAATGCTGATGTACAAAGGGACCTAGGTGTCCTTGTATACCAGTCACTGAAAGCAAACATGCAGGTGCAGTTAGGAAGGCAAATGGTATGTTGGTCTTCATTGCAACAGGATTTGAGTACAGGAGCAACGATGTTAATCCAGTTATACAGGGCCTTGGTGAGACCACACCTGGATTACTGTGTGCAGTTTTGGTCTCCTTACCTAAGAAAAAATATACTTGCCATAGAGGGAGTGCAGTGAAGGTTCACCAGACTGATTCCTGGGATGGCATGACTGTCGTATGAGGAGACATTGGGTCGACTAGGCCTGTATTCACTAGAGTTTAGAAGAATGAGAGGGGATCTCATTGAAACGTATAATATTCTGACAGGGCTAGATAGACTGGATGCAGAGAGGATGTTTTCCCTGGCTGGGAGGTCTAGAACGAGGGGTCATGGTCTCAGGATACAGGGTAGGACATTTAGGACTGAGATGAGGAGAAATTTCTTCAATCAGAAGGTGGTGAACCTGTGGAATTCTCTACCACAGAAGGCTGTGGAGATCAAGTTACTGAATATATTTAAGAAGGAGATGCAGTAGATAGATTTCTAGACACAAAAGGCATCAAGGGGTATGGGGAGAGAGCGGGAATATGGTATTGAGATAGAGGATCAGCCATCATCATATTGAATGACGGAGCAGGCTCGAAGAGCCAAATGGCCTACTCCTGCTCCTATTTTTCTATGTTTCTAAAGCAAAAGCAGTGGATACAATATTGACGAAGAACATTTTTGCACAACACCTTTTCTGCAGTAAACATCAATGTTAAAGATAGCAATAGATTACATAGGCAGGCTCATTTCACTGGGCCAAAAGCAAAACCCACTTCTAAAACTGTTCTGTTTTTTTCCTGTAGATTTTTCTTATAAAGCTTTTGTAGGAACATCCATTCACAACAGGACAATAACATTCACAAAATTATTATTTCGTTTTTACAATAGTAAAATGCCATGTTCCACACCTCATTGAACATTATATTACAATAAACCTACTATTTCTAAACATAAGTATACTGCAGATTGACCTAGTAACAGCATAATCGTATTAGCTCAGATTATTTTTTTCTTTATCTTGTCCATCTTGCGTATTAGGATACAAAACATCATTAACTAATCCACTTATAATTAAGAGTCAGCCAAGGCATTGACCTATATTTCTAACTTAAACATTAAGATTAATTACAATAACTAATTCAAAAGCTCTTAATGATTTTTTTATGCTTTGAAAGGCAGCCAGACGGAAATAGAGAAAACAATGTATAATTTGTTATAAGAGGCATGGTAGTTAGAAATAAAACAAACACAATTAATGTAATCATTGATTTATCTCAAGAAAGAAAGAACTAAACACAAAGGCAGATGTGAATCACACTTAAATCGTATCTGTATGCCTCCAGCCAGGTCTCATAGAATCATAGAATGATTACAGCACAGAACGAGGCCATTCAGCCCATGCCGGCTCTCTGCAAGAGCACTTCAGCTAATCCGACTCCTCCGCCATCTCACCATCTATAATTTTGTTTAGCTGTAAACAAGGTTTTATACATTGTCTAATTGTGCTAGGTACATAATATAAAACCCACGGATCAACCATGGTTTCATTTGTTTGGGCAATGCTAGTTGCACTTGTTTGGGCAATGCTAGTTGCACTTGTTTGGGCAATGCTAGTTGCACTTGTTTGGGCAATGCTAGTTGCACTTGTTTGGGCAATGCTAGTTGCACAATGTTCCTTTATTTAAATCTAATTTTCTACCCTTTTGCCCACTCTTCTGCTAG
Source organism: Somniosus microcephalus (assembly GCF_052327205.1). Lineage (NCBI taxonomy): Eukaryota > Metazoa > Chordata > Chondrichthyes > Squaliformes > Somniosidae > Somniosus > Somniosus microcephalus. The sequence goes on along the minus strand of NC_140996.1, from coordinate 136,129,306 downwards.
AAGTGCTGGCTCTTGCTGGGTTGTGGTTTTACTGGCATTGGCAGCCCTCTGGTTTCTTGTCTGAGTGTCCATTCTTTATATGATTGTGGAGGGCATCATAGATGAGCATGATCTTGTCCTCACCTGACATTCATAACCACGCACTTTCCAGCACAGGTCACTATATAGCAATTAGGAGTGGGAACTATTGTGGATTTTTCCCCTCCCTAGCCTGAAGAGCTGGAGGCAACTGTAGTGTCCCATCTGCTGCACTGTCTGGGATCAGCTAACTCAGCACAGGCAAATACCATGGTGTCACCAATAGGGATTTCAGTCAGATCCTTTTCATTTGCTTCGTAATCCTTTACATGTTGATAAATCTCATTTAGTAACTCAACTCTCTGAAAACTCACATGGAAAATTAAGTCACCAACACAGCCTGAGTATTGCTTTATATTCACAATTAGTATTAAGGATTTTAGGCTTTATACATTTTTTAAATTTCTTCAATCAAAATAACTAAACTTTAAAATTCTTATTGCTTAGCAAATTTTTAATGCTCAAATTAAAATCCTGATAATGTATTTTAAATTTTATTCTCAATTTTTTTTGCTTCCCCTGTTCTAAGCAGACTACTGTATTCCAGTGATTATGTTGTGGGTTGGCTTCTACCATGCGTTTTTGTTATCCATTCCTATCACAATATTGATCATTAGAATAAAAATAGAGTAGCATGATTTTGATAATAATATTTAATATTTTGTATTTTTCCAGATTGGATTTTAACAAGGAACCTACTAGCTGTCAGAACTAACTCGACTATTACTGTTTCCAAGTTATTAAATATTTTTTTTTAATTCAATTTTTTCTCCTCCCTTATTCTCCTGAAGTCGGTGACACTCTTATGTGGATATGGTTCCACCGGCAATAATCACCCAAGAGGTCACTGGTCGTGAGGCCTGAAAATGAGCACTGGCAGGCAATATTCAACCATACAGAATATCACAGCTGAGCCCAATCCTGTCCTCATCTGGCATCCTCACACATGCACTGTCAGTAAGAATCACTGGATAGCGATCAGGAGTGGGAACCCTGCCTGATTTTCCTTTCCCTAAACTATGAGGCCAGTTTTAGTGTGGATGTTTCAGTTGAGATCAATTCACTCAGCACCAAAGGGGATTGAACCTGAAAGTTAAAAAAAATTGCAAATGCTGAAAAACTAAAACAAAAAACAGAAAATGCTGTAAATACACAGCACATTAGTCAGCATCGATAAACTAAGATCGAATCTGGGCTCTTCCTGGTGTGTATAACTCAGAGATGCTGTTTCACCTCTAAACCAATGGTAAACTATTAAATGTCCTTACTATGAAGAGTGAATAGCTTTGTAGTCAGTATCACATTAAGGGGAAGATTCTTCCTGTGCCACCACCTTTGACATTTTTGAACAAGTGACATCCCAAATGAAGTGTGGAAAAGCCTTACAGTGTGTTGTACCTTAATTTCCAAAAAGACTTTGGTAAAATTCCACATCAATTTAAAACAATAGAAATTCAAGTTAAAACTTGGGAACTGATAATAAATTAGCTGAAAAGTAGAAATCAGCAGCCATTTGTTAGGGAGTGATGTTAATTTGGGGGGGGGGCACGGAGAGAGGAGTGATGAATGGAGTATCCAGGAATCAATGTTGGGACCCCTAGGGGTAAAATTGGGTAGTGCCCCCTTTGGGGTGCTACCTTCGCCAGGGTGCTAAATTTAGCGCCACGAAAAAGTTAGCGGCCCTGTGGCCGATTTTCCGAGGTAGTGCCCCGAGAGGGAGGAGGGGCGCTTCCTGGGGCGCTGCGAGCCAGTATCGCGGCGCTACGTGCCGCAGCACCACGCGCTGTGGCACGTCGCACTGCAGTACTACAGGCCTTCCTCTCCTTACTAAAGGGGAGGGGCCTGGCGCAGCGCGTCCTGGCGCCCAGCTGGGCCACCAGGGATCGGGAGTGCTGGCAAACGAGCCCGGAACTCAAGAGGAGTGCCGGGCTCACGGAGAGCAGCCGGCACCCCGCGGGGGGGCTTCACAGCGGTCGGGGACAGCAACGGGGGCAGGTGTTGAAAGCGGCCAGCAACAAAAATGGCCACCCGCCTCCTCCCCTTTAACTAGCGCCGCCCTGGCCGCAGGTTAGCCCCCCCTGACCCCGGCAGACTTAGCGTATGGCGGTAAGTCGGGGGGTGCCACCCAATGTTACAGCCGGGGCACAAGCGGGGCGCTGCGCACGGCGATGATGTCATTGCCGGCCGTGCAGCGCCCTGCGGCGCTAACGGTTAGCACCGCCGCTAACCTCCTGCTGAATTTCACGGAGAGGTGTTAACAGCGCCACGCCCAGACGCTAGCTGGTTTGCGCCCGGGTGCTAACGGGTGGCGCAAATCAACCGAATTTAGCCCCCCTACTGTTTCTAATTAATGTCTTCAGATTTGGAAGCTCAAGGCAAATTGGTCACAGACACAGGCAACATCAAACTGATGAGAGCAGTGGCTGCCAAAGACTTACAAGATGAATTGGAAAACATATATAAAGGGACAAGCAGTGGCAGATAAAATTTAATATGGATAAGTGCAAAGCGGGTGACATAAATATGTAATGAATAGTGTTGAATAGCTAAGGATGAAGTTGAAAGAGACCTGTAGGCATTATTAATTCAGTCCTTACCATATTTAGTCACTGTGGAGCAATAACTGATGAAACAAATAAAATACTGGACTATAGCCAAAACAGTTGATTGCGAGTCATGCTAAAATTGTGCAGTGTTTTGGTCAGATTGCATTTTGAATACTATATCCAAAATATGGATATTGTGACAGAAACAAGACAATCAACTCCTGGAAGCAGTGCAGAGATGCCCTTTGCCCCATCATAGATTTCTCAGTGGCTTCCTTCCCATCCCTGTTTCAAATGTTGCTTCCTCCTCTCTATCTCATACATATTATGATAGTCCCATATATTTCTTGCTATTATTTCTCTCCTCTTATAAAACTCAAACACGTGATGATGGCTCTATATATATTTCTTAGCTTCCCTCTCCTCAGTTTAAATGCTTCCTGCTCCCCAGCCTTTGCATGCTCCAGAACACAGATAACTTCTCGGGATCTTGTTCATAGATCTCCATCAATGCTGCTTTGTAGCTCAGTGACTGACCCCAAGAGCCCAGCTGAGATTGATAAATTGCTACATGGGGAATCCATGTCATACTACTTCAGGCTGTAGTGTATTCTGATCCAAGACATGGTGTGCTGATAGACTGCTCTTTTCCACCTCCAATTTTCTCCCCATCTATTCTAAAGGCAGTGAATTATGATAGGGTTACAGTTCCATAGGTACCAAGGGGGAAAAATTCAGTATCGCCCTGTTTGGGGCGCCGTTATCGGCCGTGCGCAAAATTTAGCGCCTGGCGCTAATTATCACCTCCGACGGCAAACTTGGCTTTTATCGCCCCTGGAAGTGATTGGAGTGCTAAATCAGGCGCTGCACACCTCTCTTAAGGTGCTAAATCCAAGGAGCGAGGCGCTACCTCAGAGCGCGGGCGCAGCGCAGGTGCTGTCAGTTACCGATTGAACACAGACACACTGGCGCCAGTCAGTTCTTAAAGGGGAGGGTCGATCTTGCTCTCCAGCCACACCCTGCTCATTGGAGCCTTGAATCTCAACCTGGACAGACCTAGGAGCAGGAGTAGGCCATTCAGCCCCTCGAGCCGGTTCTGCCATTTAATGAGATCATGGCTGATCATCCAAATTCAGTACCCTGTCCCTGCTTTCTCCCCATATCCCTTGATCCCTTTAGCCTTAAGAAATATATCTAACTCCTTCTTGAATATATTTAATGAATTGGCCTCAACTGCCTTCTGTGGTAGAGAATTCCACAGGTTCACCACTCTCTGGGTGAAGAAATTCCTCCTCATCTCAGTCCTAAATGGCTTACCCCTTATCCTTAGACTGTGACCCCTGGTTCTGGACTCCCCCGCTATCGGGAACATCCTTCCTGCATCTAGTCTGTCAGTTCTGTTAGAATTTTATAAGTTTCAATGAGATCCCCTCTCATTCTTCTAAACTCTAGCGAATATAAGCCTAATCGACCCAATCTCTCCTCATACGTCATTCCTGCCATCCCAGGTATCAGTCTGGTGAATCTTCACTGCACTCCCTCCATGGCAAGAACATCCTTCCTCAGCTAAGGCAACCAAAACTGCACACAATACTCAAGGGGTGGTCTCACCAAGGCCCTGTACAACTGCAGCAAGACATCCTTGTTCCTGTACTCGAACCCTCTCGCTACGAAGGCCAACATACCATTTGCCTTCTTAACCGCCTGCTGCACCTGCATGCTTACCTTCAGTGACTGGTGCTGGAAGTAAACAGCAGGGGGTGCTCAACAATTAATTTATTTGTCTGCAATAATCTACAAATGATTCAGTCTCTTTCTTTAGATAATTTGTTTTTAAAAATGTAATGAGGATATGGACTACTTTACATTTATTGCCCATTCTTTGTGATCCTGGAAAGTGGGTGCTGTTCTGCCTTCCAGCAATTATTTATACAACTGAGTGGCTCGCTATTCACCCACATACTGTGAACCAATCATATATAGGTCAGGCTAGGCAATGGTGACAGCCTTCCTTCCCAGAAGGAAGAATATTAGTGAATCAGTTGCATTTTTAGGACAGTCACAGTCATTTTTTTCTTGTACTAATCTCACATTATACTCAGTTTCACAATTAGCCACAATTTAAACTCACAATTTAACAGTTACTAACCCAGTGCCATAACCACTACACTACCATACCTGCTAGTAAATACCTAAGCAAACTTTTGGTAACTTGAAGCACAATATAGTAATATTTCCTAAATTGTCTGCCTATTTTAGATAAAAAAAGCACGAAAAAATACAGACGATCAAAATAAGAGTGAGCTATTTAACTGATGAACACTACAAAAGCTTGTATTTGTCAGAGTAAAAAAAGGGACGTCAGTGCAAGGGAAAGAGCTGATTGGTGAGTAGCTGGTGAATGTATTTTTTGATTTAAAAATTTTTTTTTTTTTAAGTTTATACGTTTTTTTCTGCTAAATTAGTTAATAGCCTATTAAACAGAGGAAAAGAGCTGATTGGCGAGTAGCTGGGGAATGTTCTTTGTTAAGTTTTAGGTTTATTTCTGCTGGGTTAGTTCTTAGTCTATTAAATAGAGGCATGGCAGGGTAGCTCAGTCCCGTGGAGTGCACATCCTGTGCCATGTGGGAAGTCCTGGATGCTTCGCGTAGCCTGGACGACCACATGTGCAGAAAGTGTCACCAGCTACAGCAACTCGAACTCCGGGTTTTGAAGTTTGAGCGGCAGCTGGAGTCATTGCAGTGCATCCGCGAGGCTGAGAGTTACGTGGATAGCACGTTTCTAGAGGTGGTCACCCCGCAGCTTAAGAGTATGCAGGCAGAGAGCGAATGGGTGACCGCCAGACAGAAGAGGAGGACCAGGCAGGTAGTGCAAGAGTCCCGAGAGAGCATTGCGCTCTCCAACCAGTATTCTGTTCTGAGTACTGGTGAGGGCGATGGTTCCTCTGGGAAGTGCAGCCAGAGTCAAGTCCACGGCACCACGGGTAGCTCAGCTGCACAGGGGGGGAGGAAAGAGTGGAAGATCAATAGTGGTAGGGGATTCGATATTTAGGGGAGCAGACAGGCGTGTCTGCAGCCACATACGTGACTCCAGGATGGTATGTTGCCTCTCTGATGCCAGGGTCAAGGATGTCACTGAGCAGCTGCAGGACACTCTGAGGGGGGAGGGTGAACAGCCAGAGGTCGTTGTTCATATCTGTACCAACGACATAGGCAGAAAGAGGGATGAGGTCCTGCAAGCAGAGTTTTGGGAGCTAGGAGAGAGATTAAAAAGCAGGACCTCAAAGGTGGTAATCTCCGGATTACTCCCGGTGCCATGTGCTAGTGAGCACAGGAATAGAAGGACAAAACAGATGAATGCGTGGCTGGAGAGATGGTGCAGGGGGGAGGGCTTTAGATTCCTGAGGCATTGGGACTGTTTCTGGGGAAGGTGGGACCTGTACCATCCGGACGGATTACACCTCAACAGAGCTGGGACCAATATTCTTGCGGGGAGGTTTGCAAGTGCTTTTGGGGAGGGTTTAAACTAGCTTGGCAGGAGGATGGGCACCAGCATATACGAGTAGAAAAGAGGAATAAGTTGCATAAAAGAGTGAGTGTGTTGGACAGTACTAGAGAAGATAGTAGTACTATATTAGATAGGAGCAGACTAAGAAAGACTTTGAAAAATTCAAAAATGGGTTAAGAATGCATGTACGTAAATGCACAAAGTGTTGTGAATAAGGTTGGTGAGCTAAAAGCACAATTAGCATTGTGTCAATATGATGTTGGGCAATAACGGAAATGTGGCTTAAAAATGGCGAGGACTGGGCACTTACTATTCAAGGGTACAAGGTGTTCAGAAAAGATAGGGAAGGAAAAAAGGGAGGTGGGGTGGCAGTGCTGATTAAGGAAGACATTGTAGTGTTGGAAAAGGAGGATGTTCTTGAGGGGACAAGGACATAATCCATTTGGTTAGAGTTGAGGAGCAAAAACGGTATCATCACGCTATTGGGGGTATTCTATAGGCCTCGAAATAGTGAAAGGGAGGTAGAGGAGGAAACCTGCAGGGAAATGCAAGAGCTGTAGAGTGGTGATATTGGGGGACTTTAATTACCCAAATATCGATTGGGATAATGCTAGGGTAAAGGGAAAGGAGGGGTGGGAATTTCTGAAATGTGTTCAGGAGAAGTTCCTTGATCAATATGTTCTTGGCCCAACTAGGAAGGAGGCATTGCTGGATCTGGTGCTGGAGAATGAGGTGGGCCAGGTCGACCAAGTGTCTGTGGGAGAACACTTGGGTACAAGTGATCATCGCATCATAAGATTTAGATTAGCAATGGAGAGGAGCAAGGAACAATCTAGAGTGGAACTTCTAAACTGGAATAGGGCTAACTTCAATGGGATGCAAAATGATCTGGCCAGGGTAAAATGGAACCAAAGACTGACAGGAAAAACTGTAATGGAACAATGGATGATCTTTAAGGAGGAGATGTTCCAAGTACAGGCTAGGTACATTCCAACAAGAGGGAAGGGTAAGGGAACCAAAGCCAGGGCTCTTTGGATGATGAAGGAGATAGAGAAGATAATGAAACAAAAAAAGAGGGTGTATGATGCATGTCAGGTGAATTCTTCAAGGGAGAACTAGACCAAATACAATAAGTTGAGAGGGGATGTGAAGATGAAAATAAGATTGGCAAAGAGAGAATATGAGTGTAGAATGGCGGTTAACATAAAAGGGAACCCAAAAATCTTCTACCAGCATGTAAATGGTAAGCGGGTAGTAAGAGGCGGGGTGGGGCCTATTAGAGACAAAGAAGATGTTATATGCTTAGAGGCGCAGGGCAAGGCTAGAATACTCAATGAGTACTTTGTATTGGTGTTTACTAAGGAGGTGGATGCTAACAAAATATTGGTGGAAGTGGAAAAGGTAGAAGCAATGGAAGGGGTGAAAATTGATAGACAGGATGTACTAGAAAGGCTGGGTATGCTTAGAGTGGATAAGTCACCTGGTCCAGATGGCATGCATCCCAGGTTGCTAAGGGAATTGGGGGAGGAGATAGCAGAAGGGCTTGCCATAATTTTCCAATCTTCGCTAGATGCGGGGGAGGTGCCTGAGGATTGGAAAGTGGCAAATGTGACACCATTGTTCAAGTAAGGGCGTAAGGACAATCCTAGTAACTACAGGCCGGTCAGTTTAACATCAGTGGTGAGTAAAGTTTTAGAAACAATAATCAAGGAAAAAATTAACGGGCACTTGGAGAGGTTTAAGCTAATTAAGAAGAGCTAACACGGATTTGTAAAAGGCAGATCGTGTTTGACTAATTGAATTTTTTGATGAACAGAGAGGATTGATGAAGAGAATGCAATGGATGTTGTCTACATGGATTTTCAGAATGTGTTTGACAAAGTACCACATCGAAGGCTGGTTAACAAAATTGAGGCTCATGGAATAGGTCAGTGGCAGCTTGGATAAGGAATTGGCTTAAGGACAGAAAACAGTGAGTTGTGGTAAATGGCTGTTTTTCAGACTGGAGGATGGTAGACAGTGGTGTTCCCCAAGGGTCGGTGCTGGGGCCACTGCTTTTTTTGATATATATAAATGACCTGGATATTGGAATACAGAGTAGGCTCTCTAAATTTGCCGATGACACCAAACTTGGGGGTGTGGCAAACAGTGAGCATGATACCAATCGACTGCAACAGGACATAGAAAGGCTGACAGAATGGGCAGACAAGTGGCAGATGGAATTTAATACAGAGAAGTGTGAGGTGATGCATTTTGGCAGAAGGAACTGGGAGAGGCAATATACACTTAATGGCACTGTTTTAAAGAGTGTGCAGGGACAGAGGGACCTGGGAGTTAATGTGCATAGGTTCCTGAAGGTGGCAGGACATATTAAGAGAGTGGTTAGCAAAGCATATGGGATCTTGGGCTTCATAAATAGAGGTATTGAGTACAAAAGTAGAGAAGTAATGCTGAACCTTTATAAAGTGCTGGTTAGGCCACAACTGGAGTATTGCATTCCGTTCTGGTCACCACACTTTAGGAAGGATGTGAAGGACCTTGAGAGGGTGCAGAGGAGATTTACCAGAATGGTTCCGGGGATGGGGGATCTTAGCTATAAGGACAGATTGGAGAAGTTGGATTTGTTTTCATTAGAGCAAAGAAGGTTGAGGGGTGATTTGATAGAGGTGTACAAGATTAAGACGGGTTTGGATAGGCTAGACAGGGAAAGGCTGTTCCCACTAGTTGATGGTACAAGGACTAGGAGACACAGATTTAAGGTTTTGGCAAGAGATACAGGGGGGATGTGAGGAAAAACATTTTTACGCAGTGAGTGGTGAGGACCTGGAATTCGCTGCCGACAGAAGTGATGGAAGCGGAGACTCTCAAAGTTTTCCAGGGGAGACTGGATAGGCACTTGAGGGCTACAAGGATAGAGCAGTGAATGGACTGACTGGATTGCTCTACAGAGAGTCGGCACGGACTCGATAGGCCGAATGGCCTTCTTCTGTGCCATATGACTCTATAAGATTTCACATATCATCAGAGCAATTAAAAAAGTGAATAGTACAGAAGTGTTTTCTGCCTGAGAATGTGGAAGAGGAAGCTGTGGCAGTGGCAACCTGGGGTGCAGATGACATAAAAATAGTGGATCTATTTCATAGCATCAATTATCAAGACATGCCAGAGAAGGAATACATCACATTGCTATTTTTGGGAGCTTGCTGATTGCAAATTGGCTGCCGCGTTTCCTACATTACAACAGTGACTACACTTCAAAAAGTACTTCATTGGCTGTAAAGAGCCTTGGGAGGTCCGGTGGTCTTGAAAAGCGCTATATAAATGCAAGTCTTTTTTTCTTTTTCGGCATGGTATGTATCTGTGCTGGTGCCGGCTTCAAATGGGGGTGATGTTGGTTGGCACTCTGGTTAATGCTGCTCTTCAGATAATTTTATCGATCATGAGGTTCTCTTTCTGCAACATGTAGATGGAATCAATGTAAAATATTGTGCAAATCATGGAATATATGATGATTAATCTGGCACATAGTAGTTCCACACAACCCTTCTATTTCCACAGTCCCAAAGTATTCCAAACTTTCTCTTCCAAATAAACCAACTATTGCTTGTTCATCTGTATCATGCTGCACCCTTCTATTATGTACCAGTTTTGCCATTAAATGTAACTAGGGTTGCTAACCCTCCAAGATTGCCCTGGAGTCTCCAGGAATTAAAGATTAATCGCCTGGATATTGCTGCGAGCAACTCAGGAGAAAAATCATAGGGGCATTAAAAAAATTGTGTGCTTTTCATTTTCTTCAAACACTTATTTATTAGTTATAACAATATTGGAAATGGAATGAAAGGCTGTTTTATTGGTTGTGCTGGTTGACGATCAGAGGTCATGTGATGAAACCTCTAGGAATATGTTCAACCAGAGTTGGCTGACCTAAACATAACAGCAGTGGAGATTGAGGCAGGTGATTTAACTCATGGAACATCCTTATTGCGGTATATTTCGGTATGTATAATACAATTGTGATATTTTTATTTCTACTAGATTACTTGTTACACCCTAACTAATTTTTCCTTGCACCTGTGTGGTATTTTTGCCACATATGTTTAACAACTACCTTTTTGCATGCCCATTCATGTGCTGTGGTGCGACTTCACTGTAAAATTCATGCAAAACCTTCTGGTCTTTAAGTCATGAAACTTCATCAAGACCTCTGCCAGGTCCTTAGAGGAGTGATATGGTCTTTCCCAACAAAAATGTGCATATGTCATTCAATGAAAGAGCTTACTGGTATGTCTGGGACCTGGTCACCAGTCTGGACTTTGATAAGAACATAAGAATTAGGAGCATGAGTAGGCCATACGGCCCCTTGAGCCTGCTCCATCATTCAAGAAGATCATGGCTGATCTTTGACCTCAACTGAACCCTCATACCTATGTAACTGGCTTTATTTAAGCTTAAGACTCTAGTTTAGTACTTAAGTATGTCACTCTCAAATTCAATGTGAAATGTTTTCATATTATGATCACTCTTCCCCAGAGGATCCTTTACTGTGAGATTGCTAATTAACCCTGTTTCATTTCAAGACAAGTTCTAAAATAGCTTGTTCTCTGGTTAGTTCCACGGCGTATTATTCTAGGAAACTGTCTTGAAAGCAGTGTATGAATTCCTCCTCCAGACTACCTTTGTCAATTTGATTTGATTTGAATTTAAGGTGCATTACAAGGTCATTATTATAGGTGCATTACAATTGGCTGCTATTTTACATATTGCCACTAATGAAACACTTTCTACTAATTTAAATCTGGCAGTGTGATTTTAGTCATCCATTGCAAAATACCAAGATCAAGACCCTCTTCACAATCACAGTTTAAAAAAAATTACTAAAGATTTGCAAGGTACAAAATAAACCAGTGCTTGGTCCATTTTGGTGAAAACAGCCACACATTCTTTTGGATAAAATGTCAATAGATACATCCCTTAAATCTTTTCCCTAGTACATGCAATTTGACACTAGTACTTATATCAAATATTGCATACATCTAGGAGCAAATACTTAATTATTGAGCTATCCTCCTTATCCAGCACCAGTTCCAGAGTAGTATCAAGTTGATCAAATAAGTGGTGTAAATCATTTTGTCAGCATTTGAGAAACACATTGGCCCAGATTTTGCTGTCAGCGACGAAGGAACAGTGCTCGCTGTTGACCTCACTGATAGCTACCCACAGAGTTTTACGGGCTTCTCAGTGTAGAATTCCTCTAATCCAGCATCTTTTCCAGTGTAGTGCCCTCAACAGGGAATCTGTGGCGTCTGTAAGCAAGAAACAGCAAGGCACTTCAACCAATCAGATTGAAGAATCCTAACTGATACACACTGGACGCTAAATTGGATAGCCCCCGAAAACAGACACAGGGATCACGGTGCGCAATTACCCTATGTCCATTCGATTTACCATCTTCGTGCTGTCTGCTAGTTAGCAAAATTTCTGCGTACAGCCAGCGCTAAACGTGCTGTTGACTGGCTATACGCATCGGCAGGGGGCCCAAAATTGTTACTTGGTAGCACTACTTAAAGCTAGCCTGCACTGCTTAAAGCTAGCCTGCACCTATTAAAGGGGAGGTGCATTGTGGGTGGAGCAGAAGCTGGGAGTCCTTTGTGAGCTGAATCTGACCTGGGAAAGAGAGAAGAGTGGCTGAACATGGGAGAGAGCAGGCACCCAGGCTTTCCGATACTGCACTGGAGGTCTTAGTGGAGGAGGTGGAAAGGAGGAGAGACGTCCTGTATCCACATGTGGGCCAGGCGGCCCTTCAGACACATGGTGAAAAGCCAGTGGAAGCATATAGCCGTGGAGGTCAATGCCAGGATTTCAGTCCCAAAGACCTGGATGCAGTGCCGCAAGAGGTTTAATGACCTCACACAAGTGGTCAATGTCAGTGAATGCATCTTCAAATGCCATATCCTATCAACTGTACCACTAGCCTCAGCCACTGCTCAAATCACCACACCCCCATCACTCACCTACAAACAATCTCTATCAATCAGGACTCATACCTAACATGCCTATGCGTCACCTCATCCTCACACATATAGCACTGTTGCAAGCTTCACA